>NW_027528873.1:4599779-4682837 GCF_008692635.1 Crocuta crocuta | reverse complement strand
TAGATATGTTAATACAATAGATGAGAATTACCTCTTACATATTTTTGAGAGTCCTGAATGTTAAGTTCTATATAATAAAGATTTAGAGAACAAGTGATATAAAACAAAAAATATTACACAGTATTTGAGGATTTTCATTTATATTTTTTTCTTGAGAGAGAGACAGTACATCGTACATGCACATGTAAATGTCCACCAATGGGGTAGGGGCAGAGGGAGAGAATCTTTGGGCATGGAGCCCAAAGCATGGCTTGATCTTACAAATTGAGATCATGACCTGAACCAAAATCAAGAGTTGGACACATAGCTAACTGAGCCACCCAGGCACCCCCAAGATTATTTTTTAAGTAAACTTTTACAGTGTATCACTAAAGGGACATTCAGTTCTTTTTAGTATTTGTTAAATGTCCCTGTTAAGTGTCTTACTTTGAAATACATCTTGCCATTAATTTTATATTGATTTATAATTTTTGTAGGGCCAGGAAAACTCTTCCATATGTTGGGCTGCTTTAGACAAAAATGGAGAAGAAGTGGTAACTTCTAAGGGTGAGTACAACCTCTGTATTCAACATATGTTATTTTTTTTACAGAACAGTTATTATTTCTTTCCTTAGTAAGTACTAATTCAATAATAGTGTATAGAACAGATTTCTGTGATAGTGTATAAGCATCTGCTTTGATATGTATTTATCAAAGCATTAGGTGGAAAAACAGAGTATTCGTAATTGTCAGTCACTATCTTTCTGGTCTTTTTTCCAGATAATTTAGAAGATGAGACTGAAGATGATGACCTATTTGAAACTGAGTTTAGACAATATAAAAGAACATATTACATGACGAAGATGGGAGTTGATGTAGTATCTGAGTACGTTTTTGCCAATGTTTTTACTTTAAAATAGAAAAAAAATCAGATTTTGTATTCAGAAAACAACATGATAGTTAAAGTAGTGGGAGAGGAGAATTCTTTGTTATGTAAATTATTGTAGTGTCAATCTTTCAACTACCATGGTTTTGGAGGTGATATTAACTGATGTGTTATATTCCTATGATAAAAATTGCCAAGTAGAAAATGGTTAGTTTTGTTTCTGCTTTTCATTTTCCAAACACACATCACACTTACTACAAAGACTAACTTGCTTGGCCCCAGGCTAATACCTAGTCTAAAAGTTCCTTAAGAACTTGACCTCTAGAATGGTGGCTTTAACACTTTATTTTATTTTGTTTTATTTTTAAATGTTTATTTATTTTTGAGACACAGGGAGACAGAGAATGAGCAGAGGAGGGACAGAGAGAAAGGGAGACACAGAATCTGAAGCAGGCTTGGGTCTCTGAGCTGTCAGCACAGAGCCCGACGGGGGGCTCAAACCCATGAACCGCGAGATCATGACCTGATCATGACGCTTAACCAACTGAACCACCCAGGTGCCCCTGTGGCTTTCACACTTTTAAACTGCAGCCCACGATAGGAACTACATATGTTTGTGTTTTATGTAATTAACAAAATCTTAAAAAGTGCTTACCAAGTGCCAGGTGCTATTCTAAACATTTTTAAAGTACGGACTTAATTAATTCTCACAATTCATTAAGATAAGTAAATTATTACTATTTTACAATAGAAGAAGTTAAGGAATTGAGAGCCTTCTTTTTTTAAAGTGGATTCATTTTTTTTTAGAGAGTTTATTTTTAAGTAATCTGTACTCAATATGGAGCTCAAACTTACAACCTCAAGATTGATAGTTGCATGCTCTACTAACTGAGCTAGCCAGGCACCCCAGGGAATCAACAGGCTTAAAATGACTTGTCTAAGGTGACATAGTCAATGAGTGGCAGAGCCAGGATTTGAACACAGGGAGTCTGGCTCCAGATTTAATATTCCCTCTCTCTTTTTTAAAAAATGTTTTTTTATTATTATTATTTGTTTTTTAGTAATCTCTATACCCAACATGGAGCNGTCAATGAGTGGCAGAGCCAGGATTTGAACACAGGGAGTCTGGCTCCAGATTTAATATTCCCTCTCTCTTTTTTAAAAAAAATTTTTTTTTATTATTTGTTTTTTAGTAATCTCTATACCCAACATGGAGGTCAAACTGACAACTCTGAGATCAAGAGTCACAAGCTCTTCCGACTGAGTAGCCAGACACCCCCAGAATTTATACTCTTGACCACTAGATGAGGCTACTTCTCTATAAGTGAAATAAGAGCTTCATGAAATGCCATTACCCTTTTTCATGCTCACATATTATACATAGATATTTTCTATACCATTATTTTTTAATATAATCAACTACTAAGTACTAGATATTTTCTAGAGTCTGCCCAGAAATAGACCCAAGCTTTCAGACATTGCCTTATATACTCTCAGACTGTCTTCTAGTCTAGAAATAGTCTTTCTGGTCTATATTCACACTGACCTGTAGTAACTAGAGGTAGAGGAATTCTAGTACAAGTCACCAAATCATTTGAAGCTTTGTCAACTACTGTTAGCATGTAAGACTTTGGAGACTCGAGAAATGAAATATTTAAAATAGTTATGCTTCTAATCCTTTATTTAATCCTTATATTTCCTTGATTACAGTTATGCAGTGATATAATATCTGCTGTTGACACTAAATCCTTAATTTGATAGTTAACAAATCTGTTTTATTTCCCTTTTCTTTTATATATTAAACTATAGGGTTATGAAAATGTGATACCATTTATTTGCCTAGCAAATAAGCAAATCTTCTAAAATTATTATATTTGATGTTTTTTCCAGGAGTAATGGTAGTGTTCTTCCTTAATTACTGATGAGAATATAAATTGGTAAAATTATTTGGAAAGTACATACCCAGAAAGTTTTAAAATATTTATCCCTTTGACTCAACAATTCTAATTATTAATCTACTTAAAAATATAAACTTAGACAGAAGATCCTTATACAAAGGAAGTTTATTACAAAGTTTTTTTTAATAGTACAGAATTAGAAATTATCTACATGTTTTCATAATCATGTCCATCTCCTCTTTGTCACAGTCACCATCTTGCCATAACACTGTCTCCAGAATCTGTAGACCTGCTCAACCGGTACTTATAAAAAGTTCATAATAATTTAGAAAGAGAGTTATAGTATATTACTAAATACAAATTTCAAAAGCAGGACACAAAATCATATATACAGTACACCCTCATTATTATTAACCAAAAAAAAAAACACAAAACACACCCGGGCACAGCAAAAAGACTGAAAAGAAATATACCAAAGTATAATGGTAATTGCTGTTAGGTGATAAAAATGCTTTTCTTCATTAATAATGAGAAATTTTTCATTTTTAAATGTGTTACCTCCCAGAAATACTGAGATCTGGAAATTCTAATTGCATCTCTACCTGAATTTTGGTAACAGACACTAATAGGTTTATGGCTACTTTTTGGCTTTAGCCAAAGGCTCATGTGTGTGTGTCTGTGTATGTCTGTGTCTGTATTGTGTGTAGGAGTAATTTTACCTTAAATTATGGTCTTTGAGACAGAAAGAATTAGAGGGAATTTTGTTCAGTGGGTATAATAGCACTGTTCAACTTGTGTTCTAGCTGCTGTAACCAGATTTTAGTCTTCTTGGTTTCCTCCTGGGATTCATACTCCCTGATAGTTTCCCATCCCTGTCTCCCATCATACCCTATTTAGGAGTGGTAGTACCACTTTTTAGAAAGCTTCTTTGGCTATATCCTCAAACTTTAAATCACAGGTATAGTACATTGACTGAATAAATATGCATAGTAGGTTTAAGTCTTCTAATAGTCACTTTAGGAAAACTATATGGCAGAACTTCAGTCTGATAGGATGGAATTTGTTTTAAGTAATATTTTGGAATTTTTCTGATTACAGTGTTTAACTTATTCATTGATTACATAAACATATGTGAGGCTGAGTGAATCAGATATCATGCTCTAGAGATAAATGACCTGTCTTCAAAC
Organism: Crocuta crocuta; assembly: GCF_008692635.1. Taxonomy (NCBI): domain Eukaryota; kingdom Metazoa; phylum Chordata; class Mammalia; order Carnivora; family Hyaenidae; genus Crocuta; species Crocuta crocuta. The sequence continues at coordinate 4,678,887 of NW_027528873.1, read as the reverse complement.
ATTAATGTTATAATGAAAATATTCTTTTCTGTTTTTAGTGACTTTCTGGCTGATCAAGCTGCTTGTTATGTTCAGGCAATACAGTGGATTTTGCACTATTACTATCATGGAGTTCAGTCCTGGAGCTGGTGAGGGAATAAAACAAAAATAAAGTTTTGATTTTTTTTTTTTTTAAATAATGAGTCATTCTATAATCTCATTTGGGGTTCTCCTTTCTTTTTATTTCTACTTATGGTGGCATTTTATAAAAGACATATATGGCCAAGTTTAAATGAATTATTGGCAATCTTGTCTTATAGGAAAATACTTTTTTTTAAAGACCTTTGTGTAAAAAAGATACTTCCAGCCCTAGCAGATGACCAATAGTGAAAGCTCTTTAAATCGAAGGATTTAAAATTCTGTATCATATTGAATAGGCTGTGACAAACTCTTGATAATTATTGGGTCTGAGTGATGGTTATATATGGTTGTTCATTATATTTTTTGCTACATTATTGTATGTTTGAAAAACTTTTTCTATTGAGTGATTATTAAAGAATGGGTTATTTGAATGTTATACTGGGAAGGGTAAAAAAGAAAGGATAAAGGAATTATTTGCTTTTCCTGGATATAGTAATAATCATACTTCCTCTTCCAGCAAGTTCCATCTACATTTCCAAACCATCCACCAAAATAGAAAAATAACAACCCCAGGGAAAAGTAGAGACTTTTAGGTGATGAGATAGTTTGTTTTGTTTTGATAGCACCTTTGCTAGGCTTAAAGCACCACACAGCAAAACAAACCAGTGCAAATTATGTATAATAATTATGATTTCACTTAATAACCTTTTAAAAAATCTTTGCAGCTAAATTCTTAGGGTTTCTCTGAAGAGCATTCTGTTGATGAAAATCCTTGGTTTGCCATTTTTTAATAGGATGAGTGTAAGCTGTTCCTATTATTTATCAGACATTAAGGCCAGGCACTTAAAAAGCATGTTCTCATATTATCCTCACCACTATATAAGTATTGTTGTCTGACTTTTACAGAAGAGGTTCATTTATCTTTATTACTTTAGAAGGTAATCTTTTTTTTTTTAATATTTTATTTTATTTTTGAGGGATAGAACACAAGCAGGGGAAGGGCAGAGAGAGAGGGAGACACAGAATCTGAAGCAGGCTCCAGGCTCTGAGCTGTCAGCACAGAGCCTGACGTGGGGATTGAACTCACAAACTGCGAGATCATGACCTGAGCTGAAGTCGGACGCTTAACCAACTGAGCACCGAGGTGCCCCTAAAGAATGTCATATACCCAAGAATCAAGTCTAAGCCTGTCTGATTCCGAAGTCTTTACATTTTCCATTTTCCATGCCATTCTGCCTCCTAAACTTTCTCATCCTTTTGAAATATGTCATAATTGTGGAATATAAAAATATTATTTTTAGTATACTTAGTAAAATATTAACATTATAATTTTTAAAAAATTGTGTGTTCAAGGCTTTGTAAAAATATTTATACCTGTAGTTAAAAACAGCATGTATGATTGATAAATGGTTTAATCCTATCACAAACATAATAATAATATATATCAATTCAAAGATAAAAGTTCTTAGAGCTGGCTAGTAACAGCCACATTAGTTCAGACTCCCTGTTGTCTCTATGCTCTTGAGAGAGGCTCCATCTCATGTGTGCTCTAACTGAAATGAAAGTCTTCTCACTACCTCATTACTTCATTCCAAGAATGATTCACACTCAATACCTTAGAAGCTAAAAGAACACATATATATTTATTTATATATATAGTACATACTATATATATATATCATATATTACATGATACATTTCAATTTTGGAAATGTAAAATTATACTTTGAAAATTAAGGAAATATAACATTTGTTGCCACCACATGACCTAAATTTTCTAACATTGCTGATGTCTTAAATCAAGCGATAGAATTATGAGTGACAGTTTTTTTCCTTTAGAGTTATTGCTGTGTTTTTAAATAAGGAAACGTATATATTTAATATATTGACCTGTTTCATAAAGTTGCCAATTGTTTAAAACTCAGTTTTGTTTTATAGGTATTATCCCTACCATTATGCGCCTTTCCTATCTGATATCCGCAACATCAGTACACTCAAAATCCATTTTGAACTAGGAAAACCTTTTAAGCCATTTGAACAGCTTCTTGCTGTACTTCCAGCAGCTAGCAAAAACTTACTTCCTGCATGCTACCAGGTGGGTTTTAAACTTAAATGTTTTTATGTCCCTTTTGATACTTAGGAGCTTCTTATCAAAGCCTAGAAATGTAATACCCAAACTTCTTTAATAGCTAAATATATGATTTACAGTTTCAAATATAGTATTCTTACACAAATGTTTTGAAAAGTAGCCCCTTGATTTAAAGTTAGCTTAAAACAAAGTTAACTTTGTTTTAAAAATAGATACAAATTTTCATAAACCATTCAGACCATGGCTTCTTTATTTTCAGCACCTTTAAGCACATTTTCAGTTTGTCTCTGCACTGATGAACTTAAACTATGACAGGCAAAATCTGAAGCCATTTGCTTTGTCCAAACAATTATGAATGCATTCCTGTTCTTTTACCCTTTCCCTGTTAGAATAGAGATGGTTCTATTGAGTCATTATTTCAACAGAAGTATTATCTCAGTTTATATTTAGATTTTAAGCATTTCTTTTATCAAATTGTGGAATGAAAGGGTTTTCTCTGGTTAATATAGTTTACATAATGGGAGAAAGATATTTCAGGAGTGATTAGGTCACCAAAGTTATACTAAGCCTACTAAATTGATTCTGACAGCAAACTTCTTTTAGTTCTTTTAGGATGTCGATCTTTTATTCTAATTATGTGGTCTGGTCCCAAGAACTAGAGTACATGCACATAGACACACATGCACACAAGAAGTGGAGTGTACACACACACACACACACACACACACACACACACACACCTTGTGTTGTTTGACCATCAAGGTCCATTCTTAATCTTTCTAAAACATAATCTGTCCTTCATCCAGTCCTCTGGGCTCCCTTTCCTCTTAAGTTTGATGCTTTTATCCCTACCTTCAGATACATTAAAGATTGATATTCAGCTACTCTCGACCAGTTTAATCATGCAGGTATTTTACAGCCACATCTGTTGATTGTTCTGTGTCCATGCCATACTGGGTATTAAATATTTTGAGTATTACTCTGAAAAATATGCTGCTCTGTTTCTTTAAAAAACGCTACATATAGTTCTTATATTACCTAACAGAATCAATTGATTAGGACACAAAAATAAACTGTTTAAGGTTAAAAATGGAGGACTATTGGAAGCCTGTGAAATGAAGTCTGAAAACAGAATTTAAGTGAACTTTGTAAAGTGATAAGACAACAAAAGATAGAAATGGTAAAGTTGAAATTCAGAATAAAGATGGTTTTACTGTATAATTAGGTCATTGGAGTGGCAAAGTGATGAGTAGCAGCGAGATTAGAAGTCTCATAGTTGAAAATGAAAATATAGCAAGTATATTGCAATATTTCTAAAATGTAAAAATTTAGTTTTGCTTTGCTTAGGAATTTTAAACTGTAGCATGATCAAATATTGTAAATATATTAACAAAAAGTTATATTGATATTCTTTTATTTCTGTTATTTTATCTTTCTGTAGCACTTGATGACCAGTGAAGACTCACCAATTATAGAATATTATCCGCCTGATTTTAAAACTGACCTAAATGGGAAACAACAGGAATGGGAAGCGGTGGTCCTAATCCCTTTTATTGATGAGGTCAGTGAATGAAATAGTTATATATACACACATATATTCCTTTTATTTCCATTCCAAGTTTTTTTTTAATTCCATGTAGTTAACATACAGTGTAAAATTAGTTACAGGTGCATAATTTAGCGATTCATCACTTACATACAATACCTGGTGCTCATCGCATCAGGTGTCCTCCTTAATCCCCATCACTTATTTAACTCCTCTCCACACTGCGCCCACCTCCCTCCAGTAATCATCAGTTTTTTCTCTGCAGTTAAAACTCTTTTTCTTGGTTTGCCTCTTTTTTATTCCTCTTTTGTTCATTTGTTTTGTTTCTTAAATTCCACATGTGAGTGAAATCATATGGTATTTGTCTTTCTCTGACTTATTTTGCTTAGTATAATACTCTCTAGCTCCATCCATGTCATTACCAAAAAAAAAAAAGGAAAAAGTTTTACAATAAATTATCTAAGCTTCCTACCACAAAAAGCTAAAAAAAAAAAAAAACAGAGAGAGAGAGAAAGAGAGAGAAATTAAACCCACACTAAGCAGAATAAAGGAAACAATAAAGACAGGAACAGAAATCCATGGAAAATGAGCAAACAATAGAGAAAAATCAGCAGAACCAAAAGCTGGTTCTTTAAAAAGATTAATAAAATTGATAAAATCTAGGTAGATTGATCAAGATGTGGGGAGAGGGGGGACAAAAGGGAGGGAGAAACAGATCAGATGAATTGCTGATATTAGGAATGGAAGAGGAGATATCCTGTCGATATTAAATATATTAAAAGGACAGTTAAAGAATATTGTGAACAGTATTATGTGAACATACTTAATAACCTTGATGAAATGAACACATATCTTTGAAGACACGATTGAGAAAAACTAAGAAAAAAATATTTAATCTGAATAGTCCTCTATCTTTTAAAGACATAATTTAAATTCATAATTTAAAACCTTCCCACAGAGAAAATTCTCAGCTCAGATGTGTTTACTTGTGAATTCTAGCAAACATTAAAGGAAGAAATAATACCACTTTCACACAAACTTTTGCAAAACAGAAGAGGAAAAGTCACTCTCCAGTATATTTTAAATAAGGCACTGTATTTGTTTGCCATCTTTTTTTTAAGTAAACTTTACACCCAACATCGAGTTCAAACTTATGACCCAAGATCAAGTGTCACATACTCTACTGACTGAGCCAGCCAGGTGCCCCTTTCAGCATACTCGATTGGACCAGCATAACCCAGATACCCAAACTAGACAGTCTGCTATAGTCTACCCTTGGGCAAAAATTCACATCCTATCCAAATAAAAACACACTGAGCTCTCCCAAAAATCTCATCTCATTACACATAAGACTCAGAATCTAGAATTTCATCTTTAAATTTTTTATTTTACAATCTTTTACAGATTTTGCTACTTCTTTCCTCTTGATACCACTTTTTGTGTAACTGCTTTGAAAATGGCATAGACAATTATTGGACTAAAAGTCTAGGAGGCCACTCTGGAAAATAGTTCAGGAATTTCTTGTAAAGTTAAACATACATTTACTATTCAAACCCAGCAGTCACACTCCTGGATATTTATCATAGAAAAATGAAAACTGTTCACACAAAAACCTGTGCACAAATATTCAGAGCAATTTATTTGTAATAACCCAAACTGGAAAAAATTCAGATGACCTTTAATGAGATAGTAGATAAATAAAAGGTAGTATATCCACATAGTAGAGTATTACTCAGCAATATAAAGAGCTATTGATATAAACAACTTCGATGAAAACAGTTAACTCACTTGAGTGAAAAACGTTCAAATCAGAATGCTATGTATTATATGGTTCCATTTATGTAATATTCTTTTTTTCCTATGGAGATAGTTTATTGAATACACCACAAGGGGGCCACCCAGGCAGGACAGGACAGGAAAGGGTCTTTGCCTATAATATTCTTGAAATGACAAAATTATTGTGATGTAAAACATGCAGCAGTTGCTAGGGGTTACAATTGGAGATAGGGTGTGATTATAAAGAAAGAACAAGGAGCTTCTTTATAATGATGTAACAGTTTCGTATTCCAGTGTTAGTGGTGGTTTTATGAATCTATACATATGATAAAAATTTCATAGCACTGTACACATAAAAAACACATACAAACCAGTGAAATCTGAGTAAAGCTTTAGTTAGAAGTGTTGTACTAATGTCATTATCCTGGTTTTGAGAATGTACTTGAGGCTATGTGTATGAGGTTATCATTGGAAAAAGCTGGATGAAAGGTACATGGGAACACTCTGTACTAATTTTGCAACTTGTGAATCTTCATCTTTTTTGCCACTATACATGATGTTGTGATAAAAATACCTGTGTATTTATGTATTTTGTTTGTTTATTTGCTTGTCTATGCAATCTTAGGTGCTGGAGATTTTTTTTTTTTTTAAGATAGATTCCCAAAAGCAGGATAGCTTAGTTAATGGGAATGTGTATTTTTATTTTTTTGAATATTCTTTTTCAAAAAAACTAGTCTAATTCACCCAATATTTAAAATTTTTTTAATGTTTTATTTATTTCTGAGAGAGAGAGAGACAGTGTGAGCAGGGGAGGGTCAGAGAGAGAGGAAGACACAGAATCTGAAGCAGGCTCCAGGCTCTGAGCTAGCTGTCAGCACAGAGCCCCACGCAGGGCTCGAACCCATGAGCCATGTGATCATGACCTGAGCCGAAGTCGGACGCTCAACTGACCTAGCCACCCAGGAGCCCCTCATTCACCCAGTATTTAGTCCCTACTTCTCTACCTCTCCAGGCCTGGATATAATTGCTTCAGTTAATTTTTGGCCAATCTCTTGATTATGAGTGCTATTTTATTATTATTCAATTTTACTTTTCTCTCAACCCTAATTTGAATATTTTGTGTGTGTATGTGCTTGCCCTTTGCATTTTCCCTTCTGTAAATTGCCTGTTTATATCCTTTCCCTCATTTTCCTTTCTTGATTTTTATCGATTCTTGGAATGTTAGGAATATTCTTTTCCAGAATGGCATATGTGTCTTGATTTGCTGATGAATCTTCTGTCACATACATTATGTATTATTTAAAAATTGCTTGAGGCTCTTGGGTGGCTCAGTCAGTTGAGCGTCCAGCTTCAACTTAGGTCATGATCTTGTGGTTCATGAGTTTGAGCCTTGTGTAGGCTCTCTCCTGTCAGCGCAGAGCCCACTTGGATCCTCCGTCCCCCTCTCTCTCTGCCCCTCACCTGCTCATGTGCGCACCTGTGCTCTCTCTCTCTCAAAAATAAACATTTAAAAAGTTATTTTTTAAATTAAAACAAATGTCTTTTTCCTTAAAACTGTTGGATTTTCTCTAATCTTACTTAAATAAGAATTTATCACCTCAAATTACTGATATTCTCCTAGGTTTTCTTCTAATATTGTCTTATTACTCTAATGATGTAACAGTTGCGTATTCCAGTGTTAGTGGTGGTATATGGTAGGAAGTTGGGAGTGTATGTGCTTTTTCTTCCAGCTGGATAGGTAGTTGTGACAGCCCCATTATTTTATTTATTTTATTTTATTTTATTTTTTGAGAGAGTTAAGATTTTTGTTTTTCAAGAACACAAATAATGAATCTGTGCAATGCAGGAAAAGATCTATTCTGTATGTTGAGATTACAGAATTTTTATACTTTTAACCCCTGTCTCCAATCTTTAAATTTAGAAGCGATTGTTGGAAGCCATGGAAACATGTAACCACTCCCTCAAAAAGGAAGAGAGGAAAAGAAACCAACATAGTGAGTGCCTAATGTGCTGGTATGATAGAGACACAGAATTCACCTACCCCTCACCATGGCCAGAAAAATTCCCTGCCATAGAACGTTGTTGCACAAGGTAATGTTATTTGGTAATTTTTCAGCTATAGCAAGGAGCTCCCTCTGGAGCCTGGGGGAAGCTTTTGAATATCTATTTAGAGAATTAACAAATAATTTATGATAGTTATACTTAGTTGATAATGAATTACACCCAACTTGCCAAAGATCATACCATGGTCAGATTCTGTTTCTCTCTGTCTGTCTTCTGTTAAACTTGATGTTTTTTAGTTTTTTTACTTTTTGTTGTTTTTTTTAGTTTTTCCTCTTTAGTGTTTATGTGTATTCCCCCTCAAGAGGAGATTCAATTTTTGTTTCTACTGTCAGTGTTTACTTTGATGTGTTATGACTTTGCATCTTATATTCCCAACCACCCAACTGGAAAGAAGAGAAAAATAATAAAAGTGTTCTTATATTTTCTTGCCTGAAAATCATTTTTTCTTTTTCTTCTTCATTAAAATGTTTTTGTTGGTTTTTTTCTCTCCTTTTCCCTGCAAATAATTTACCCAGATGGCAGCTAAAGTGACTATCTCTCAGTTATGCTTTTCCCTTTTTTCTTTTTTTGGAACATAACCTCAAGATTTACTGGCTTCATAATGTAACATAATATGAAGCTTAGAACTGGATCGGGTTCGCCCTTTTTCTTCTTATCTCCTTCCAGTTCAAAATGCTTGCATCTCTTAGGGACACGTAGGTAGCTTAGTCGGTTAAGCGTCTGACTCTTGACTTAAGATCGGGTCATGATCTCATGGTTCATGGATTTGACCCCCATGCTTCACTGATAGCACAGAACCTGCTTCGGATTCTCTCTCTCTCCATTTTTCTCTTCCCCTCCCCTTTTGGCACATGCGTTCTCTCCTCCCTCCATCCCCCTCTACTGTGCTCCACCTTGCTTAAAATAAATAAATAAACTTAAAAAATGCTTGTATCTCTTCATATTCAGCAGTGTCTTAGATTTGCAGTTGGGCTCAACACATTCAAGCCTCAGCACAATATTCTTTGTAGTTTTAACCTTTTTCTGGAAAATCATCTTAGTTTGCCCACTATAGCCACTCTACTTCCTGTCATAACACCACTTTCCAAGGGCATAAAGAGAATCTTTGCCTCTCTTACACTGTGTCATTTTGTGGGGTTGGTACTTGCCACACTTCTTACAGAAGGGCTGGCAGGCTTTAGGAATGTTTAGCATGGTTGCAAGAGCACTATTGGCATGAAAAGCCCTTTTCCCTTTTGTTAAACCTAAGAGAAAGATGAAATAGACATGATGAAATGTTTCTTTTCCATCTGGGTTTTAGAACATGGAGGATATGGAGACTTGTAATGTGCTTAATATGTCCCTTTACTTCTAAAGCAAATACATATATATGTTTTGTTTTAAGCTAATGGGAAAAACCTCCATTCAGTAATCTATAGGCATGTTTAGGTCTGGATCAATAGTAACAAATAATCTGGGTTGTTCTGCTCTGTATTTTCTTTGTCTCAAACAACAAAACTGTCATTCCCTTGATTAAAAGCAAGGGTGACTTGCAAAATATTCAAGGGAATACTAAAAAACTGTGATTGCTTATAATTTGTATGAATGTTAAATGCCTTGATTTATTTTCTAGGTATAAAATAATATCATTAGATGCTTGGCGTGTAGACATAAGCAAGAACAAAATAACCAGGGTTGACCAGAAGGCATTATATTTCTGTGGATTTCCTACTCTGAAACACATCAAACACAAAGTCAGTGACTGTTTAGTTCAGAATTTTTTCACCTTATTAAATGTAAAGTGATTATGGAAAAAGAATTAAAATTAAATTCTCTGAATTCTTTTAAAGTTTTTTTTGAAGAAAAACGGGGTTCAAGTATTCCAGCAAAGTAGTCGTGGAGAAAACATGATGTTAGAAATCTTAGTGAATACAGAATCAGATGAACTTGTAAGTATTTTCTTTATTGTATATTTAGTAGGTGCTTATTATGCATAAAACTGTTCTAATTTCAGTGTGTTTAACAAAGAAGTATAACATGTAGTGACTCCAAACGTTCATAGTAAATAAGGATAAAGAAACCTGTACACAGTTTAAAGGACATATATAATTGTGAGCTAATGAGCAAAAAATGCTCCACAAATTTTTAATAAAGAGATAAGCTGTGTGAGCTAAGTACAGGCTTGTAGATGAGACTTGGCCTGAGCTGGGTGCTAAGAATTATCACAGAGAGAAGAAAAGGGGAAGAGTATTCCATTTGAAAGGAATAACATAAGCTGGAAATTGTGGTAAAAAATAAATGTGTGACACATTATCATATTCTTTTTAACCTTTTTGTAGGTCTGAAATTTTTCTTAATACTTTTTCCTTTTTTAGAATAAATGTGATGTATTTGAGGAGACGGACTAGGTAAACCTGACTGAAGCAGAGGACTTGTGTTGGGAAATAGTAGAAGATAAGGTTGAAAAAACAGATTGAAGCCAGATTATGGAGGACCTTGAATACCAGGCTAAAAGGAATTTGGACTTTTTTCCCCCATAACTGTTATCTTGAAATCTTATTTTCATAAAGATTAATTTGGTGGCGATATAATAGACTAAACTACACAAAAGAGAAATGGAAGAAAACAGAAAAGGCTTCAAGGCCAGAGGTTGTGGTTATAGAAGCGCTAGGTTATAAGGACAAAAACTGTAGAGGTAGTAATAGATCTGGATGAACAAGACTAATGAAATTGACAAATTTCATCATTTGTTCATATAACATAGGGGATGAAAAGAGGAAGAAAATACTAAATATGACTGAGATTTCCAGCCTAATTGGAAAATAATTGCTGTTTACTAAAATAAAGAAGTTAAAATGGGAAGTCTCTGGTTTGAGGGGATTAATGATAAATAATGGTGAAATTTTAAGGCAATACTAGGACATTTAACTGGAGTGGCCCTGCCAGTCTTTCTCAATAAGAGTTCTGTAAGAGATTTAAGTCCTAATGCCCTAAGTCATCCATTTGAATGTAGTAGATTAACTTATCTTCTGTACATTTAGAGTGGGACTAGCTGTGTACTGTCCTTGAGAGAATTGGGAAAATAGTCAAATTATTTTTTGTGTTCTGTGGTCCAGGTGAAAAAAACCTCAGTTGAGAAAGGCTGTAATTTAATACCTGGAGCTGGAGCTTGGAGGGAGATAAAGATATAAAGTCATCAGCAGACAGGTGATGGCTGAGGCCTTGGGGCTCATTTTCCTGAAGAAAATGGACTCTGGGCGTTCAAGATCTGAGCATTGAAGAGAAAAGGGACCAGTGAAAATGACAGTAGCATTCAGAGAGTTAAGAGAGAATGATTTCCAAGTTAAGTAATATCACAGAAATATGGAGTAGATACTACAGATAGTTTAAGAAGAATAAAAACTAAAACAAGGTCTGTGAATTTGTCCTTCAGCCATCATTATTGGCCTTTGAGGATCTCATTCCAGTAGATTTCATTCCTAACTCCTAAGGACCAGTCGGGAGACTAGGTAGGTGGAAAGTAGAGGTAGCAGGTGTTGGGCCCTCAGTTAAGAAGATTATCACTGAAGGGGCGCCTGGGTGGCTTAGTCGGTTAAGCGTCCGACTTTCACTTAGGTCATGATCTCGCGGTTCGTGGGTTCGAGCCCCGCGTCGGGCTCTGTGCTGACTGCCAGCTCAGAGCCTGGAGCCTGTTTCAGAGTCTGTGACTCCCTCTCTCTCTGACCCTCCCCTGCTCACGCTGTCTCTCTCTCTCTCCTAGAAATAAATAAAACATTTAAAAAAAAAAAAAAGAAGATTATCACTGAAAAGAGGTGTAGAAACATAACTGTAGCTAAAGAACAGACAGCTCAACAAACTAAATCCATACAAAAGAAGAGATATAGAGCTAAAGGAGAAAGGAGGTCTTAAAGACATTGTAAAGTGAAGGGATGTCTATGAAAAGAAGACCCCATGTGAAGTATTAAGAGATCTCATTTTGAGCTTAAGTGAAAGAATTAACCTGAGAAACAACAACTTTTCCTCAAAAACTAGGGAAGAGATGGGAGAATGAAAGTAGAAATAGATGTATCGAGGGGAAAAGGATAATTATGGGATCCTAATTTTAATGTTGAAACTTGTTATATTTATCAGAAGGGTCATTCTTTTGTTTTATATGTTCACATTAAGAAATATCTGAATATAATTAAAAGTTACCGCAAAAGTCTAAAAACAGTCATCTCTAATTGTTAAAAAAACATTTACTAATAATAATTAAGCATAATAAACAGAAAAAGAACTGAATTAAAATTTGTATTTAAACTTCATTTTCTACCAAAAAGTAGTTGTTTAATAATTATAATGATAATAATATAAATAACATAGTGTTTCCTTTTAAAGCTAGAATTTTTACCTAACATATTATTTCATACAGAATATTTATATAGTGTTTTATAGTTTACAAAAGCTTTTGTGTATATTATTTTATCACCAAACATTGTGAGGTGGATAATATTTCTTATTCTCAAAAAGAAAACTGTGTCTCAGTAGGGTTTAAATGATTTGCCTAAGTTTCTATAGCTGGAAAGAGGTAGAACCCAAATTTGGACCAGTGATTCCTAATTTTAAGTCTAGCATTCTTATTTCATTATACCAACTACAAACTGAAATGAAGTCTATTCTTTTCACTCAGTTTCCATGAGAAAATCATGGAATTATACATGATATTATTATCATGAGAATAATAGAATAATAGAATTTTACAGCTAGATAGAATTTTGTAAAACATCTATTCCAACTCACTACTTTTACAAATTGAGAAACTTAAATGGAGATTAGAAAAGGGACCATTAGCAGCCCTCAGAAACTAGTTTTTTTGCTAAACATTTCTACTAATGTCGGCCATTATTATGGACGGTAATACATTATAGGTCAGTGCTCTTCTGTTTAATTTCACTGAAACCTATCTTCTCACCAAGTAATTTCATTCAGGATTAAAATTAAAATTTACTAGTAACTGCCATTGCTGTTGAGAAAATAAGGAGAGAAGCTTCCTGGTGTCACAGTGTTTATACTGCAGAAAAGTACTTTAAGTTGGTCATAGTACCTCTCTAATAAGAAGAGATTGGCAGAGCGGGATATAAACTTGGTAACCTTTAATAGATTCATACTGAAATAAAGGGTAAAAAAATAAAAGGTAAAGAAAGGCAGATGAGTAAAAACAATTGAAAATGTATTTTAAAGGAAAGGAAAAAAAAAAAAAAAAACTCTGAACAGAAATCCTGGAAATGTAGTAGAAATAAAGAGTAGTTAGCAATAAAGGTACAACTTAGAAGAGACAAATGAAGAGAACTAACTGAATTCAAGTAAGTGGAAAATTTGAAAAGAGCAGGTACTGAAGGGAATAAATGGCTTAAGTGAGTAAATGGTATTTGATTGATATCTGTTTTAATTATTAAGGTGAGTCGTTATTGATTTTAAAGATAGTTATAAATGCAAACCAGCTTTTATTTAATTTGCCTTTGTAAAATTTTCTTCTGGACCTGAAACATGAGTGAACTTTTCTTCTTTACTTTAAGAGTATAGAAAATATAGCTTCATTAGTGCTTGGAAAGTCTGTCTTTGTTAATTGGCCTCATCTTGAAGAAGCTAGAGTTGTTGGTGTATCAGATGGAGAAACTAAGTAAGTAAAATTTGATGTATACTTTGCAGATTTATATTTGTTTTGCTTACTTGATGGCTTTTATTGATCCTTTTAAAAACTGATATAACTATTGGAAAAGTATTTACACTCTAGCGAAATTAAAGTCTTCTAATCACATCACTCAATATGTAACCATAATACATCCCTGAGATATTTTATTTGCATTTATTATTTTTTCTCTTTTGCTTTCTTTTCCTTTTAATAACTTTAGATTCTATATCCTAATTTTTGCTAGCAGTTATTATATTATTTAGTAAATGTACTTCTCTAACAAGAATGAATAGCATACATAACCTTACCTTTACCATGCCCTTCCCCAGTTTTATTTAAATAATACATTAATTTTTTAAAATCCAGATCTTCTATTTAAGGAGTAATTTCTTATTTTACTCAAGTTCACAATCATTTTATCAGTGATTATTTAGTATTCTTTATCATTGTTTATCTTTATTTCATATAAATTTGATGTTATTTTTCACACATCTAGAAGTTTCAAACGTAATTTTTTTCAGAGAAAATGTAACATTTTCTGAGTTATAACATATCCAAAAGATCATTTTTGTTTTCCTCACACATAGGTTTAGAATTGTGGAGACCCAGTTCTTTTTTCCTTAGTTCTCTGCAAACATACTTCAGTTGTGTTCTGTCGTATAATTTTGTTGATGAGAGGCCACCGCCAGTGTGGATTTTTTTCCTCTGTGAGTATTTACAGAGGGAATTTTATTGAGGATTCAAGAAATCTTGAGGATTCTGTTAATCATCAGAATTCAGTTCCCCTGCCTTTCTGATGGAGTCCAGTTTATCAGTTTTTTCTTTTACCGATCATGGTTTTAGTCTAAGAACTCCTTACGTACCTAGCCCTAGGTCCCAGAGATTTTTTCCTGTATTTTCTTCAAAAAGCATTATAATTTTACCTCATCCTTTTATGTTTAAATCTGTGATCCACTGTGAATTAAGTTTTGTATTTGATATGAGGTTTAGGTCAAAGTTCATATATTTGTCTATGAATAAATGTTCTTTTTTTCTTCCTTCATAAAGATGGAAGTGTTTGCAAACATTTATATGGAAGCATATGGAAAGTGCCATATACTTTTTATTTTCCTTCCCAGATTTTATTTCAGTTCAAGTTAGTTAACATTTAGTGTAGTATTGGTTTCAGGAGTAGAATTTAATGATTCATCACTTACATATAACACCCAGTGCACATTCCAACTAGTACCTCCTTAATGCTCATCACCCATTTAGCCACACCGTCACCCACCACCCCTCTAGCAGTTCTCAGTTTGTTCTCTCTAGTTAATAGTCTCTTACGGTTTGCCTCCCTCTGTTTTTTCATCTTATTTATTCTTCCTTCCCTTCCCCTACAAAAGGTTTATTTGAACAGATTATAGCAGAGAACTTTCCTAATCTGGGAAAGGAAACAGGCATTCAGGTCCAAGAAGCACAGAGAACTCTCCTCAAAATCAACAAAAACAGGTCATAGCATAGTGAAACTTGCAAAATATAAAGAGAATTCTGAAAGCAGCTAGGACAAAAGGTCCTTAACCAACAAGGGTAGATCCATGGGGTTAGCAACAGACCTGTCCACAGAAATATGAATGAATATTCAGTTGCTCCAGCACGATTTGTTGAAAAGATGGCCTTCCTCCATTAGATTGCCTTTACACCTTTTGTCAGAAATCAGTTGAGCACATTTGTGTGGGTCTACTTCTGGGTTTTCCATTTTGTTCCATTTATCTGTATGTCTGTTTTTATACCAGTACCATACTGTCTTATTACTATAGCTGTATAGTAAGTCTTAACCTTGGCTATAAATCTAACAAATTATATATAAGATCTGTATGCTGAAAAGAAGCAAAAAACACTGATGAAAGAAATCAAAGATTGAAATAAATGGAGATCCATTTGGATTTGAAGACACAACAAGTAAAGATACCAAATCTCCCCAAATTATTCATAGGTTTAAAGCAATTCCTATCAAAATCTCTCCCAGATTTTTATAGATACAGAACAGTATATTCTAGAATTTGTATGGAAAGGAAAAGAACAAAAATAGCAAAAATAACTGAAAAATAAAAATGACACAGAAGGGAGACACCTAGCTGGCTCAGTTGCTTAAGTGTCTGACTCTTGATTTTGGCTCAGATCGTGATCTCAGTTCGTGGATTTGAGCCCCATGTTGGGCTCTACCTACAGCTCAGAGCCTCTTTGGGAGTCTCTCTCCCTCCCGTCTTTCTCTCTCCCTTTCTCTCTCAAAATAAATAAATAAACATTTTTAAAAAATAAGGCAGAAGGAATCACTCTGCTTAAATTATTTTGGAGCAACTGTAAATGAAAATTATGTTTTAAATTTCACTTTCCCCAGATAATATCTAGAAATACAACTGATTTCTGTATGTTGCTTTTATATCCTGGGACCCGGCTAAACTAACTTCCTTGACTTTTTTCTTGAAGAGTCCAGGTCAGTTATTTTGTAGAATTCTGAATTTGCTTGGTTATCTCCTCATAGTGTCATTAGAGTTGGTCTTCCATCCCATGTATTTCCTGTCAACTAGTAGTTAAGTATAGTGGCTTGATCAGAATCAAGTTAAGCTTTTTAGTAAGAATACTTTATTGAATTTGAGAGAATTTTTAAATCTATAAATATTTATATTTTATTAGGTATTTAGGTTTTTTAATTTTTTTAATGTTTATTTTTGACAGAGACGGAATGTGAGTGGGGGAGGGGTAGAGAGAGAGGGAGACACAGAATCCAAACCAGGCTCTGGGCTCTGAGCTGTGCACACAGAGCACGACAGGGCTCAAACTCACGAACTGCTAGATCATGACCTGAGCCGAAGTCAGGCACTCAACCAACTGAGCCACCAGGTGCCCCTGTATTTAGTTTTTTTAAAGAGAAAGAATAGGGGCGTGAGTGGGGGAGGGGTAGAGAGAGAGGGAGACACAGAATCCAAACCAGGCTCTGGGCTCTGAGCTGTGCACACAGAGCACGACAGGGCTCAAACTCACGAACTGCTAGATCATGACCTGAGCCGAAGTCAGGCACTCAACCAACTGAGCCACCAGGTGCCCCTGTATTTAGTTTTTTTAAAGAGAAAGAATAGGGGCTCCTGGGTGGCTCAGTTGGTTAAGCGTCAGACTTCGGCTCAGGTCATGATCTCACGGTTTGTGGATTCAAGCCCTGCATCAGGCTCTGTGCTGACAGCTAACTCAGAGCCTGGAGCCTACTTCAGATTTTGTATCTCCCTCTCTCTCTGACCCTCCCCTGATCACGCGTCTCTCTCACTCTCTCTCAGAAATAAATAAAACATTTACAAAATTTTTTTTTAAATAATAAAGAGAAAGAATAATAATTCTTATATTTCAGTTGAAAATTTTTATAAGTCCATGTCCTGAAATTTATATTACAGCTAAAAAAATAAGGCTTGGTTTTTTTCCTATTATAACCATATAGAAACCTTTTCATTTTGAAGACTCATACTACTAGAACACTATATTAAACAACAAATTTGGGAGTAATACCATTTTAATTTTATTTTAATTTTTAAGATTTTACTTGGAAGAACCTCCAGGAACACAGAAGCTTTATTTAGGAAGAACCGTCCCACCATCTAAAGTGGCCCATCTTGGAGACAAAGAACAGTCTAACTGGACAAAAGAAGTACAAGGAATTTCAGAATAGTGAGTGTCATAAAATGTATTTAATGTTAAAAGTAGAATGTGATATAATGCACTTGTCCTCTGACTTACTTTCTGCTTAACATAGTATTTACTCTGAATACTGACTACATCTTCATTTTATGTTCTGAAGAAAATAATGAGTTCTAATTTAAAATAATACCTGGTTAGCAGCAGTTACAGCCTTGCCCAGCTTGTCACTAAAATACTTGTACAAAAGAGGAAAAGACAGAATCACATAATATTGGGAATAATAGTTAAGGTTGCCTGAATTTGAGAGTTATTTTTACTAATCATAAGGCTATTGAATTTCTTTGCCACATGTAGTAATGAAAATAGGAAAGAAAGTTTTCCTTTGTTCCTCACTTGCTCACTCTCCTATGCTTCCTACACCTAAGTTCCATATGCCCCTGAATTTAGAAATACAAGGTCTGTACCAACCAAATAACTAAGAAGCTTGCTTTCGTCCATGATCCTACCATAACAGTACTTCCCTTTCTTCATCTAAGTACTAGAATTCTCTAAACCAAAACAGAATAATAGAGACTGGCAGTGGCACATGGAATGGTGTTATAAATGCATATCCAACACCCTTCCTGTTAAAACTATAATAGCATCCATTGATAAATGGGAAATTTGAGGAGATGCCTCTTACACAATTTTGGAGCTAATAGCAGGCCATAGTATTCTTATTCAAAGATACATAAACAGGGAAAATGTAAAAAGATTATAAAAAAACATCCCAGTGTCAAAGAAGGAGATAGCTCTCAGAAAGTAGAGTGTATTTTTGCCTTCTGATAGTAATTAGATACTCCTGTCTTGGTTCATACTGTACTGAGTTTTATTTTATAGTGCATAAATCACAATAATAAATTTATTTTTGTGCGTAATGACTTTTTCCCTAGATACTATGCTCTGTACGGGTAGGGAACACATCTGTTTCTTCATCATCACTATTCTCATTCCTTGGCTAATGCACTAGGCAGTCAATAAATGTTAGCTTGAATGAATAAAGATTGTTTTGTTCAACTCCTTTGATTGAAAAGAAAGTCATTCAAAATACTATAAGAGTTTAGACATTTGTTTATGTATTCAACAATTATTTACTGACACCTGCTAGGTATAGTAATTAGCACTGCATATACATTAGGGAATAAAATCACAGCCCCTATACTCATGAAGCTTATGGCTGGTAGATGAAAGATAGACATTAATGTCTTGTGTAAATTTTTTATCAAATTGCAGTTAACATACTTGCTTTGAAGGAGTAGTGCTCTGAGACTACATAATAGAGGAGTTTGATCTAGGTAAGGAGGGATTTGCCTTAGTCACAGAAAACTTTCCTAAGGAAAATGTTGATTAAACTGTTATATGAATGTGGGGTAGGAATTAGGCAAAGAATGAAAAGGAAGTACTTTTCAAGATGAGGTAAAAGGTACATACAAACTCCCTGTGGTAGAAAAAGTAGCATGTATAATATTAATGATAATGGGCAGTGTGGCTGGAATATTGGAATCAAGAAGGAACCCTAAATGAGGAAAATGAGGAAACAAAGGAAAAAGAACAAGGCAATCTGACAGGTAGGAAGACAGCCAGGAAAGTGTTATATCATGAAATCAAAGAAAAAAGAATGTTTCAAGAATAAGGGATAANAAGAGGGACCAAAAGAGAGCATTAAAAAAGAAAATGAGGAGGGGCACCTGGGTGGCTCAGTCGGTTGAGCATCTTACTTCAGCTCAGGTCATAATCTCACAATTTGTGAATTTGAGCCCTATGTTGGGCTCTCTGCTGTCAGCACAGAGCCTGCTTTAGATCCTCTGTCTTCTTCTCTCTCTGCCCCTCCTCCGTTTGTTCTCTCTCTCTCAAAAATAAACAAATAAACTTTTTAAAAAATCTTTTAAAAAAGAGCGTTTTTAAAAATTTCAAATTCAAATTAGTTAACATGCAGCATAGGATTGGCTTCAGGAGTAGAACCCAGTGATTTATCTCTTACATATGACACCCACTGCTCATCCTGAAAAGTGCCCTCCTTAATGAAGTAAAACCTATTTTGGTTGAGCATTGGGGCTATAAGCCAGACTAGTATGGGTAAGGAATGACTGACAGTAAAAGACATGGAGATGTAATAGGAATAAACACCTTCAAAAGCCTCATTTGTGAAGTAAACCAAAAGCTCTTGACCCCTTGTTCTACCTATTCTTTCCCATATGGATGGACTTGATCTTCTATGATGGCAGCAAAGAGCAGAAAGAACAATCAAGGCAACAGACTACTGAAGTTGATAGCAATTGTATCCTGGTTCACACAAGACAATGATTTTTAGTGCCTGCCAGTTCAAGATCTTTTGTTAACCAAGTAGGGTAGACAAGGCTATGTGGATCCATACACACTTAGGTTTATTTATTCTGGTCACCATTTTCTTAAACTGCTCTTCTTTAATACCATATTAGTCCCTCATATCACCTCACATTTTGTCCTCTTCTCCCAAATATCCCAAAGTCTTCCATAATCTGCCTTCTAAATTGAAATTCATAAGGCCACTCATACTTTGCCCGTGAGGGTGTACTTCATTTACTCGTGATTTTGCACATTATATCAGCATGAAAATCTCATGGCTCTAATGATTAGGAGTAATGCTTGTACCAGACCATCCTTAGCCCTAAGACTTATACAGCAAGAATGTAGAAACTATCACTGATTTCACATATAGTTCCATATATCCAAGACATATTCTCCTAAATTCAGTACATCCTTTTTTTTTTTTGTAAACATAACACATGAACTATTTCCANTTTCACATATAGTTCCATATATCCAAGACATATTCTCCTAAATTCAGTACATCCTTTTTTTTTTTGTAAACATAACACATGAAATATTTCAGTGAAAACCAAAATATATGATTTTATTTTTAGAAACCTTCTAAGTGCATATGACATGACTGAACCATTTCTGTATTTTTGTGTAACACATGTCCTTTCTAATGAAAACTACCAGTAAGACATATCTGAGGAAGGATATAGAATTGAGTGGACTTGGTTTTTGGTTGATTCAGAAAGATATGATCATGGGTAAAAGTAAATGAGAAGAGAGGTGCAATTTTCAAAAGAAAGAAAACAATGTATTTGAAGATGGAAAAAGGTTCTTAAAAAGGATAAAAGATAGCTCCTCTACTTTATTTTTTTATTTTTGGGGGGTGTGAGACAGTTTATTATTTTTTTAATTGCAGTAAGACTAACTAAAATTGCATAGTGATGCCTTTCATTAAAATTTCTCCAGCCATTCAGTATGCCAGTTACTCAAACACACTCTGTTCTTTTGTTTGTTTGTTTTTTAAATTTTAACTTTATTTACTGTGTTGTCTCAAAATTTAAGTCATTTTCTTTTCNTCAGTTATGTTGCTTATATCTGTTTTGAGCAGTTCTCTAGCTATCATTTCTTCCTGGAGTTTCTTTGTAGGAGAGTTCTTCCGTTTCATCATTTTGGTTTGCTTTCTATGTCTTGTTAATTTTAAAACCTTGTTGTACACACGGCGAGTTCTGCTCTGTTAGAGAGGGCTCTTTTGACTGTTCAGGGCCTGTCTGTTCAGGAAGTGTTCTTTGGATGGTGTCCTGTTTTCTCTTGTTGAGCGTTTGGCTATTTTGTTTCCCTACTGGTAGTGGTATTAGGGACTCTACACCATATGTAGTTTGGCTTGTTTCTTGAAGCAGCCTTGGAAAAAGAAAACAGACAACCACAGAGGGAACACAGGCACACAAACGCACAGACAAAACCAATAAACATGCAAATCCAGGCTCAGGTAAAAACAGCTACAACAACAACAAAACAGCTATCTGGATGGGTGTGGTTTGGTGTAGGCAGGTCTTGTCTCCACTGTGTGCGCTGGCCTCCCTGAGGCCCCTCCTTGGTGGTTGTGGGGAGAAGAATGGCGTTGCCCCAGTCCCTTCTCAACCAAGCGTTGCAAATTACTTCTTCGGGCTGATCTCCCTGTGCTGAGGATGTAGCCAAGGTGGGCTGAGTTCTATGCTCCATACCCCGCCTGGTTCCAGGTCCCAGTCTGCGGGCTTTGTTATACTGCCCTGAACAGTCCCGCAGGTCACTGCTTCCCTCTTGCCTGGGGGTTGAGTTGGGTGGAGGGGGGGAACTGTCAGAGCCTCAGATCCGCCAGGGTCAAGCAGGGATACAACCCGAGTACGTTCAGGGAACTTAGCAACTTCAGGTCCTTAGAGCCTGCATGGCTGCAGTGCCACGCCACCGCCGCAGCTTCAGCGGGCCGCTGTTGCCCGCCGCCGCCGCTTCACCGGGCGCCAGTACCACTTCACTGGGTCGCTGCCACCGCCACTTCACTGGGCGGCTGTCACACGCACCGCTGCCTCTCCACCCGGCGCTAGGACTGCCTCCGCAGGCGTTGCTGCCCGTTCACCAGCCGCCACCGCCATGGATGGTACCGGGAGCACAGCAGTTCAGTTTTTCCTGGCGCCTTCTGGGACCAGGACCCCAGCCAGAGCTAAAAAAACAGTGTCTTTCCAAGCCGAGGTTTTTTTCTCTTCTCCAGGGACGATTCTATGAGCAATCTCAGCTTTTCTTTCCTTTTCCCTGGACTCGCGGCAGCTAACCACCACTCACTGGTTTATCATTCACCGCAGCTGCACGCAAGCCGGGTTCCCTCCCCTCCCTCCGTATCTCTGGGTCCCGTCCCGCTTTTATCTTCCCCAGTTTGCACTCACGCACTTATGAGGTTTCCTTCCCAGTGTACTTTGTCTCTTTCTCTTCCCAAACTCCTGTGGCTCAGTGTCTTACAACTTCAGGCCTTCTCTGTTTGAGAGATGGATGCAGACGAAATGTATGGAGCCCCTTACTTCTCCGCCATCTTGCCTCCAATCCCCAGCGATAGCTCCTCTATTTTAAGTGTGGTAGACAACTATAGGTTGGTTTGTGTTTGGCATGGGGGCAGATGAGGAGGTCTCATTGGATGCCTACAGCTCAGAGCCTAGTCCCTGCTTAAGATTCTGTGTCTCCCTCTCTCTGGCGCTCCCTTGCTTGTGTTCTTTCTCTCTCAAAGATAAATAAACATTTAAAAAATCATTCTTTAAAAATAATAATAATAGTAATAAAACAAAGAAAGAACACAGACTAGGGGGTGCCTGGCTTGTTCAGTGAGTAGAGTATGCAACTCTTGATCTCAGGGTCATGAGTTCAAGCCCCACATTGGGGATAGAGCTTACTTAAAAATAAAAATTAAGGAAAAAATTGAGGTGTTAAAAAAAAAGAATACAGACTACAAAACTGACCCCAAAACAATAAAAATGTAATGTAAAAGCAAAAGTAAATGGAAAAAAAGGGCGCCTGGGTGGCTCAGTTGGTTAAGCGTCTGACTTCGGCTCAGGTCATGATCTCACGGTTCGTGGGTTTGAGCCCCGCATCGGGCTCTATGCTGACAGCTAGCTCAGAGCCTGGAACCTGTTTCAGATTCTGTTTCTCCTTCTCTCTCTGACCTTCCCCTGCTCACGCTGTCTCTCTCTCTCTCTCAGAAGTAAATAAAAAACATTAAAAAAAAAAAGTAAATGGAAAAAAATCTCCCTACCACTTGAAAATTTAAAGATACTGTTCTGAATTACTGTTTATTTTTTTCTAATAGAAAGTTTTTATTTAAGTATACATACATACATAGAAAAGAATATATACAAATCATAAGTGTATAAAG
Organism: Crocuta crocuta; assembly: GCF_008692635.1. Classification (NCBI taxonomy): domain Eukaryota; kingdom Metazoa; phylum Chordata; class Mammalia; order Carnivora; family Hyaenidae; genus Crocuta; species Crocuta crocuta. The sequence goes on along the minus strand of NW_027528873.1, from coordinate 4,656,251 downwards.
TGTATAATCTTGGTAAGTTTTCACATGTATAAACAGAATACAAGACAAGAAATAGAACCAACAGAAAAGTTGCCAGAATCCACAAAGTCCCTTTAGCCCTCTTCTAACCATTACTATCTACTTCTCTATCCAAATGTATCTATTTTGATTTATAACTCTAGAGATTAATTTTTCCTATTTTTGAACTTTGTATGAATTGATTCATACAGAATGTATTCTTTTTGAACCTGACCTCTTTGGCTCAGTACTGTGATTCTAATATTCATCTATGTTGTTCTGTATCGTTTAGTTCATTCATTTTCACTGATGATTATATTTTATGAATATAGGATAATTTATTTATGAATTCTATTGGGGATAGACAGTTGAGTTGTTTCTGGTGTAGGGCTTTTGGTGAACACTTATGTATGCACTACTGTTAGGTACATGACTAAGAGTAGAATTATTGTTTCATAGGATGATGCTTAAGCTCAGCTTTAGTAGATAACACCAAAAAGATTTGCAAAGTGATTGTATTGGAGCACCTGGGTGGCTCAGTCAGTTAAGTGTCCAACTCTTAATTGCATCTCAAGTCACTCAAGTCATGATCTCATGGTTCATGGGATCAAGCCCCACATGGGCTCTGCACTGATAGCATGGAGGCTACTTGGGATTCTGTTTCTCTCCCTTCCCCTCCCCTGTTCATGTGTATGCATGCGCTCTGTCAAAATAAATAAACTTAAAAAAAATTTTTTTTTTTTAATAAGTGATTGTATTGAGGCACCTGGGTGGCTCAATCAGTTAAGTGCTGACTTCAGCTCAGGTCATGATCTCATGGTTCATGAGTTCAAGCCCCGCATCAGGTTCTGTGCTGACAGCTCAGAGCCTGGAGCCTGCTTCAGATTCTGTGTCTCCCTCTCTGTCTCTGCCCATTCCTCACTCATGGTCTGTCCCTCCTCTCTAAAATACAATAAACATTTTAAAAATAAAAAAAAATAATAAAGTATATCAATTTACTCACTTCTAGCAATTTATTTCTTTTATCTCTACCCTTACCAATACTTATTAGTGTCTCTTCCATTTTAGTCATTCTAATATAGTGATATTTCATTTTGGTTTAATTTGCATTTCCCTGACAGATGTTTCATATTTGTCAGCCATTTGTGCTCTTTTGTGCAGTGCCTGTTCAGATTTGTTTTTAATGTTTATTTTATTTTTCAGAGAGAGAAAAGACGAGTGGGAGAGGGTCAGGGTGAGGGAGACAGAAGATCTGAAGCAGGCTCTGTGCTCACAGCAGATAAGCCAGTATAGGGTTCACACTCACTATCTGTGAGATCATGACCTGAGCCAAAGTTGGACCCTTAACCAACTGAGTCACCCAGGTGCCCCCTGTTCAGATATTTTGTGCTTTTTCTGACTGAAGTTGATTACCCTTCTCATATTTGAAAATTTTGTTATAGATTTGTGGTATTCTCAATTTTAGGGAAAAGTCTTAAATGATTCACTGTTAAATATGATGGTGGCTATAGAGGTTTTTAAATCAATATTCTTTATCAGATAAAGGAAATTTCCTTCTGTTACTAGTTAGTTGAGAGTTTATATCAGTTGGTTCTGATTTTCTCAGTTTTTTCCTGCATCTTTCAAAATGATCATACGATTTTTTAAATTTTAATCTAGTGAGTTAGTTACATTGATTGAATTTATTTTTTTAAATTTTTTAATCTTTATTTTTTGAGAGTTTTGATGTTTAATGTTTAGTTTTTTGACAGAGCATGAGCCATGGAGGGACAGAAAGAGAGGGAGGCACAAAATCTAAAGCAGGCTCCAGGCTCTGAGCTGTCAGCGCAAAGCCTGAAGTGGGGCTTGAACCCATGGGCCATGAAATCATGACCTGAGCCAAAGTTGGACACTTAACTGACTGAGCTACCCAGGCATCCCTACATTAATTGAATTTAAAATACAAATCTAGCCCTGAATTCCTGGAGTAAATCCCCTTAGACTATGATATATTATCCTTTTTATATATAACTGGATTCAATTTGTTACATTATGTTTAGAATTTTTGCATTTACTTTCATGAGAGAGGTTGGTAGATAATTTTCCTTTCTTGTGATATCCGTGCCATATTAGTAGCAAGATTACTGACTAAATAACTTTTGAATGAAGTAGGAGGAAAAAAATCCCATTGAATTTTTAGAAAATGGTCGCAGAATGCTACATTTCAGAAATTTGTTGGAAAACTTTTTAAAGATGGCATGGCTATTTCAGACCAACCCTACCAATTGAGAACACCACCATGAAGTATAGTTGCTATGAAGAAAACAGATATACAATAATGTTATTCAACTATGTATTATATATACTTATATATCATATGATATATATAAAACTACAAATATAAAATTTAAATTATGATACAATGAGCTCAGTATATGGCCTGAATAGTAATACAGGCATACTAAAAATTGAATCAATGAGCTAAAAGATAAAGCTGAAGGCTTTCTTCAACATATAGTACAAAAGCATGAAGAGATGAAAAAACATGTAGTCAGAATTTCTATTTTTTTTTTCTTTTTTTTTTAAATATTTTTCTGATAGGAGTTCTAGAAAGAGAAGATGGAAAGGAGATAGGAAACTATCCTTGGATTACGAATGATTGTATTGTTAGATCAGAGGTCAGCAAATTTTTTCTGTAAAGGCCAGAGAGTAAATATTTTAGGCTTTATAGACCTTATAGTGTTTATCACAACTACTCAACTATGCTGTTGTAACATAAAAGCTATCATAGACAGTAAATAAATGGCTGACTATGTTTCAGTAAAATTTTATTAACCAAGAACTGGAGGCAGTCTGGATTTGGCTCATAACTATAGTTTGCCGACCTCTACTTTAGATTGAAAAAGTCCACTGAGTGCCCCTGTCAACCTCCTTCTGTCTTTCTAGATTCACCTATCCTGGATGTTTTGCATAAATGGAACATACATAATATGTGCCCTTTTGTGTCTAACTTCTTACACTTAGCATAGTTTTTTAAGTTTATACACATTGTAGCATGTATCAGTACTTCTTTCTTTTTATGGCTAGATATTTTATTGTATGGATATGCCACCTTTTGCTGGTCCCCTGTTGGAGGACATTTGGATTCTTACCACCTTTTTGCTATAGTGAGTAATGCTGCTGCTGTGCATTCATTTATAAATACTTATTTGAGTACCTTTCCAGTCCTTTATGTATTTACCTAGAAGTGGAATTGCTAGACTTTCTGAAGAACAGTCCAACTGTTTTTCACAGTGGCTGTACCATTTTACATTCCCACTAGCAACGTACAAGTGTTCCAGTTTCTCTGTATCGTTTCCAATACTTGCTGTTTTTACTTTTTTTTCTTTTCACCCTCCTGGTGATTATGAAATATGAGAATTTCTTACATATCTTAAATGAGTTCTGATTTAATCACACAGATATTGGGAGAGGTATCCATAGAGTAAAAAAAACTAATGCAAAACATCTTAAGTTAGGTACTCAGAACTGCTAGCATGTGTATTTAAAGTTTAAGCATTTGATTATGAGTTGGTAGTTGTATTATAATCCTAGAATATATACACACTCATTCATATCTACATTTCTTTTTTATTCTTCCTTTTAGCTACCTAAGAAGAAAAGGAATAGTAATAAATGAAACATCTGCAGTTGTATATGGTCAGTTACTCACAGGTCGTAAATACCAAATAAATCAAAATGGTGAAGTTCGTCTTGAGAAACAGTGGTCGAAACAAGTTCTTCCTTTTGTTTATCAAACTATTGTCAAGGTAAGTCACCATCAGTTCTCAGTTGTATCTTAATGTACATTATTTCACACTGTATAAACAAAAGATTGTATCATATTAATATTTATTTATAAATAAAAGACTAATGCAGCAGTGTATAATAAAGATTATTCTTTTTAAATTTTTATTCATTTATTTTTTAATGTTTTATTTATTTCTGAGAGAGAGTGAGAGAGAGCGTAAGCAGGGGAAGGTCAGAGAGAGAGGGAGACAGAATCCGAAGACAGGCTCCAGGCTCTGAGCTAGCTGTCAGCACAGAGCCCGACACAGGGCTTGAACCCATGAACCATGAGATCAGGACCTGAGCCGAAGTCAGACGCTTTACCAACTGAGCCACCCAGGCACCCCTCTTTTTCAATTTTTAAATTTTATTTTAAACCAAGTTAGTTAGCATATAGTGTAATAATGATTTCAAGAGTAGAATTTAGTAATTCATCACTTACATGTAACGCCCAATGCTCATCCCAACAAGTGCCCTTCTTAATGCTCATCACCCATTTAGCCCATCCCCTATACCCTAAGCCCCTCCAGAAACCTTCATTTTATTCTCTATATTTAAGAGTCTCTTATTGTTTGCCTCCCCCTCTCTTTTTAGCTTATTTTTCCTTTCCTTCCCCTATGTTCATCTGTCTTGTTTATTAAATTCCACATATGAGTGAAATCATATATTTGTCTTTCTGTTATTTCTGACTTATTTTTTAGCATAATATACTCTAGTTCTCTCCACATTGTTGCAAATGGCAGGATTTTATTCTTTTTGATCACTGAGTAATACTCCATTGTATACATATACTACGTCTTTATCCATTCATCACATTTGGGCTCTTTCCATAATTTGGCTATTGTTGTTAGTGCTGCTGTAAACATTGGGGTGCATGTGCCCCTTTGAATCAGTATTTTTGTGTCCTTTGAATAAATACCTAGTGTTCCAGTTGCTAGGTCATAGGGTAGTTGTGTTTTTAATTTTTTGAGGAACCTCCATACTGGAAAACAGTATGGAGACTATTATGTAATATAATTTGAAAAAACTGTACTTTTTTTTTTTAGGTATAATTGACATATAATATATTGGGTTCAGGTGTACAAAAGGAATGAATATTTGTGTACACTGCCAAATGATCACCAGTATAAGTTTTGTTACTGTCATTATAAAGTTTTTGTTATAAAGTTACAGAAATTTTTTTCTCGTGAGAACTTTTAAGATGTACTATTTTAGCAACTTTCAAGTTATGCAGTACATTATTATTGACTACATATAAGCCTCTTTACCATTTCACCCATCCCCCTATAACCTCTTCGCTCTGCAACCACCAGTCTGTTCTCTGTATTCTGGTAGTTGTGTTGTATTTTGTTTGTTTTGTTTTTTAGATTCCATATTAAGTGAAGTCATATGGTATTTGTCTTTCTCTGACTTCTTTCACTTAGCATAATACCCTCATGGTCCATCCCTGATGTTGCACATGGCAAGATTTTCATTCCTTTTTATGGCTGAGTAGTATTCCTGTGGGGCAGGTGGGTATGTATTTGTAGAGAAAGACCACATATATACTGAAGATGAGGTGTCCCTGCCTGCTTTAGCAAGGCTGTAGGCACACCTGCCAGCCCTTCTGTTCCCAAAAAAAGTCCCAGCAGGCCCCTGCCCCTCTTGCAGACACTTTAAGATTAGCAAATGAATCATTTCCCTGTATGGTCTAGGTGCTTTCAAATTGCTATTTTGACCCTGTGTCTCAGGGCAAGTGGATCTGCACACAGGCCTGTTAGGAGCAGAATCTCAGTTCCCTGTAGCCCTTTGGGTTTCCTGTACGTAAGCCCCATTGGTTTGGAAGCCAGATATTTTGGGGGCCTATCTCTCTAGCATAGTTCCCAAGAGTTGGGGTGCCTGATATGGTACCTTCATAGGAAGAAGCTCCATATTTTTGAGATCACTCCTGATTGTGGTCTTCACATCAGGGCTGGGGTTATTGGCAACAGTATGTCTCTGCCTCTCCCATCCTTATCGATGTGTACCTTTTATCTTTTGTTGTGGAGGATCTGGGCTAGTTTTCAGGTCTTTTTCAGAAGGAACTAATTGTCCTACATGTAGCTGAAGGTTTGCTGTCTCCATGGGAGGAGATGAGTTCAGGATCTTCCTATGTTGCCATCGTGAACCGCCTCAAAAACTATAGTCTTTATAGGATTATGCTCAGTCACTCACTCTATGGATGATTAGGGAGCTTCTCTTATTTATTTATGTTTTTTTAAACTTCATCACTAATGAAAAATTCCAGCATTAGCCTAACACAATTTTAAATTTAAAAAATTTTATTCTCTAAAAAGTGTTTGATTTAACTAAATTAATGGGGGGGAGGCATTGTTTTTGTGTTTGTAATCTTGGTGTTATAAGACAAAAAATTTTTTAAGTTTTATTTATTTTTATTTGAGAGAAAGAGAATGGGGAAGGGGCAGAAAGAAAGGGAGAGAAAATTAGAAGCAGGCTCTGCCTTGTCAGTGTAGAGGCTGAAGTGGAGCTTAAACTCACGAACCCATGAGATCATGACCTGAGCTGAAATCAAGAGTCAAACAACTGACTGAGCCACCAAGGTGCCCTGAGACAAAAATTTTTTAAAGCATGTATTGATACTGTAATTTTGGAAAAGAGTATCTTAGGCAATATTTTACCCCCTTTCTGTGCCTTAGTTTCCTCAGGTATAAAGTGAGACTAAATATGTGCTACAGAGTGTTGTCTTGAAAATGAAATAAACTAATAAATGTGTGAAATACCTAGAAGAGTGGCATATAGAGTCAATACATTTTAGCTATTAGTATTGCTATGTAGAAAATCTTTACATTTCACATTTGCAGACAGCATAGTCCTAACTCCATAGGAAGAAAAACTTCATGTGCAATCTATAGAAACTTTGACTGTACTGATTTACTTTTATATTTCATTCTACATAGGACATCCGAGCTTTTGACTCCCGTTTCTCCGGTATCAAAACATTGGATGACTTGTTTCCTCCTAGAAGTATGGTCTTTATGCTGGGAACCCCCTATTATGGCTGCACTGGAGAAGTTAGTTCCTGTTATTGTTACTAATTACATTTCTTTCTAGTTTCAAGTTAATACAGTTATTTAACTCTCTTCATTTAGGTATAAAATAAAATGTAATACTGAAGGGGGGAAAAAGAATTCATTTGTCTAACTTAGGAACACAGTATTTGGCTTTATATCTTTAGTCTTAAGCAGGTTGGAGTCAGGAGGCAGGGAAAAAAGAATTCAAATCCTAATCTCTGACAAAGCAGGTTTATTCATTGTGGTGGTATTAATAAAGCAATTCTGAAATTATTGTAGTAATTGTATGTATTATTGGGTTGATGAACTTGTAAATGTGTTGATGTTTGAGGACCTCCAGTTCTCACATGGAAAAAGATATATGCAAATATGAAATGGAAGAATGCAAGAAAGAACCTTTGGGGATAGATTAGACTTGGAAGTATTAATGTGAATTCATGATTTTTGTATGTGTGTATGTATATGTGTGTATGTACACATGTATATGGATATATATATGCATTTGTATGTATATGAATATGCCTATACATACATATATTTTCTAGCCCTGTTTGTGCAAAAGAAGCAAAGATACCTTGTTAACAGAAAACACACATAATCTCCAGGTTTTGAGCTCTAATAACTTACCCCATCAAAAGTTTTCAGAGAAATGGCCCATTACAGGGTTAGGGCAAGGTAGACACAAGATGAACCTGAAACCACTTGTTAAGCCAGAAAGTAAGGAAGTGCTCAAAAGACTGATGAGAGCATATAACATAAACACAGGAACCAGCTTCAGAGGGCTCCTCCTGGCCAAATCTGGGACAGTTTGAGAACCAAAATAATAGGTTGGGAAAATAGGAATTAATGATTCCACAACAATAATAAATAGGGAATAGAAGGGCTCTTGCTTACAGTATCATGTCATGAGTAAACGTGGAGAGAGTGCTAGAGTTGGAAAACTATCATTTTATAAGCATTATGATAAAGATTATATGTGGCGACAATCATCATTGGAAACTAAATCTAGGGGAAATTTTTTATCTGAGTAGGATATTTTCTAAGACCATGAAAATTTTTCATGAAACTATTTTCATGGTCTTAGAAAATATCTTCCACAGACACTTAGATGCTAGAGGAAGAAAAAAACTGTAATGGAACAGTGAAGAAATTGAGCAATATCTTTGGTATGATCAAAGTTAGTATCAAAGTGAGGGACAGATGAATATCATGTACCTCTGTATGTGATACCCTAAGAAGGACACAGTATTCTGGAGGAAAATATATAAACCTAACCTAATCACATGGAATCATCAGACAAATGACAAATGAGTAACTTTTGTTATCAAAGTCAGGATGGAGAAAGAGGAATGACCCTATTCTTCAAAGTGTCAATGTTTTAAAAGACAAAGGCTTTGGATATAATCCTGATTAAAGGGGCTAAAGTGATACGACAACTAAATGCAATATCTGATTCTAGCTTGGATTCTGTAGTAGAGGGAGAAAAGGGTTTTCTTTATTAAAAAAGACATTTTTAGGTCAACTGTGACAAAATTGGAATATGGACAGTAGATTAAAGTATTATATCAATATAAATGAATGTACTTAATAACTGTACTGTAGTTATATAATAAAATGCCCTTCTTTGGGGTAAGGGACATCATATATGTAATAATACCCTCAAAAAGTTCAGAAGAATAATAATGATGTGTATGTAACTGCACACAGCACAAATGTTAAAGCAGAGTAAAACGTTAACATTAGGTGAATCTAGGTAAATGTTTTACAAGTGATCTTTGACCTGTTTTTACTTTTGCAACTTTTTGGTAGTTTAAAGTTCTTTGCAAATAAAAAGTTAATTTAAAGGGAAAAAAAGACTAACAGCTATTAAAGCAAGATACAATGACTCAAATTTACAACATAATCACATTCATTTACAAATTCTAAGAGAATCTCCAATAGCCAACTTTACTGTTTTACTGTATTTCAGAAATAATAAATACTTCAAATAAGTAGAAAAATAAGTAAATAAAATATAGTGAAAGAGACTAAAACATACTATGATTTTCTTTCCCCTCTCCAAGGTTCAGGATTCGGGGGATGTGATTACAGAAGGTAGGATTCGTGTGGTTTTCAGCATTCCATGTGAGCCCAATCTTGATGCTTTAATACAGAACCAGCATGTGAGTACTATAATCTATATTGTTTAATTTACAATTGATGATAAGCATATGTTTTACCACCTCCTTTGAATGTATTATAAATATTTTATTTAATATTGATTAAATTCTCTCACAATTGCATCTAGGATTATTTAAAAATAAGTGTGGAATCTATGCTCAAACTTCATGCAAATCTTTGGCGGGGTGGGGGGGAATCACTGAAATCTCATTATTGATCTATAACAGTCTTTATGGGTTATTGTGTTCAAGCAATAGAAGGGGCATGTTTTTCAGCATACCCTCTGGGAATAGACCTAGATTTTTTTTTTAACTTTTCATAATTAATGAAAGCCTGCATTTTTAGTTACAAGTGACAAATGGCCTTACTGCAGTCACTAGAGGAAATTGGGAAACTGCATCTAAATTCACAGCACTTTTTTTCAGGATCTTTTTCTCCAAAGATTTTCACTGTTCTCCTTTTATTTTTCCCTTTTATAATGGGAGGAGGATCCTGATATCTGTCATGTATTCTTATTCTTATTGACATCTGTCATGTATTCTTCACTGGATAATTAACTTGACCGAAATTAATTCACAGTCAGCTATTGCTACTTACACTTCTATTTTTCTCTAATAGTAAATTATGAAGCTTTACATCCTATAAAATGAATTCAAGGCATTGGGAATCAGCATACACTTGAGAAAACATTATGGAAGGCAAACAAGTCTATCATCTGGTCCTTTTTGGGGAAAGAATTCAGAAAACACTGTCAGGAAACCAGAAGAGTGTTCCATTTGATAAAGATGCTGGAGGCTTCTGTTTTGGGACTTAGTGAAAGAATATGTTTTCCTTTATCCCTAGCTTTTTCTAGTTATGAATGAGCCCAGCCACTTCTGATATACAGTATTGCTAGGCATACCTTCTCTACTGTGCTCTCTTTCTCTTTACATACTTTTTAAACTTTTACACAAAACTTATTTCTCTACTCCAATGTTCTCTCCTTTTTTAAAATGTTTGTTTATTTTGAGAAAGAGAGAGAGAGAGCATTAGCAAGAAAGGGGCAGAGAGAAAGAGAGAGAGGCAGAGAGAGAATCCCAAGCAGGCTCCATATTGTCAGCACAGAGCCCACGTGAGGCTCAAACCCATGAACTTTGAGATCATAACCTGAACCAAACCATGAGTTGGATGCTTAATCAATTGAGCCCTCCAGATCCCCCTTTGCTTTTTAATTTTCATTTTCTAGAATATTTGTGATGATCTTCATCAATTTTAATTGTACCATAACTGAATATTTCTCAAAAGGAATACTATTGGTATTTTAGATAGGACTACTATGTGTAAAATAGGACTGTCCTGTATATGACAGCACAGTTGAGATTTTTGTCCCTTAGACACTAAGTGCTAGTAGCCTGTGACAGTTACTATAACTGAATGCCCCTATACATTTCCAAATGCTTATTAGAAAAGTAAGTTATACTACCTATGATAGAGAACTACTACCCTAACTCTTCCTATCTGTTTTAGAAAGCATACTTGATTTGTCTAGATTATTTCTAAACCTAATAATGTTCTTGATGGAAAAACGATATTGTGTTCTTTACCAACATAGTATTATATTTTAATAATGAATTTATATTATTCATACAACTAAAAAATTTACCCATTTTTGGGTTATTGTAGACATATAAAATATGAATATAATTCATATGAATATAGCATATGAAATCTATATAAAATATGTGTTATTATTATGTACATTATGTTAGGATTATATGGTAGCTTACCCTAGTTGGTACTAGTAATTTGCTTCCTGGTTAAAAATTATATGATCTAATACATTTTTTTAAATTTGATAATCTTTATAATTTCTTTCCTTAAGTACACAAATTAAGGTTACATTTCATTGACTGTATTAGCTATATAAACCTATACATACTTCTTCTTTTCATATGATAGTAAGTATTAGGGGAAGTAAATATTACTTATGTCCATATATGAAGGATATTTTAAATTTTGCTCAGTAGCAACTGTTTTGATGACATGCTCATGTTTTAGTTCAATGTAGTAATCATCAAGGCTTTATTATGTCCCAGGTACTTTACTAGGCCCTGCTTGGTTGGAATATGAAAAATAATGTTTAAGAAATAGTTCCTGCCTGCAGAATTTGCAGTAGAGTCTATTTACAGTAGAGTTTATTTCTTGAGACAGTTTCACAAATTGTATATTTCCTCCCCCTTTCATTCATCCTTGGGAATTCTGTCCTTTAAGGAGAGAGAGGAGCAGAGAAATTCTGCCTACAGATCCTTTCAAAAAAAAAAGGGGAAATGGATCACTTACTTTTGAGAATCCTTATATTGCCACATTCCAATGGTTAGTGATGTCTTGATTATCTCCAGATTTTAAAGGTAAAGAAATAACATTCGATGCTTTGTGTTTCCATAATTGACCTTTTTGTTTTTATATTTAAAGAAATATTCTATAAAGTACAACCCAGGATATGTGTTGGCCAGTCGTCTTGGAGTGAGTGGATACCTTGTTTCAAGGTTTACAGGAAGTATTTTTATTGGAAGAGGATCTAGGAGAAAGTAAGTTTATGTTAGAGAAATTTACTTAAAGTGGCAGAAAAAAATAAATGATAAAGATAAACTGGTTATTTTAATATTTATTTTCTTTTATTAATTGCTCTGAAGTTTCTTTAAAAATTATGCATAAATTCCTCTGATGGTGATCTTTCATCTAAATGGCACATGTTTTAGGTGTTTGGAAAGACAGTTCTTATTTTTAGCAGCTAACAAATTGAACCTTGAAAAAAGGTATCAGAAGGTGTGTGTGAATCTCAATAATATATTTCCCTGCATTTTCTTATTTCATTCTCTTCTCTAATAATCTATTTATATGCTTTCTTAACTTGGGTCTTAAAGCCTTTCCTCTAGTTTTTCAATTACTGCTACTTTGGAAATAACCATGAAAACTATAGAAGAATAATCAAAACTAAGTTTTTCTAAGAATTGAAAGCAAAAATTTGTATTCTTTGAACAAAATTTTAAAACTCGTGTGTGTGTGTGTGTGTGTGTGTGTGTGTGTGTGTGTGGTTTAAATTCAGCCCTCATGGAGACCATAAAGCAAATGTGGGTTTGAATCTCAAATTCAACAAAAAAAATGAGGAGGTACCTGGATATACTAAGAAAGTTGGAAGTGAATGGATGTATTCATCTGCAGCAGAACAACTTCTTGCAGAGTACTTAGAGAGGTAAGTGCCTAATAAGGTCCTATTAGGCTTCCCAAAATGTGGGAATGTAATAAATATTTTGCCTTTCTGATATGAATTTTAGACTAAAAATATTTCCTTTGGCAAGATGGGACATATGTTACATGTAAACCTAATTTTGTATCATGGAGCACCATAGCTGTTAGCTAAAAAATACTGCATATTATTTAAAACGAAAAAGAATGATGAGAATTGGCCTCCTTTTATTTATTTTTATTTTTCTATTTTTAAAGATCATTTTAAGTAATCTCTGTACCCAGTGTGAGGCTGAAACCTACAACAAGATCAAGAGTTGTACACTCTACCAACTGAGCCAGCAAGGCACCCATTGGCCTCCCTTTAATTAAAGTTTTCCTTAATTTGCTATCATAAATTATTCACTACTTTGCATGTCTGTGTTAGTAATAAGAAGATTGGAATGGGTAAATAAAATAGCTCTTCACCCAGTGGATTTTGCTGAGTCTTAATTCTCCAGCTGGATAATAGATTACTATCCTAAAATTAAAGACTTTTATGCTGAAATGGTCTAAGAAATCAATAAACCTCAGCTCCTCATTATAGAAAGACAAAACTGTATACCAAGTTTAACTGAATTACTCAGTCACAAAGATTTAGAGGCAATACCTTTACTTCTGATTCCCAATTGAATGTTCTTTCCATTGTTCCACCAGTTTCTAACCTTGTATTTAAGGATTCTTGTATTAGTTTACCAGGGCTGCCATAACAAAGTGCCACAAACTAGGTGGCTTAAAACAACAGAAATTTATTGTCTGAGTTCTGAAGACCAGAAGTCCAAAATCAAGGTGTTTGGTAGGGCCATGCTTCATCTGAACATGCTAGGAAAAGAACCATTCAGTGCCTCTCTGCTAGCTTCTTATAGCCTCACACATTTGGTCTTAACTTGTAAATGCATTACTCCAGTCCTCCATCCTCACATGGGTTCTCCCTGTATGTCTGCACGTCATCTTTTCTCTGTGTGTGTCTGCCCCTGTGACCAAATTCCCCTTTTCATAAAGAGATGGTCATGTGGATTAGAGCCCACTCTAAAGACCTCGTTTTTATCTTATAACCTCTATAGAAACCCTATTTCCAAACAAAGTCACATTCTGCAGGTAGTAGGAGTGGTGCTTGAATCTAGCTTTTTTGGGAGGGAACACAATTCAATCTCAGATTACCATCTGAAAATTTAATTATTTTTTCTTCCATTCACATCTATATTTCTTTAAAATGTATTTACCCTACTTTTTCATGATTATCAACTTAATATATGCATTGATTTCCTACCATGAAAGATGAAGCTTTAGCTCTCTTTTACTACCTCCCCTTTCTATCTGCTCACCCTCTACGTGTGCTCTACACACACGTATATTATTTCCCCTTTCATTATAGTTTAAGAAATCTGTATTTATGGTTTACTTGATTAAGGTGTTGTAAATGGTCACAGCTGGACCTTGTAGAGTATTATGGTTGCATTTCCTTGTACACATTTTTTATTTCCATATCTTGTTTAATCATTTGCTTGTTGTCTGTGTTCTTATAACTAATTCAGCCCCAAACTGTGTGTCATAGCTGGAAAACTTCATATGGTCAGACAGATCAGGAGATCTCTCAGTTCCATTTTGTTTTTATAGACTTCCTCCTAAAACCTTCTGTCTTCCTGCCTCAGTGTAAACTAATTGCTTTCTAGGGCTGTCAGATAGCTCTCGTTCTAGAGTTTCTCTTTACTGCCATCCTAGGGATTTCCCTCACCATTCTTCTATGTAGGATTTTTTTTATTTCCTGGCTTTCATATCTTACTTTTTTCTGGTTTATGTCTCCATTGTGATGGAGCACTTACTCTAATAGCTTCCTGAGAAAGCTTGCATGTCTGAAAATGTCTTTATTCTTTGCTAAACAGACTTGAATAATAACTGGCCTGGGTGCAGAATCCTAGATGGGAGATTATTTTCCCTCAGAATTTGAAAAGCACTGCCCTATTCTCTTGTTTCCTTTGCTGGTGAGAAGTCCTGTGCCATTCTGATTTTGAATCTGTGTGTGTGATCTATTTTCAGTTTCTGAAATCTTTTAAGAATCTTCCCTTTCCCAGTGCTGTTTTAATAATGTGATGATGTGTTGGGGCGCCTGAGTGGCTCAGTCAATTGAGCGACTGACTCTTGATTTCAGCTCAAGTCATGATCTCACAATTCATGAGTTTGAACCCTGCATCAGGCTCTGCACCGACAGCGTGGAGCCTCCTAGGGATTCTGTCTCCCTCTCTCTCTGCCTCACCTACACTTGCACATGTGCTCTCTCTCTCTCTCTCTCTCTCACTCAAAATAAATAAATATGAAAAGAAATTTTTTTATGTGTGCCTTGGTATGTATCTTCTTTCTTTCTTTTCACGGTTCAGTCCTTGCAGTCTTGAAACTGATGCCCTTCTGAGAAAATTTCTTATATTTATTTGATAATTGCCTCCTTTCTATTTTTTCTGTTCTTTCTGAGACTTCTGTTAGATGATAGACCTCTGGATTAATCCTCTTAATTTTCTTATCTGTTTTCTTTAATGCTATACTTCTGTTCTACTCTGGGAGATTTCTTCAACTTTATCTTATATCATTTTTATTTGTTTGATTTGTTTTTAATTTCTAAAAGTTCATCCTTATTCTCGGACATTCCTTTTTCATAGTATCTTATTCTTATAATGAATTAAATGGTAGTTTTAGTTTTTCTTTTATTCTCTATATTTTCTGTTTTCTCCAAATTGCTTTTTTTTCTGTTTGATTTAATTGCTCCTTTCAGGTTAAAGTTTTGTTTGGGTTTTTTTGTTGTTGTTTTTTGTTTTTGTTTTTGTTTTACTTGTCAGTGCTTCTTTGGTGTCTAATCATATTTAAGAATGAGGCACCAAAAAGGTGATTGAAAATGTAATGTGCTTTGGTGAGCCTTCTCGGGTGGTATGTTCCTATTTCTGCAGTGGACCTCCAAACATCACTACCTATATGTGTATCTTTTCTCTTAGGCTGGCTAGTTATCCTAGAGAAGTATCCTCCATCCTTTTCCTTGGAGAACAGATGTGAAGAACAAAAGTGACTTCCAGTGTTTTGGAAATTAACCAGGGAAAAGGGACCTTACTATATAGTAGATACTATGACATACCCTCCAAACCTTCCTTAAGGACTAAAGGACCTGTTTCTTTGGCAGCTGGAATGCTGCTGTCTGACATCTCTCAACTGTGACCTTTCTTCAGGAATTGCCTTGCAGAAGAGAACTGCCTCATCTGAAGTTACGTCCCCTTCCCACAACACCCACAGGTCTAACACCTGATCTTTATACCTATAAGGAGGTGTAAAGACCCAGCCAACCTGACTGCCCCAGTTCAGGACAAGTCTAACGGGCCATCCTAGTTCAAGATCTTTGTAGGACTGACCAAGGAGTTTTTTTTAACGATGGATCACAGCTCAACTTTTCCCTGTGCCCAGTGCTGCTTCATTCCTTTTTTCCTTCCTTTCTACATGTGTTGATTCCACAAGAGCTCTCTGATACTCTGTGTGCATGCTTACTTCCAATCTCAGGGTCTGTTTCTTAAAGAAGTTACACTCCCTAGCCTGCTTCCTAGCAACACATGTGTAGTAGTTACATTTCTGTTAATGCCCTCTCATCTCCTCATGCCCCATCCACCCATCTATCTCCCTGTGCCTTGTATATCTAAAGCTAGAGCATCCCTTGTTCAGCCTCTCTAAAAGATAAACTACAGACAGGTCTTAGGCTGGGTAACTAATCATAATCACCTAACTGCTTATTATATAAAATATTCACCTAAAAGTCTACTAAACTTCATGCCACCCATACTATACCATTTCAGTGTACGTAGAGCCCATAATTTCTGAGCTTTTGCAGACTTGGACAGTTTAAATCATCTTGCTTTTTGATTTCCCACACTGGTAGCTTAGGGTACAGCTTTTCCCTTTGTTTCAGACTAGTTAATACTTAACCCACCCAAGTTCCAGTTTCTAAAATTTTATTAACAATTCATATATGCTATCAGACTCTCCACTTCCCTTTTTCATGCCTTTCTGAATCTGTGCCCTTTTTTATACTTTACTCTTCTTGTAGTAGGTAGGGAAGCAAAGTACATGTATTCAATCTGCTATGTGTATTTAAAAGTCCTGAACTATTCAGGAAGCAATGATGTTTTGAGGACTATCAGAAGAAACTTGTAATGTATTTTAATTTTCTTATTGTGGGATGTTTCAGCTTTGTTATAAAAATTAGAAAATAAACCTGTAGATTCTTTTTTTGTCCGTTTATCACCGGTAATTATAATCTAAGAGCAATTAGAGTCGGTAATTGAAGTGTATAAGTAAAGTTTATTACAGTTTATGAATTGAATCATTTCTTCTTCAGCTACTGAAAGTTTTTTGAGGGCCTATGAATATTTTCAAATCATTTAGTCTCTATCCCTTATTAATACTCTGTGTAATAATCAGTCCTCAGTATATTTTATATCTCCCCTTAGGATCCAAAATCATTTGATAGGAAGTTTATGTGAAGTTAGCTGTATATGTATTCTAAGCAGTATTTTTGTTTGTTTGGCAAGAGCTCCGGAACTATTTAGTTATATAGCCAAAAACAGCCAAGAGGATGTGTTCTATGAAGATGATATTTGGCCTGGAGAAAATGAGAATGGGTAAGCAATATTTGTGGTTAGTTATTGTCTCATAGTTCAATTTAGTGGTTCCCTGTGAAATGTACAGTATCTACTTTATTAAGAATTTTATTGCTTTTGTGGGAAGGTTTTATATTTATATATTTTTGTTTTAAGATCTTCATATATTTTTATATCCCTTATATCAGTAAAGTACTTTTAAACTAATTTTGTGATTATTTTATTTTATTTCACTTTAAGTTTTATTTATTTAAGTAGTCTCTACACCCAACATGGGGTTCGAACTTATAACCCTGAGATCAAGAATTGCATTCCCTCCTGACTGAGCCAGGCAGGTGCCCCAAATTTTGTAGTTTTTTAAAATTTCTAAGAAGTGATATTTAGACTTATAGTCCCAATTAAGTTTAGTGATAATTATTTATATATTTGATGTCTTTTATAATTCACAGCCTTCAGAAAGTTTATATTAGGCCCTTTGCATAAACCATCAGAAAGTTTTAATGTGAAAAAATTATTATTTTTAATATAGTGCTGAGAAAGTTCAAGAAATTATTACTTGGCTAAAGGGACATCCCGTCAGTACTTTGTCTCGTTCATCTTGTGATTTACAAATTCTGGATGCAGCTATCGTTGAGAAAATTGAGGAAGAAGTCGAAAAGTGCAAGGTACTAATTTTCAGTAACCAAGATGATTGATGAGATTTGAAGTTAAACAGACTGTATATCGTACTATAAATAATTCATTCGTGTTTGAGCCAAATGAAACATGAACTCAGTGATTCTAATTTATGTCTGATTATACTCTTTTTTTAACTTTTGATTTTATTTTCCACGCATTTGCCTTTTTATTAAGATGATGTTGTTTTGCTAACACAATACTCTAAAAGCAGAGTAAGTTTAGAAATGGGCTCTGAAATCATCTTCCCCCATTCCTCTTTTAGTACTTAAAACCTGAGGCAAGATACTTACCCCTCCCATGCCTCCATTACCTCATTGGTAAAATCAGAGTAAAATAGTATCTACTCCATAGGGTCATCAAAAGGATTAACTAAGTTAGGACATGTAAACTCCTTCTAATATTGCCTATTTTTAATGCCTAATGATGCTTGGCTATTTTTTTAACCTGCATTTTTTAAAATTGTCTTTCAATCTAAGTTAAAATATATTTATACAGCATTGTTTTTGAAATAAGTTTTCTACTTAATAAAAGTTACTTACTCTAAGCCCCCAAATTTTATTTTAATCCATTTGGATGCAGAACTTTCTAAAATGTTTCACACATTTTTCCCTTACTTTACAAAGAAAAGATGTATATACAAATTTATAGTTTATTATTTGGTTGCAACACTTTTTAAATGTGTGTGCATATAGACTAAGACAGGAATTTTTTCTAAACCAGTTAATGTGACAAGGTGCTGTTATGAGTGACTTTTTTTTTCTCTTAAGTGTTATAATGTTATTAGGGTAACAGAGAAAAGAAAAACTAAAAATAAATACAACATTCTGAACATTTTTAACTTTTTTTTATAATGTAGGGTCTTCATTAAAATTAGCAGTAGTTTTCATATTGGGCAGTGGTTCCCAAACTCAGCTAATTATCAAAATTACTGAAGGATCTTTTTAACAAACATATTCTCGATTCCGCCCCTAAAGCAATACTTCTCATATTTTAATGTGCAAATGAATCACTGGAGGATTTGTTAAAACACAGATTCTCTTTCACTAGCTCTATGATGAGACTTGAGATTCTGCATTTCTAACAAGTTCCCAAGTGATCACATTTTGAGTAGCCAGACCCCAGAACTTTTTATTTAGTAGCTGTGGGTTGGAGCCTTTTGTGAAAACTCCTCAGTTTATTAATTTGCCTGATGAATCAGGTTTGATTACCATGTCCTCTAATCATTGCTATAATGTAAATAATGCTTAGAGGTATATCAGAGCATATTGATTGGTTTTTTTCATATGCAATACTCCAGGCACAGGTTTGGAGTGTGCTTTTTAAAATTACTTTAAATTTCTTTTATTTTGGGGATACCTGGGTGGCTCAGTCAGTTAAGCACCTAACTTCAGTTCAGTTCAGTTCATGATCTCATGGTACGTGAGTTCAAGCTCCACATTGGGCTCTGCACTGACAGTGTGGAACCTGCTTAGGATTCTCTCTCCCTCTCTCTTTCTGCACCCCTCCCCTGCTCATAGTCTCTCTCTCAAAATGAGTTAAAAAAAAAAAAAACTTAAAAAAAATAATTTTTTCTCCTTTTGCTTTTGTCAGTGGGCATAACTTGTACCCTATTAGTCCTAATGTCCTATGGGCTGGAAGCAAAGACATCTTGCCTGGACTGCCTTCACTATTCATTCCATTTAAGATTGTGATCTCTCTCCACACTGATGATCCCCTTTACCTGCTTTATTTTTCTCTATGCTTTTTACCATCAAAGATACTGTATATTTTCCTTATTTTATTTCTTGTATGTCTCCCTAAGTAGACAGACGCTCAATCAACCAAGCCACCCAGGTGCCCCAATTAAAAAAAATTTTTAAGTAAGAATTTATTATTCCTCCTTGCTGCATCTGAAGAACTTCAGATATTCTTTAAATTACTCATTTGGCTTTTTAAAGAGAGGCATGTCCAAATGAATAATAATGATGTTATATTTTTAATATAAATTCAAATAACAGTTTTACAATTTTTTTAATTTAAATACTTAAACATTTTTTTTTCTNTGAGTGACAGTGAAGCCCCATTTGCTGTACAGAGTAAGTTTCCTATCAAAGAATTCAAAGTTGTTGTTTTTACTTTGAAAGTGTAGAAAGAACACAATGTTTTTCTTATAGTAATAGAAAAACTATTTCAAAGTAGAATTAATAATAATTAAGGCTTTCTTCTCTTCAGCCTTTAGAACAGCAACATGGAGTCATTCCTGACCGAGATGCAGAATTTCGTCTCTTTGACCGTGTGGTAAATGTGAGAGAGAACTTTTCAGTTCCAGTTGGCCTTCGGGGCACCATCATAGGAATTAAAGGGGGTAATATCTCAGTACTTGATGTGTCTTCTAATGCATCTGTATTGTAAAGTTAAAAAAAAAAAAATTCAGTGTCATATCTAAGCAGAGAGCAGCAAAGTTCATATTGTTAACTGTAGTGCACACTTAAATATGATTAAGATGATAAATTTTATGCCATATATTTTTTATTTATAAAAGAAAAGAAAAATATGAGAAAATGGAGGGAAAAGGAAAGAAGCAACTAAGGATCTAAATGATACCTGGCATGAGCTGCTTTGCAGCATAGATTCCCAAAAAAGTCAAACTAGCATGAAGCAGCATATTGGGTGCCAAGGGGTCAGGGTGTTGGCAGCACTGTCTTTTCTTTTCTCAGGCACTCAACCTTTGTCTGATTGTTTGGGCGTGGAATGATAAGGGTCAGATGGGTGTGATGAAACAACAACCCACCTGCTGCTATTTGCTCAACCCCCTGCTTCAACTCTTCAAGTACTGAGTTTATTGGATTGTATTCTAGACAAATTGTCTTGGGACTCTGATAACATAGAAGATTCCTTTCTTCTGACAACCCCTATCAGTAATAGTGACTGTTTGGGATTTTGTCTTGAGAAAGATTTTAAAACTATATCTCTTCTGAGTGGGAAAGAACTCTGTCATCGATTAACCATGTCTGCAAATAGACATGGAGTAAAAAGAGGAATATTCATCATTACTTTCCTCAGCTGAGACCTCATCTGCATAGTCATCTTAACTGAAGGAAGTAAACAGTCCTCTTATCTTTTATAATCTTAATAATTGTTTGAGGAAATGGCTCCTCCCTCAAATGGGGAATTGGAACCTAGAAGGTGAGCTTTAAGTCTTCAGAGGAGAAACTCCTGCCTCTTATTGAGCCTCACTTTCTTGAGTTTAAATTTCAAGTAAAAGTTTCAGGTTAAAAGGTACACCTGGGTGTTGGAGTCTGGATGAGCTCTACAGACTTGGTTTTAGCTGAGCAGTGAAGGACTAGGGATGGGGGACGGACATCCCTCCACTCCTATCACAGGCTAGGATGTTATCAGATATTATGTTAGGGTTTTCCAGAGAAACAGAACCAATAAAGTGGAAAAAGGTAGGGGAAGGGTGGAGAGAAAAAAAGAAAAGGAGAGGAAGCGTGGGAGATGAGGGAAAGAGAGGGATTGGGAGGAGAGAGGAAGGGTTAGTCAATTCTCAAGTACTATGATAGACCCTATTATTAATTTGGGGTTAGAATTCAAAACATTATCATAGCTAATTATTTCACTTTACCTTAGAATTTTGAGTAAATTTAATCTTGCCAGGTATATCTCACCAGCCTCTCTGCCAAATTTATTCTTCTCTTTTACTGTCTAAATTTATTGCACTTTCTTTCTCATATGTCTCATATCTCAGTTATGACATCCATAATCTACCAAGTCATCTCAGCCAGAACCTTGGAGTCATCTTTGGCATCTCTATCCTTTTTATCTACACAGGTCACAGACTCCTATCTAATAATATTTCTGTTCTCTCCATTCTGTTCCCTTTATTGACTAAACTACCATGTTTTCAGATCTTCATCATCTTTTGTCTATCTTATTGCAAGACGTTCAAAACTGCAAACTCCAGAGTTACATCTTTTATTAACTCATTATGAATAATTTCTTTTTTTCCTTTATGAATATAATTTGTTGTCAAATTGGCTTGTATACACAATGCCCAATGCTAATCTCAACAAGTGCTGTTCTCAATGCCCATCCTCCACTTACCCCTCTCCCCCAAAACCCCCATCCACCCTCGGTTTGTATTTAAGAGTCTCTTGTAGTTTGCCACCCTCCCTCTCTGTTTGTAACTATTTTTTTCCCCTTGCCTTCCCCCAAAGTCTTCTGTTGAGTTTCTCAAGATCCACATGTGAGTGAAAACTATGATATCTGTCCTTCTCTAGCTGACTTATTTCACTCAGCATTATACCTTCCAGTTCTATCTATGTTGCTGCAAATGGCATGATTTTATTCTTTCTCATTGCCAAGTAGTATTCCATTGTATATATAAACCACATCTTCTTTATCTGTTTATCAGTGATGGATATTTAGGCTCCTGATCCTGATTCATTCCCCATGTTCTTTGCTGTAGCCTCAGACAGAAAAATAAGAAATGGTTTCCTTCTACTATTTTGCATAAATGATCAAAATTAGTTAATTACTTTCCTCCTAAAACCATTCCCTCATGTGTATTTTATTTGGCTTCCTCAGTTTATTTGACTTACTTGTAAGATTATGGGTGTCATGTGAACTTTTCACAGTTCTGTGCTGCCTGAAACGCTCCTCTCCCTGTTTTTATCATGCTGACACATCCTCATCTTCCAGATTGCAGCTTACATATCGCTTCCTTCAGAGAGACCTTCCTAGAACACTTTGTCTAAAGAGCATGCATGGAATACCACTTCCCAGCTCTCAGATACCACTAGTTTCTTTCCTAGCAATGGACATAGTTGGTATTTTTATATTTGTTTGCTTGTGTATAGTGTTTCCTCCGTTAGACTGTAATTTCCTGAGGCTAGAGATTGTATTTTTTCCTTCTCCAGTGTATTTTTAGATCCCCTTCTTATAGTTGGCATAAAGTTAGTGAACAGTTAGTAAATATGCATAGATTGAATAAACTAACTTAATTTTGCAGCTTTGACAACATCTCATCAAGAATTTGTCATTTAATTAGGGGCTTCTGGGTGGCTCAGTTCGTTAAGTGTCTAACACTTGATTTAGGCTCGGTCATGATCATGTTCAAGCCCCGCATCATCCTCTGCACTGACAACATACAGCCTGCTTAGGATTCCCTCTCTCTCTCTCTCACTCTGTCTCTCTCCCTCCCCAGCTCACTGTCTTTCTTTCTCTCTCAAAATAAATACACTTAAAAAAAAAAAAAAGATTTGTCATGTAATTTAATTGTTACTATAATTTAGATTGTACCAAAATTATTCTTAGAACACATTGATCTTAGCTGTCCTGGTCTTGATATTTTAATGTATTTTATGTAAGAATATAGAGGTAGGAGGTTAGGTGAGACTCAAGTAATAGAAGCTCTTATAATAGAGGTGGATCTACTTATGGATGCAGAGGAGTGGGTGAACTGAAGAGGTAAAGAAGAAGAGAAAAGATATTTTCACAAGACTGTTGTATGTGTTTTTTTAAAAAGTAAACTTTATCAGCAAAGTTTTAGGTTCATAGTAAAATTAAGCGGAAGGTACAGATTTCCCATATACCTTGGGCTCCCATTCCTACATGTTATTTTTTTTTAATTTTTAAAAAATATTTATTTATTTTGAGAGAATGTGCACACAAGTGGGGGAGGGGCAGAGAGAGAGGGAGAGAGAGAGTCCCAAATGGGCTCCCCACTGACAGCCTGGAGCCAGAACCCAGTACAAGGCTCAGTCTCACAAACTGTGAAATCATGACCTGAGCCAAAATCACGTCAGTCTTTTTTTTTCTTATTATTATAATTTATTGTGACGTTGGTTTCCATATAACACAGTGCTCATCCCAACAAGTGCCCTCCTCCATGCCCATCACCCATTTTTCTCTCTCCTCCACCCCCGTCAACCCTCAGTTTGTTCTTAGTATTTAAGAGTCTCTTACAGTTTGCTTCCCTCCCTCTTCTTAACTATTTTTTCCCCTTCCCCTTTCCTATGGTCCTCTGTTAAGTTCCTCCTGTTCCACATATGAGTGAAAACATATGGTATCTGTCCTTCTCTGCCTGACTTATTTCACTTAGCATAATACCCTCGAGTTCTATCCACATTGCTACAAATGGCCAGATTTCATTCTTTCTCATTGCCATGTAGGATTCCATTATATAGATAAACCACATCTTCTTGATCCATTTGTCAGTTGATGGACACTTACTTAGGCTCTTTCCATGATTTGGCTATTGTTGATACTGCTGCTATAAACATTGGAGTACATGTGCCCCTATGCATCAGCACTCCTGTATCCTTTGGGTAAATTCCTAGCAGTTCTATTGCTGGGTCATAGAATAGTTCTATTTTTATGTTTTGAGGAACCTCCACACTGTTTTCCAGAGCAGCTGTACCAGTTTACATTCCCACCAACAGTGCAAGGGGAGTCATTTTCTCTATATACCACCAACAATGCAAGTGCAGTTTCTCTACATTCTCACCACCATCTATAGTCTTCTCATTTGTTCATTTTAGCCACTCTGACTGGCGTGAGGTGATATCTCAGTGTGGCTTTAATTTGTATTTCCCTGATGATAAGTGATGTTGAGCATTGCTTCATGTGTCTGTTGGCCATCTGGATGTCCTCTTTGGAGAAATGTCTTTTCATGTCTTCTACCCTTTTCTTCGCTGGGTTATTTGGGTTTGTTTTTATGGAGCTTGGTGAGTTCTTTATAAATTTTGGATACTAGCCCTTTATCCAATATGTCATTTGCAATAATGTTTTCCCATTCCGTTGGTTGCCTTTTAGTTTGTTGATTGTTTCCTTTGCTGTGCAGAAGCTTTTTATCCTGATAAGGTCCTCTTTTTGATAAACCCCTAGCCAGACTTCTCAAAAGGAAAAGAGGTTTCATGCTTGTAGGGATGTCTCTGGTTCTTTATGATCTTTGCAATGCTCACAGAGTCCCCCTTAGGATCTCTTGTAGGGCTGGTTTAGTGGTGATGAATTCCTTAAGTTTTTGTTTGGGAAAATTTTTATCTCTCCTTCTATTCTGAATGACAGGCTTGCTGGATAAAGGATTCTTGGCTGCATATTTTTCCTATTCATCATATTGACAATTTCCTGCCACTCCTTTCTGGCCTCTCAAGTTTTAGTAGATAGGTCTGCTACTACCCTTATGTGTCTACCCTTGTAGGTTAAGGCCCATTTATCCCTAGCTGCTTTCAGAATTCTCTCTTTATTTTTGTATTTTACCAGTTTCACTATGATCTGTCTTGCAGAAGATCAATTCAAGTTAACGCTTAAAGGGAATTCTCTGTGCCTCCTGGACTTCATTGTCTGTTTCCTTCCACAGATTGGGGAAGTTCTCAGCTATGATTTGTTCAAGCACAACTTTAGCCCCTTTCGCTCTCTCTTCTTTTTATGGAATTCCTATAATACGGATATTGGTCATTTCATTGAATCACTTAGTTCTCTAATTGTCTCCTCTTGATCCAGAATTTTATTGATCTCTTTTTCAAAAGAAAAGCTTCATCTCTTCCCATAATTTTGTCTTCTATTTCACCTGTTCTCCCCTTTGCCTCTTCAGTTCTCACTGTCACCACCTGTAGTTTATTTTGCACCTCATTTATTTATTCATCATGACTATTATTTAGTTCCTTGATCTCTGCAGCAGTAGATTCTTTGCTGTCTTTTATGCTTTTTTTCAAGTCCAGCGATTAATCTTATGACTGCTATTCTAAATTCTTGTTCAGTTATATTGTTTATATCTGTTTTTACCAATTCTTTAGCTGTCATTTCTTCCTGCAATTTCTTTTGAGGAGAATTCTTCCATTTCATCATTTTCACTAGTTTTCTGTCCCTTATTGTGTTTTAAAAGCTTGTTATATACCCTACACCTGCGAGCACTACTATATTAAAGAGGAGTCATACACTGTCCAGGGCCTGGCCCTTTAGGAGATGTATTTTGGAGAATGTTACTTGCTCTCTGTTGTGACTTTGGTTACTTTATCTCCCTACTCATAGTGATGTTTTCAGCCCTCCACTAGGTGTGCTTTGATTTGTTTGTTGAAGTAGGCCTGGAAAGGAAAACAAACAAGCAAAAAACAAACAAAACACACACACACACACACACACACTCACGTATACACAAAAAACCCAAAAACAAAAAAAACCAGAAACATCAGCTACAAGTAAAAGACAGGGTGGAGGCACTGCTGATGGAAGAGACCGTATCCCATATAAAAAGAGAAGTGACAAGGGTGGGGAAAAAGAAAAAATAAAAATTGACCAGACAGAGAAATTATATGGCTTAATCCAGAGAGAGAGAAAGGAAAATAAAGAAGACAATGTAGAACAAGTATCAAGAGAGTGGATTAAATATGTCTGCTTAAACAAACAACCAGAGTAATCAGACTAGAGGAGGGAAGAGATAAGAAGGAGAAAAGAAAGGAAGAATCTCTATATAAATAGAATTGTCCGAGAATTAAACCAGGCAATGCAACAGCACTGGTCTGGAGGAGGGGCTGTCTGGTTGGTCAGCATCAATCCCCCTCCAATAAATATGCAGTTACCAGGCATGGAGGGGCATGGTTTGGTGTAAGCAGGTCCTGCCTCCACTGTGGGTTCTGCTGTCCCATCCCTGAGACCCCACCTTGTTGGTGATGGGGAGAAAAATAGCGACACCCCAATCTCTCCTCCATAGACCACGTGTCCCAAGCCAAGGCGTCCTTATTCTGCCGCAGGCACAAACGACGCAGTTTGTCCCACTCTGTTGACTCCTGGTTCCCTGGCACTTGGCTGGGATTCAAACTCCCACTCTGTGCACCCTGGTACTGGGGTAGTGCTGCTCTCTGGCTGGCAGTCGCAGGCAGGCTTTGTCCTGTCTCATAGCACTCCAGGGAGGATCGCTTTCTCCTACTGCTGCCTGCACCCCTGACCTTGCCACCAAGCCCAGGGCTGGCTCCCCTCCTCCCCAGGTGTGCAATCCAGGCAGCCAACCAGGTCTGGAGAAAGCCCCTCAGTCACAGATTGGATCTTTCTACATCCTGGTTAGTGGTTTTTCTCTTGTCCAGATACAGTCCTATGCTTCCCCAGACTCTCTTTATCTTCCCTTTGTCTCTCTGCAGAAGGGAATCCCTCCCCTCTATTCATTTTATTTCTCCCAGTTCTCATTCACACACCTGTGGCATGTCAGGTGGGTCCCTGGAAGCGACTGTCTCTTTGCCTCCCAGACTCTTGAAGTTCAAAGCCGTTTAGCTTCAACACTGCTTTGTTTGAGAGAGGAGGGAACTTTGGATCCCCCTACTTCTCTGCCACGTTGGCCTCTCCCCTTATTATGAATAATTTCAAACATAGATCAAAGCAGAGAGAAAAACATAACTAATCTCCCCAAAGCATCAAATTTATTTTTTTTCTTAAATAGTTTATTGTCAAGTTGGTTTCCATATAACACCCAGTGCTCATCCCAACAAGTGCCCTCCTCCATGCCCATCACCCCCCTTCCTGTCTCCCCCACTCCCATCAGCCTTCAGTTTGTTCTCAGCATTCAAGAGTCTCTCATGGTTGCCTCCTTCCCCCTCCCCCACTATTTTTCCCCTTCTGCTCCCCCATGGTCCTCCATTAAGTTCCTCCTAATCCACCTATACGTGCAAACATATGATATCTGTCCTTTTCTGCCTGACTTATTTCGCTCAGCATAACACCCTCAAGTTCCATCCATGTTGCTACACATGGCCAGATTTCATTCTTTCTCATTCCCACCATAGCATCAAATTTAAAATATTATTATTTTACTTTAAACTAATACCAGTAATCTATGAGTTTATCTATTTTTCATATAGTATATTCCCTTGCACTATTTTTTGATAATTGTAATCAATGTTTCTCACAGTTCAAAAACCTATATGCTGATTTTTCATCATATGATTTTTAAATCTCTTTTTTTAACAGCTAATAGAGAAGCTGATGTACTATTTGAAGTATTATTTGATGAAGAATTTCCTGGAGGCTTAACAATAAGGTTTGTTTCCTGATGATAATTATACTTTGTAAATATGTCCATGTGGCCAGTGACTTTACTATATTTGTTTATTTGTCCACATTTTGAATTCCGCTTATATGTAAGACGTCATATTTGGTACCAGAGAAGGTAACAGTGAGTAAGATAGACATGCTTTCCACTTTCATAGAGCTTTCATTTTAGTGGGGAAGATAATTGTGTAACTGATTATAATATTAATTATTTAATTAAAATGTGAGAAGTGCTGGGAAGGAACGGTTCAGGTTTCTATGAGTATGACTTGTCCTGAGAATTCTAGAAAGGCTTCCTTGACAAGTGATATTTAAGATGGGACTTAAAGAATGTATAATAGTTAACTGGAGAAAGAGGGAAGAAGAATGACAAATGATCAGGAAGAGGAAATAACACATGCAACAAAGGGACCTCTTCAGTCATTGAAAAAGAAACACAAGTGTGTCTGAACTTCAGCAAGATTAGAGTAAGAGAAAAAAGCAAGAACCACACTCCAGGAACTTATAAGCCAACTTTGAGGACATGATAAGATTTTGGAATCTTGGTCTTCATCCTTAAAGCAATGTGAAGTCATCAAAATCAGAGCTGTGACATGATCAGATTTGTATTTTTGTGGAATTATGGATGCTCATGCCAGACTAGCGTAGTTTGAGGAGGCAGAAAGTTGAGCTGACCCTTGAGAAGTTTGACCATGATGGACAAAAAAGATAACCAGAAGTTAGTGTGTTTAAAGGAAGAGCACTGGAATTTTTTTGTTTAAATTACTATGGATGAGCTTCGTTTATTTTGGGGCAGCACTGATAGAAAATGTATGGGATAAAGGATTGTGATAGAATAAAAGGCACATGGAATATGTTCTCTCACTTAACCTTTGTGTTACCTTGAGTAGGTAGTTGAAAGCATTCTGACTCTCAGTTTCCTCATTTATAATGAAGATACATACTTTACTAAATTGTGGTGCAGATTAAGCGAAGTCCTTTCTAGTCTCCCTTCTAGAAACTAGCTGGAAAACTGAACTGAATTTAGCTTAGTTTCTTTTTCTCATCTATTTTGACTTATTAATGACTAATTAAATAAGAAATTATTACTTTGGTTTAGCCTCTTTTTTTTAAGTAGGCTCCACACCCAGCATGGAGCCCAACACAGGGCTTCAACTCACAACCCTAAGATCTGAGCTGAGATCAAGAGTTGGACACTTTACTAAGTGATCCACCCAGGTACCCCTTGTTTAGCCTCTTTGCATAAAATCACAATTGTCAGTCCTTTTCCAATTAACCCTCAGAATGCTATTATTGTTGTTTTGCAACTCAAATGTGTCTGCTCTGGAATGACTTTTCTCTCTGCAAACTTCAAATGCAGCAGCAGAGTCTGGATCTCATATCTGATTTTATTTTTCATGAAAATGTTTGATCACCAATAACCTTAGCCCAATAACTTTGAAGATACATTTTTAAGATGATTAACTTTTTACTCTTTTTTTTCACTCCTAGGTAGAGGCACTGGATTTCTTTACTAATAGAGAGCTATGTAAAAGATTACTCATATATTCATTTCTGTAATGCATAATCTTTAAGTATAGTTCTCATGAACATATTTTCTACAAATAATATGAAGATTTGTCATAAAAGAATTATCCTTCTCCATCATCTCATAATATAGGAAGATTATATTCTTAGGAAAAGTGGGTAGTAGAGTTAAAAACTTCTGACAAGACTTACCTTAATATCTAATATTTTTGTCAAGACCAAGAAGGAAGGAAATCACACATACTTGTCTGTTAAGCCTTCCTGGGTCTATAACTTTAAGATGGGAAGGTGAGGATAAAAAAGGCCTAGACTCAGTAATTGATCAGGACACAAATGTGATCAAAGTTAACATTTGCTCTATTGTGTAGGGAGAGTTGCACTGAGAACGGTGCCACGTTTGGATACCTTCTGGTCTTTCATAAACCAAACTACAAACCAGTTTTTAAAAAAGTCTTGACATTTAATTCATAAATATTTAGGTATACTCGGATATTTTGTTGCCAGCCTTCTGAAGGCAAACTAACACATACACACATCCCTTGCACACAATGACACCTACAGAAGAGTTGTTTCCCCCACTTGGTAGCACTGAGTAGTCTATTTAGAAACTTTTCAGAAATGTATCATCTTATAAATTAAGATCTTTCTATGATTTCAGGTTTCTCTACTGACTTTAAGAGCAATGTTTACTAATTCAGATAATCAACTGCCTATCCACCCAAAAATAATTTGATATGTCTGCTCCCTAACACATTTAGTACTATTTCCCCCTGAAATAACTGTTTACTTTCAGGTGCTCACCTGGCAGAGGTTATCGACTGCCAACAAGTGCCTTGGTGAATCTTTCTCATGGGAGTCGCTCTGAAACTGGAAATCAGAAGTTGACAGCCATTGTGAAACCACAACCAGCTGTGAATCACTATAGCTCAAATTCATCAATTTCAACTGGGCATTTGGGAGGCCTGAACCATTCACCCCAATCACTTTTTGTTCCTACTCAAGTAAGGTTCTTAGTCTTGTATTTCTTTCTGCCCCCTTACAAGTCCCAGACAGACTTTGTAAGTGGAAACATAATTTGTCTTAGTTTTTAAAAAAATTTTGGTTCAAATCAATTTCAGATTTGTTTTAAGTTAATAGACTAGTAAAGAGTGCTACCGATAGAACTCTACCTCTGTTATAAAATTAGTTATGTTAAGGAAGAAACACATTTTTAAAATATGATCTTGATAATGTCTGTTTTTTCATATATTTACTTTTTACACTAACATTTCCATTTGTTTCTTATATAACTCAAACGTTGTATTATATCTGCAGTGAAATAACATGAATTTGAAAGGTTAACGGAGAAAATTATATTTATCAAAAGCCACTTTCAAGTTTCTACTATGCAGCTCATGGGTGATTTCCTTTATTTTATCTTTGAGGAGACAAAAGTTGAATTGTTTTCTGAGAGACACTTAACCTTATTCCATGTCCCCAAATCTTAATCACATTTTTTAAAAATCTGAACCTCACTTTAATCCAAGTAATATGTGTTCATTATAGACTAATTAGAAGACACAGATAAGGAGATCATAGCAAAGGAAACAGAAGCAAAAATCCTCTCAAATTATATGTAACCACTATTAAATTTTGGTACATATTTTTTCAGAGTTTAATCTGCACAAAATCAATTCCCCGTAAGTAATAGCTGATTTTTTAATATGTTAGATTACTTTTATGTAAGAGAAAGATTATAAGAATAAAATCATTAGGTGTTAATTTGAATGAGATAATATATCAGTATATTGGAAGACCAAAAAAAATCTATTGGTAGGGATACTGATTTCATATAATCCATAACATTTGTTATGCTTTAAATACTTTTTAACTGGGGCGCTTGGGGGACTCAGTCGGTTAAGTGTCCAATTTTGGCTCAGGTCATGATCTCATAATTCATGAGTTCAAGCCCCGCATCAGGCTATGTGCTAACAGCTTAGAGCCTGGAACCTGCTTCAGATTCAGTGTCTCCCTTTCTCTCTCTGTCCCTAACCTGCTTGTGCTCTCTCTCACACAAAAATAAGGAAGTAAACATTTTACTTTTCAATAAAATCATTCAAAACCAATTACATATGATGGAGAGCATTTTCACTCTAATAGAATATTTTTATGATTACTAAGCTCCAGAAAAAAAGAACTGAGATTTCAGATAATGGAAGTTAAGATCCTGTCTACTGCTAGTTAATTTTAATGAATTAATTTTATTTTTAATATGAATCTTAATTTTTTTGTGTTTCAGTTCCTTAAGAAATTTTTTGTACTTTGCCAGGTACCTACTAAAGATGATGATGAATTTTGCAACATTTGGCAGTCCTTACAGGGATCTGGAAAGGTTCAACACTTTCAGCCAACTCTACAAGAGAAGGTTAGTATACCTTGTTTGATGGACATTTAATTTTAAAAAAACATCAACAGGGTGCCTGAGTGGCTCAGTCAGTTAAGTGACCAACTCTTGATTTCAACTCAGGTCATCATCTCATGGTTCATGGGATCAAGCTCCACATGTGGCTCAGCGCTGACAGCATGGAAGCTGCTTAGGATTCTTTTTCCCTCTCTCCCTCTCTCTAGCTCTTCCATGATATCTCTCCCCCTCTCTCTCACAAAATAAGTAAACTTCAAAAACAGCAACAACAAAATTTACATTTCTCTTTTGGGTATGCACTGACTTGTTTTCTCCTGAAATCTCATAAAATAGAAATAACGCTTTTAATCACAAATGTTCAGAATTCTCTTCAGCCATATATCAAAGTTTTTGGAATCATAAGTGGGAATATAGATAATTTTTCTTTTAAATCAGTTTTGGATTTTATTTTAGTTGTTGCAAAATCATAATAATTGTATTTTAAATTCAGCAGAGGCCTTGGGACACCTGGGTGGCTCAGTCTGTTAAGCATCCAACTTCAGAACAGGTCATGATCTCACAGTTCATGGGTTCAAGCACCACATCAGGCTCTGTGCTAACAACTCAGAGCCTGGAGCCACCTTCCAGATTCTGTGTCTCCCTCTCTCTCTGCCCATCTACGCTAGTGTTCTGTCTCTCTCGAAAATAAATAAACATTAAAAAAAATTTTTAATAAATTCAGCAGAGGCCTTCATAGCACTTATTAACTTCTTCATTTTCACTTGAATGTGTAACTTTATTCTGGCAGTTGGTTGTCTTAAATATGAATGAGGAAATTCATTTTCCTTGATAGAGATTAAGAAAAGAAAAGAAATTCTGCTAAAAAAAGGTAGACTCAAGCCAAAAAAAAGGTAAAAAGATAAGGAATACATTCTGACAACACTTGTTGCCACGTTACTGACTTATCTTCTCAGCTTGGGTCAAGAGGGAATTTTCTCTCAAGTTGATAAACCAGTAGCCTACACCATGAAGGCCTCTTTTGTTCTAAAGTCCTCCAGTTATGGTGGCGTTATCAGAGTTTATTACATTGGAGAGGAGAAAATAGCAAGAGAAATGGTGGTAAAATAAACATAAACAGTGAGAGTGGCAAAATACACAGGTTTCCTCTGCCAATAGCTGTTATAAGTTTTGCTTATCATCCATAAATCCTTTCTACCTACATATAATCTATATCCAGATTTTCAAACCCACTTTTCCTCTCTAATTTATTTGATTCTGCTAACCACTCATTCTTTTTTCCTTTAATGTTTTTTATTTATTTTTGAGAGACAGAGAGAGACAGCGTGAGCATGGGAGGGTCAGAGAGATGGACACACAGAATCTGAAACAGGCTCCAGGCTCTGAGCTAGCTATCAGCACAGAGCCCGACACAGGGCTCAAACCCACGAGCTGTGAGATCATGACCTGAGCCTAAGTCGGACACCCAGCCGACTGAGCCACCCAGGCGCCCCACCACTCATTCTTTAGAAGTACTTCATTACCATTCATTCGTTTCACTGATTCATTCAACATGTATTTATTGATTGCCTATCATGTGTATTGTTCTATACAATGAGATATAGCTGTAAATAAAACAAAAATTCTTACCCTCAAACAATCAGTATCCTTGGGAGGGTAGGACAATAACTAAATAAATAAATTATATGGTATATTATATAGACATATTTCAGGAAAAGTTTAGAGAAGGAGGATAGAAAATGTTGACAAGGGTATATAGGTATCTGAGGGGAGAGTATTCCAGACACATTCAAAGACCCTGGTGGGAAGACAATTCCAGGTATACTCAAAGATAAGAAAAAAGACCATTATGGTTCCCAGTCAATAGGGTGAGTTGCAGGAACTGTAATTAGAGAGGTGTCACATCAATACAATGCAAGACCCTCTGGGTCATTAATAAGGACACTGATTTTTACTCAGTAAGATCAGGAATCCTTGAAGGTTTTTGAGCAACAGAATGACATCTGATTTATATTTTAATGGGATCATTCTTTCTGTTATCTTGAGAATAGACTATGGAAGAGCCAGGGTAGAAACAGATTAGTTAGACTACTAGAGTCATCAAGGTACAGGTGATAGTGATTTGGACCAAGGTAGTAGGGGCCTGTGAGAAGTGATCAAATTCTAGGCATATATGGAAGGGATTGCTATCTTATGACAAATTGGATATGGGGTTAAAAGAGGGGGAAAAAATGGATTAAAGAATGTATCTCTTAAGTCTTAGTAACTAAAAGGACAGAGGGGCTATTACCTAAGATGGGTAAGATTGCAGGTCAAGTAGGTTTGTGGAGGAAGATCTAGGGTTCAGTTTTGGGCATAGTAAATTTGAGGTATATATTAAACATCTAAGTGGAGATTAAGAGTTAGAAATTTGAGTAGAGATGTAGAGTTGGACATTGACTCTGATAGTTACGGAGGATGTCCAAGCTAGAGAGAGAAATTTGGCATGTATTTGTATATCTATATATTTATATATATTTATTTCCAAGGAAGTGTATGTAGATAGAGAAGAGGTCTAGTAACTTAGCCTTAGAGAATTCAACTTAGCCTTAGAGAATTCCATCCTTAAAGAGTCAGAGAGATTAGGTGAACGTAACAAAGAAGACTGAAAAGGAATGACCAATGAGATAGGAAGAAAACCAGTAAAGTGTGGTGTCTAGATGCCAAGTGAAGAATGGAGGTTAAGTAGAATAATCAACTGTGTCAAATGCTGGTGATGGATCAATTAAAATGAAAACTGAGAATTGACCATAGAGTTTTTGCATCTGAGGTCATTAGCAATTTTGGCAAGAGGAGTTTCAAGTAGAGTAGAAGGGGTGAAATATCAAGAAAAATGGGTTTAAGAGAGAAGGGGAAAAGAAAAATTGGAGGCAGCAAATATAGGCAATTTCTTCAAAGAGTTACACTCTAAAAGGAAACATTACCCTGACTCCTCTCTTACCTTTCGTCATGTGTTCAACTTCTTTATTTGCCTCTATTTGTCCAACCACTCACTGAGCACTGCTCCCTAAATCTGAACAAATTTTTTTTTAATTCCCCCTTTTGCCATATTGTTTGGTGAAATTTGCTCTTACCTCACTGCTAATTACCACTCAATGTATGTGATCCATAGCTCTCAATCAAGGTCTAAGCCAGTACCTCCAATTTTCTAGAAGATGGGTATAGATGGATACCCCACCATCATCTCAACCTCACGGATGTTTTAGAATTGACCTCACCTAAAGTTTCTTCTCTTATCCTTATTTCTAACACTACCATTTCCTCAGGCATATAATCTGACAAGCATGGAGTAAAAACTTTCTCCTTTTTCCTCTTTTTTTTTTTTTTTTTTTTGCAATGAGACTCCAGATCTTTTTGTTTCCTGTCAGTTCCCACAACTAGACTTTAGATTGTTATCCTAAGCCTAGATTAACCTCCCATCTGTGCTTCCTGCTGCTTATCTTTTTCCTTTTTAGTCCTTCTTACATAGTACTGCATGTTGCATCTTTCCTAATGATCTTTCCTGATGATCCTTTCACAAAACTGTATGGGTCCAATGGCATAATGGGGCAAAATATCTAATTAATAAGAGCTCCTGGGTTTGAACTCCGTTTATTCCCTGAGACACTGTGGTGTGATAAATCTGGTACCGGACTCAAAATCAGGAAATCCTATTTGGTGACTGAAATTGAGCAACTCCAATTTCCTTGATCCTCTGTGGCCTTGTGTGTATAATTAAGGCACTGTACTTAGATGACCTCTTTTCCAGCCCTAAAACAATATTATTCAAATATTTTAGAATGTATAGGTTTCCCTCTTCAGTACTAGTGGAATTCATCCTCAACTGAAACTAATATCTAGACCTTCCATAATCTAATTCTACCTAATTATTAAATAAAGTATATTCAAATATTTGATAAAATAGTCTGTTCTAGTAAGATGGGTCTCTTTACTTCCCTTTCCCACAAGTAGATAACTCCCACTTCAGGTTATGTGTTCTTACCGTTCCTTCCACGTTCCTCTCTCACTACCAAATTCCCCTATATCTCAGTCCACTAGTCATTTTACCACCTATTTCCTTGAGATGGAATTCAACATTTGATATTATATTTCCTCAGAATTATCTGCATGCTGCTCCTGTTATTGGGTGGTATTTCACTATTTGTTCCAGCTAAACACTCTCATGTATGTCCAAGAAATAAGAGCTACTGTGTATATCACTTACATCCATGAAGCATTAATAAGCATCCTGGTTTTCATCTGATGACCAAATTTTAGACAACTCAGTATGATTTTTAAAAAATTATTCAGAGTACCTGGGTGTTTCAGCCAGTTAAGTATCTGACTCTTGAACTCAGCTCAGGTCTTGATCTCAGGGTTGTGAGTTCAAGCCCCACGTTGGACTCAGGTTGTAGGCATGAAGCCTACTTTAAAAAAATTTTTTTTGGAGGGGCATCTAGCAGGTGCAGTCAGTTAAGCCTCTGACATCATTTTGTACCTAAAACTGCTTTTTCAAAAAAGTCTTTAAAAATATAAATAAATTAGAATAAAAATGTAAATGTCTTTTAAAAATATTTAGGCCTTTATTGGCAAAATATGAGTAACAAATAGCTTTATGTAGATATCAAATAGAACAACCAAATAAACTGTACCCAAAACTAGAATATTTTCTAATTAAACTTATGGTATATTTTCCCCCCAAAACGGTACTGTGAACATGGGTTTTAGAGTTAGAGCTCAAATATCAGCTCTCCTATTAATGAGTTTTACAATTTCTGTATCACTTTGAGCCTTACTTTGAGGAAAAGTAGTTATAATATTAAGATTGTTTAAATCATTTATAAGAATTTTAACTTTCAGGTTGCAGTTATACCTCAAGAAATAAGTCAAGTAACTCAACATCATAAATCTGGTTTTACTGACAACAGTGTTAAATGTCAGCAAAGAAAACATGAGCCTCACAAAAAATGTAAGTTTAAAGTTCAAAATATACTTGTGATGCTAATTGCTTTTTTTATTAATAACAGCTTTATTGAGTTATAATTCATATGCTATAAAATTCAGCTTTTTGAAGTATTTACAGTGATTATTTTTGGTATTTTCACAAAGTTTTACAACCTAGTCACTATCTAAATTTAGAACATTTTTAATGACCCCAAAAAGAAACACTACATTTTTGCATTCATCCCTCCAGCCCCTGGCAACCATCAATTTACTTTCTACCTCTGTGGATTGACCTGTCTGGACATTTCATATAATGGAATCATAAAATTTGTGACTTTTTGTGA
Source organism: Crocuta crocuta (assembly GCF_008692635.1). Classification (NCBI taxonomy): domain Eukaryota; kingdom Metazoa; phylum Chordata; class Mammalia; order Carnivora; family Hyaenidae; genus Crocuta; species Crocuta crocuta. The sequence continues at coordinate 4,619,419 of NW_027528873.1, read as the reverse complement.
CTGACTTCTTTCACATAGCATAATGGACACAAGGTTCATCTGTGTTGTAGTGTATATAAATACTTCATTCCTTTCTTTTTTTAATTTTTAATTTCTTTTTATGGCTGAACAATATTCCATTATATGAATACTACATTTTGTTTATCCATTCATCCATTGATGGACACTTGGGTTGCTTCCACTTTGGAGCTAAAATGAGTAATGCTGCTGTGAATATCCATGTACAAATTTTTGTGTGAACATATGTTTGCAATTCTCGTGGGTATATTACCCAATTGAGTTGAATTACTGAGTCATATGTTAACTCTATGTTTACCTTTTTGTAGAACTACCAAAGTGGCTGTACCATTTACATTCCTACCACCAATATATGAGAGTCCAGTTTTTCTGCATCCTCCATAATACTTGCTGTTTCTCACCTTTTTTTTATTTTAGCCATCCGGATAGGTATAAAGTGAAGTCTGTTTGTGTTTCATTAATGACTAATAAAATTGAGCATCTTTTCATGTCCCTATTGGTGGTTTGTATATTTTCTTTGGAAAAATGTCTACTCAAATCCTTTGCTTATTTATTTATTTATTTATTTATTTATTGAGAGAGAGCGAGAGCAAGAGAGAGAGAGAAAGCTGGGGAGGGAGAGAGAGAATTCCAAACAGGCTCCATGCTTATACAGGGCTCTCAATCCCACAACTGTGAAATCATGACCTAAGCTAAAATCAAGAGTGGACACTCAACTGACCGAGCCAACCAGGTGCCCCACCTTTGCTGATTTTAAAACTGAGTTACTTTTCTTTTCATCCTTGGGTTGTGTGAGTCCTTTACCAAATCTTCTGTATATTAAATGCTTATTCAGATATTTGATTTGCAGACATGTGCTGTCATTCTGTAGGTTGTCTTTTTAACTTTATAGTGTCCTTGAAACACAGAAATTTGTAGTTTTTATCAATTATAATTTATCTATCTTTTCTACTTTTTCTTTGGTTGCTTGTCCTTTAGGTGTCATATCTAAGAAACCATTGTATAATCTAAGGTCACAAAGATTTACACTCATCTTTTCTCCTAAGAGATTTGTGGTTTTATAGCTCTTATTTTAGGTCTTTTCTCCCTTTCTGAATGTCTGTATGTGGTATGAGGTAGGGGTCCATATTCATTCTTTTGCATGTGGATATCCAGTTGTCCTAGCACCATTTGCTGAAAGACTATTCTTTTCCCATTGAATTTTTTTGGCACCCATTGAATTTTCTTGGCACCCTTGTTAAAAATCAATTAACTATAGATGAATGGGTTTATTTCTGGCCTGTTAATTCTATTCCACCGATGTATTTACCATCTTTACATAAAGAACACCCTTTTCTTGTCTTGATTTTTGTATGCTTTCAGTTTTTCAACTTAAGTGTAATATTAGCTATGGGGTTTTGGTAAATGCCTTTTATTAGATGAGGAAGTTCACTCCTATTCCTAGGTTGTTGATTTCTACCACACACACAGCCCCCCTTGGGGGGATATTAGGTTTTTCTATTTCTGTGCTTAATTAATATGATATATTCCATTCATTGTTTTCTCTGTGTTGAACCAAACTTTCATTCTTGGGATAAATCCCACTAGGTCATGGTGTATAATCTTTTCTTATATGCTACAAGATTTGATTTGCTAGTACTTTGTTAAGGATTTTGGCATCTGTATTCATAAGAGGTATTTGTCATTTTCTTTTCTTGTGATATCTTTGATTTTGATATGATGATAATACCATACAGAATGTGAGGAATAACACTTTGGAAGAGCTCAGCCTCATTCTTATCCCTCTGGTGACAGTCAGGTTATTGGTTTCCACCAAAAAACACTGGCCAGCCTATATAGAGTTGTAGAGTGGGGATTGAGACTAGGGCAAGTTAAAAAGCCACTAAGCTCACTGTTCTGAGAGTCCGTCTTTTTCTTGAATAAATACTCCCTAGATTGCTACAAGCCTTTGATTAATTTCCACAGCTCTGAAAATTTGGATTCTGGTAATTTATGCCTGTTTTCTTGTTGCTTTTATGAAAGAGAATTTTTAGAAGTTCTTACTCTGACATTTTTGCTGATGTCTCCTCACTACTTTTTGAGATAAATTTTATTTAGCAAAATCCGGTTACTTTTCTGTGTATAAACTTTTGCTTATTAAATTACTCTGACCTATATTACAATTTTTTAGGGACGCCTGGGTGGCTCAGTCGGTTAAGCGTCAGACTTCGGCTCAGGTCAGATCTCATGGTTCATGGGTTCGAGCCCCCGCATCAGGCTCCCTGTGCTGACAGCTCAGAGCCTGGAGCCTGTTTCGGATTCTGTGTCTCCCTCTCTCTCTGCCGCTCCCTCACTCATGCTCTGTCTCTTTCTGTCTCAAAAATAAATAAACTACAATTTTTTACTAAAAATATGTATAAGACACCTGGGTGGCTCAGTTGGGTAACCATCAGACTTTGGCTCAGACCATGATCTCACAGTTTTTGAGTTCAAGCCCTGCATCAGGTGATGTTGAGCCCTGCTTCTGGTGAACACAAGCCCTGTTTCAGGTGAGCTTGAACCTCGGTTCAGGTGAGCCCTGCTTCTCTCTCTCTTCCTTTCTCTGTCTTCCTCTCTACCCCTCATATGTAGGATTCTCTCTCTCTTTTACTCACTTTTGCCCTCTTTCTAAAAATCAATAAATAAATAAAAATAAAATATTAAAGACTAAAAATATGTATATTGTGTTATAGCATTCTTAATTAATAATTTTTTTTCATTCCTTCAGTAGTGTTTACTGTGTTCCAGGCACAGTAAGGATTGTAGATGTAGAGCTAAGAATCTTCATCTTGTAGTTACTTTTTCTCTTCTCTTGATTAGAATAGTCCCAAATTGCTGCAAATTGTTCTTTATGTTCAAAATATGACTCAGTTGTTATTCATTCATTTATTTATTCAGCTGCTATCGATTGAGCTGTTATGTGCAAGGTACTGTTTTAGGTGCAAGGGATATATGAGTGAACAAGACAGACAAGTTTTTCATCCTAATGGACATTACATTCTAAGGCAGAGACCAAATATAGGCAAAAAAAACCAATTCAATAAATTCCATAATGTGTAGTGATGATGTCCTATGAAAAAAAATAAAGCAGATAAAAGTATAGGTAGGGGTGGTATTTTAAATAGAATGGTCAAGGGTTGCTTCTCTGAGGACATAAGTTTTGAGGAGAAACCCAAATAAAAGAGAGTGAAATGGGATGAGCTATGCAAAATGCTTGAAGAGCTTTCCAGCAGAGGAAATATCAAGTGCAGACTCCTGAGTCTAATGTATTATATTTGATATATGCATGTATTTCATATGTGTGTGTATATATATATATACATATGTAATCTTACGTATAGAATAAGAATGGTCTTTTTAAATATTTTTCCAAAAAGCTCTTTTCAGAAAATTTGCGTGGTTTTATAACTTTCGTTCAGTTTGACAACCACTAAACAATTTTTTTTGCACCAGTATCTATATGTTATTTTTGTTTCATTTACATTTTTAAGTTAAATATAGACTGATTTCCCTATAAATCTGATAAATATAGCTTAAAGGTTTTATATTTAATTGAAATGCATTGTGATTTTTCTTCAAATTATTATTTACATGAATGCATGTAACTACATTATTTAGAATTCCGGTTAGTTTTATTGTGTGTGTCTCAACAAAGGTTTACTGTCAATACATGTTAACTTGCTTTTTCTCTTCCTCCTTTTTGCAAGATTACTTCCTTTCCATTTTCTTTTCCTTACCTACCTTTCATTTTCTCCCCTCTCTTTATTTCCCCTCTTCTGTTCCCTGTGTTCCTATCTTTGTTCATTTCTTACCACCTCTCTTCATCTCCCCTTCATCTTCCTTCCATTCCCTTCTCCCTCCTTCTTTTCTTACCCTCTCTTTCCTCCTTTATCCCTTCCCCCTTCTTTTCCTCTTTTTTTCTTTATTCCTTCCTCTTCTAATTTATCCTTTTCATTTTTCCTACCATTCTCCCAATTTTCCCTTAACAGGAATACTAAAATAGCTTCCTAGTTTTTCTCTTACTCTTCTGTCTATTCAGTATACCACTGCCATATTTAATCTTCCTAAGGCACAATTCTGATAAGATCACTATTTGCTCAAAATCTTTCTGACATTAGTTGCCCATTGCTTACCAGATTTGCTCCATTATACTCCTTGACATCCAGTGGAACTAGTCTATTAAGAGTTCCATAAATACATTCCTTGCTTTCCGCTTCCATTTCATTTCTCCTGTTACTTCCTTTGCCTGAAATGTTTAGCCTCTCTTTGCAAACCTACATACTTCAAGGCTCATTTACATGTCACCTTTCCTTTTCCCTTGTTGTATCTGTGAGTATATTCTCTCCCGCTCGTCTAAATTAAAAGTTTTTCAAGATTAGGGCCTTTGTCTTCTTGGAATTCTGTGGATTTTCAACACACTGTCTTGCTCTGGTAAATATTCAGTAAATTTAACCAGTTTGCAGCAATACTTCTCCCTTACCAAAATTCCTGTTTTCTTGTCTCTAGTTAAAGAAGAGTGTAAGAGTCCTAAAACTGAAAGTCAGTCACAAAAAATGTCAAATAAGCAGGTAAGCTTTCTTAAATCAAATTTCTAGTAGCCAGCTTTTTATTACAGGGGGTAGCTGTGTGGCATCTGAATTTTGCCACCCAAATCCATAAGTTGTATGACAAGAAGGTTGCTGACAGTCACTTGGATGGGAAGTTACACAGCTAGAGTCAGGATTTGCAAATAGAGATATTTATACACACACACACACACACACACACACACAAATCCATAAACAGAAACATATTTAATAGTTGGGTGGCTTGAGCAACTCACTACACCTCTTAACAGCCTCAATTTCTCAATTTCATCATTTTTTAGAAGGAGAGAGAGCACGCACATAAGAGAAAGGGAGAGGGAGAGAAAAAAATTTTAATCAGGCTCCATGGTTAGTGCTGAGCTCATTGTGGGGCTCAATCCTACAACCCTGGAATCACAACTTAAGCCAAAATCAAGAGCCAGTCACTGAACCAACTAAGCCACCCAGGTACCCCCTTGATTTCTTCCTCTTTAAAATGGAGACAGGATTGCCTGCATGATTCAGTCAGTTAAATATCCAGCTCTTGATCTCAGCTCAGGTCTTAATCTCGGGGCCATGAGTTGGAACCCCACATTCGGTTCGGCACTGGGCTTGGAGCCTATTTTTATTAAAATAAATAAATAAATAAATAATAGATTAAGTGGAGATAAAAATAGATCACTTGTCTCACTTGATACATTTAGTCTATATATACATACATACAAACATACCTACATACATGAATGTGTGTATAAAATATGTGGAAATATATGTATATATTCAATGATTCATTTAGGATCAACATAGCAAAGCTAATGGTTAATTGTGTTGAGTAGCTTGGTGTGGGAGGAAGCTGAGATTATTTATGTTTGCCTTTATATTGTCTCTGCTGATTTATAAGGAGAATATATACATTTTATAATCAACGAATAACAAATTTTTACTCTAAAAACATTCAACACATATACTCATGGTATATGTACTTTCTATATATGTATTTTATTTTTTATTTTTGTTAAGTTTTTAAAATTTCNAATATTTTGCACATAACATATTTTCAGCAAATGGAACCCATTAATACTTAGATACCAGTAACAGTTGACTTTTAAGGCCCTCTTTTTCTGAAACTCTTATGCTATAATTTCCTTTCTTCTAGAGAAGGGATTTATAAACTTTGTTATAGGTTCTTTCTCAGAATAATGTCTTTAATGCTAAAATACTTATGGTTTGAAAGACAATTAATTGTATTGAAATATAATTAGAATCACTATTGCTTGATTGAAGGAATATTTATAATTGAAAGAAATGCTAAATCTCATTTAGAAGTTAATGAAGATGAAGATTTAAGTTTTTTCCTCATCCAAGTTTACAAGCCCCATTTTTAAGATATAAAAGAAAATGGCACATAAAAAAATCTGTACTAATTTATTTATAACACAATAGCTATTTGCACAAAAAGCTCATTCTTACTCTTTTATAGATATTTGGAGGGCCTGCCAAATGTAATATTAAGCTTTTGAAGAGAAATGAAAGTGCAGAAGTCTCAGAAAACCAGAAGGTTGTGACTGGTTACCCACATGCTATTGATAAGGTAAAAGACTATTTAATTTCTGTTCCCAAACTTTAGCAGCTGGGAAAATGATTGGGTGAAGATTAAATGATCGTTTTTACCTAAAATTCTTAACTTTTCCATGTCCTCATATTTTCATTTTCATGCACAAAATATTTATTCTTTTAGCCTAACCCTGGAATTGAGAACTTTTTAGCATCCTTGAATATCTCCAAAGAAAATGAAGCACAGTCATCTCATCATGAAGAGTCTCCAAGTGAAGAACTTTTGTCACCACAGTCGTTTGCTATGGTTCGTGTTTTTTTTTTTTTTAATATTTTTAACTATTTCTAGGAGAGAGAGAGAGAGAGAGACAGCGTGAGCAGGGGAGGGTCAGAGAGAGAGGGAGATACAGACTCTGAAATAGGCTCCAGGCTCTGAGCTGGCAGTCAGCACAGAGCCCGACGCGGGGCTCGAACCCACAAACCCCGAGATCATGACCTAAGCGAAAGTCGGACGCTTAGCCGACTAAGCCACCCAGGCACCCCTGCTATGGTTCGTGTTTTGTAGGAGCTTTTGTGCAATAGTAATTTTACTGTGTAGCCCATGCATACATACCCCATGCAGCTGTTATAACACTTTTATGTCCTTTGGACTGGTGTGTTGCCTCATTATTGTCATCTTGTAGGGAAAACCAGGCTGCCCTGGGCATTTTAGTTATCTGTATGTTTGGTGTTTTTAGACCATAACTCCCTTGCTTTTCAAACATTGCTACCAGGCAGTTTAGTCAAGTTAGGAAGAAGGATAAGTATTGTTTCTGTGGCAGGAAATGTGGGTATTTTTTTTCAATTCTAGGCTATTGATTTTGCTCATTCCCTATCTGAATGTAGTTATTGTGTTAATTTTTAACAATAGAACTCACTAAAAGAAGGGTTAATAAGCTCTATAACTCTAATGTTAACTTTTCTCCACCTACCGCCACCATCTTCATACCAATTATTTTCAAAAACAGAAGGGAACTCGGATGCTTAAAGAAATACTAAAAATTGATGGCTCTGATGCTGCAGACCATAAGAATGAAATGAAGCAATTTGGTAATGAAGCCACTGTTTCCTCTAATAGAAGAGATGAATATGGACCTTCCTCACACCCTCAACAAAATAAGAAATTAAGTATGTGAACTAAGTACTATTACTAATAACCAATGTCATTTCAGATATTCATTTCATTTGGGTTGTCTTATCATGTGCTTTTGAAGATAAAACTACTTGTAGTTTGAAAAGAGTATAATGAAGAGTAACAAATAAAAATGTAANGAGTTTGGTGAGTTTCTTATAGATTTTGGATACTAGCCCTTTATCTGGTATGTCATTTGCAACTACCTTCTCCCATTCCATCAGTTGTCTATTAGTTTTATGAATTGTTTCCCTTGCCATACAGGAACTTTTTATCTTATCTTTATCTCAATAGTTCATTTTTGCTCNCGAAAAGTGAAAGTTTGACTTCTAAAAGAATGTAATTTTTATGCTGTGCCACTAAGTAATAATATAACTATATAACTAATAGCTCTCTAGTCCCTAAATGTCTTCTTGTGATTACTTAAATTGTGCTTTTGCAGATACTCATTCAGTAGTGCCCAAACCTAGACAAGTTTTCACATTCTAGCTTTTTTTCCCCTCAGTAATTTAAAAATAATTTTGTAATTTAAATACATTATTTAACTTTACTAAGATTTTAAGGGTTTTTTTCATATTTATAAAATGAGAATAATGTTGCAAATGACTCTTGTGATAACTATATGATACATACAAAGCAGCTAGCACTGTGTCAGGCATATTATAGGTACCAATAATTGATACAGCATTATGTTGTAATAACTCAGTCAATAGAAGAAACTGCTAAATCAATTAAAAATAATTAATGGATATAGTCACTAAAGTGGGTACTTACCTTAAAATTATGAGGCCTATAGCATACCATGTGGCACATACATAGCCAGATTGTTTTTTTAAGTTTATTTATTTATTTTGAGAGAGAGACTGACTGAGCACGGGAGGGGCAGAAAAAGAATCTCAAACTGGCTCCACACTGTCAGCCCTGAGCCTGATGTGGGGCTCAAACCCACAAACCATCAGATCATGACCTGAACTGAAATCAAGAGTCAGACACTTAACCAGCTTAGGCACCCAGGTGCCCCATAGCCAGATTTTAATATACGTCCATCTTGGTGTCAACTCTCCGTGTCTCCTATACTTCAGTATTTTGTCTGTATAATTATCTACAAAAGCCTACCAGGAAGAATGACCAATGCAAAAGTAAGTAAGGACAGAAATTTCTCAGAGGTAAAAAAAAAAAACTTTGAAATACGCAGAACTGACTTCATTAAGGATCAAACTCTGAAACAGAATCAGAGCCTAGCTTCATTTATTTTATATTCCAGTAAATAATAGGATAATTAATTAATTTAAAATCCCAGTACCTGTTTAGGAAACTATCATGGTGACAGACATGCTGTTGGAATAGAACAAAATAAAAAATTAAACAAAACTGGAAAAAGATGGTCTCACTATCAAAAACCAAGTAGCTTTTATTTTAGAATAGTGAAGAACATATCTCTTAAGAGTCAAGGGGTGCCTGGGTGGCTCAGTCAGTTAAGCGTCCAACTTCGGCTCAGGCCATGATCTCATGGTTCGTGGGTTTGAGCCCCGAGTCGAGCTCTGTACTGACAGCCCAGAGCCTGGAGCCTGCTTCGGATTCTGTGTCTCCCTTTCTCTCTGCCCCTCCCCCACTCATGCTCTATTTCTCTCTGTCTCATAAATAAAAAAATTAAATAAAAAAAGAGTCAAGAGCTCAGATTCCAGCCCAAGTAACAGAGTTTGCAAGTTACATGNAGTGAAAGGTTTAGGTTCATACTTCACTGGGGTATGCTCTTGTTGTATTAGTTTGTTGATCATAAAGAATGTGAACTTTAGAATGTTTTAGTCATCTATAAAAGCACTTGAAAGGGTTACTTTTAGAAAAACTTTTAAGCAGCTTCATTTTGGAGCAGTAAAACTATCCATGTGTCTCAGAATGTAGGATGTAATTTTGACAAGACTGAACTCAAAGCCTCAAAACTTAAGAATTAATTGTAAGCTCAAAAAAAAAAAAAATTTGCTTATTCAAATTTGCTCAAAAATAACTGTGTAGTCATTAATCTCAAAATGTCAGTTTTTGGCAGTCAGCTACATACCATGTTTTAAAATCTTTATCTTGTCATGTATCATTAACCAGTTATAATCATCTAAAAATCTTATTGAATTCTTGATAATTTTAGACAGTACTGAATAGTTCCTATATTTGCTTCATAGGAGATTCCTCTTCTCACTTTTTAACAATTTCTTGCTTGCTGTGTGTAAAACCCTACAATAACTGCATAGTTCAGTATATCATTTAATATATATATATATCCTTTTCTCTTTTTTGATAGCATCTTATATGAATAAGCCTCACAGTACTAGTGAATACCATAATGTTCAGCCTATGGACCATGTATGTTGGCCTGCTCCCAGCCATATACCTCCTGTTTCCACACCAGTAACTGAACTTTCTCGAATTTGTTCCCTTATTGGAATGCCACAACCAGATTTCTCCTTTCTTAGAACACCTCAGGTACAGTATACTACTGTTCCATTTATATAAGTTCTCTAACATTGAGCTTAAATAGATTGAAAATCTTTGGCTAAAAATAATATAATGGAGCTGATTTTGTATACTTTATGAGCAACATAGATTTATACTTCCCACTATGGTTCACTCACATATAAATGTGCCAAAGCCCTAAGAGATGCTGACAGAGAGGGAGTTAGGCAGCATGTAGCCTGGACAGAAGGATAGAGCTAGGTATCTGGGTCTACAGCAGCAATTTTCAAAGCTTTGTCCTAATAAACTCTCACCTCTTTTTTTTTTTTTTTTTTGAGGACTCCAAAGAATTTTTGCATACTTGTTTTATATCTAAGTTAACTACATTAGAAATTAAAACTGAAAAATTTTAAAGCATTATTTATTAAAAATAACCTTTCAAAAATTACAGTGAGTGGCACTTCTCTACATTTTGTGCAAATCATTTCCATCTCTAGCTTAATGGAATAAGCTAGGTTTTCACATCTGCTTCTCACTCTCTATCTCTTGTGATGTTTTGGTTAAAATACATGAAGAAAACCTGACCCCAGACTGAGTGACAGTTAGAGAAAAGAAGAGAATTTTAATAGCCTTTCCAGATAATGGATATTTTTTGATTCTATACTAAAATGAGGTATTTTCTTAGAAGTTACTTGCAATGTAGAATCTAAAGCTATATCAATAAATTTTTTGTCCTCTATATACTTGTGAGAAACTAAGAGTAGAAAAGTCAAATACCCTTAATATATTATTAAAATAGTTTTGACCTCAAGGACCTCCTGAAAGGGTCTCAGGGACCCCCATTGGCCCCAGACTGCACCTTGAGAACCACTGACTATGGGAAAGGTTATTTGATCCTCTTTATATCCAAGTTGTTGATACATTCTCACCTAAAACAGAAAGCAGGCTTAAACTCATAACATCATATAAAAATGACTAGCTTTAAAAAAGTATTTTTTAAGAATTAAGAATTTTTTAAATCTTTTTTATAAAAGAAAAAAATGTATAATAAAAAGTTATAATTTAATTATGAACATAAAACTGATCATAACCTTTAAGTCTTTTAGATTTTGACAGTTAATTCTGCTAATTGGAAGATGGTGTACAGCAAGAGTTAGCAATTTTTTTTTCCATGGTCCATATAATAAATATTTTAGGCTTTGTGGGCCATACGGTCTCTGTCACAGCTACTCAGCTGGGCAGTTATGGTATGAAAACAGACATAGGCAATACATGAAAAAACGGAGTTGGCTGTGTTGCAAAAACAACCCTTATTTATAAAAATAAGCAGAAGGCCTAATTTCCCAACCTTTGGTTTAAGGAAAAAATTTTGTTGGCTTTCATTTGCATATAGGAGGCTTGACCCTTCAGCTAGCTTAAAGAGCATTTTATTTTGTAAATATTACAAGATAAGGAAACAATTCTAAAAATTTTACAGGGTAACCCAAAACTTAAAATTTTTGCCCTTTTCTGAATTTTTTAATTCTTTTTTACAGAATGTCACATAAAGTTATTCTGCTTGTTTAGGCTTGAGGGGAGAAGGTCAACCTCCTAGACAGGTAACTTCATAGACATTCATGTGTTCTTTTTTAGACAATGACAGTTTGCCAGGTAAAATTATCTAATGGCTTACTGGTACATGGGCCACAGTGCCATTCTGAAAATGAAGCCAAGGAAAAAGCTGCATTTTTTGCATTACAACAATTGGTAAGAACTAATCATGACTTCTCTACTAAACTTTTAACTAACCTTGGTGGATGTTTTTGTTGCATTGTCTTCTAACTTTTAAATATTTCCTTAGGGCTCCTTAGGAGTGAATTTCCCTTTGCCTCCACCAATATTTCCAAATTATCCTCCTGCTATACCACCCGGAACCATTCCTCCAGTTTTTCCTCAACCTACTGGTAAGATATTTGACTCTTCTAAATATTTGTTATTGAGTTACTATTTTTAGAAAGTTCTTTTAAGAAGCATCATTTTGAGGAAACCAAAAAATGTATTTAAATATCTAGAGAATGTAAAAAGGAATTGTGAGAAATAAGACGAACCAGAAACTGCAGATTTATCTAGAAATACCATTCCCCTTCTATAGCCTGTAGTGTAGCTGAAGTAGGACTGTTCTTTGTTCTGGACAATCCCTTATTCCCCAGTAGCTGCCAACAGATGAACTTAGGTTTAAGTTAGAAACAGAAGTGGGAAAGTGAGAAAGAAGACAGAGGTGGAGGGAATAAAAAACAGATAAGGCTTTGAAACTGTGGATATGAAAGAAACTGCCCTTGATGATGAAGTTTCAAAATGAAGAATGAGGAGTTTCTAACTTTACTTTGTATCTCATAATATTCTCTCATAACTGTCTTCCTCTTTCAAATATAGAGCCTGAGTTATCAAGCAGGTAACTCCCTTCTTCCTGTAGCCATTTGGGACCTTCCTAATGTTCTGAGGGAATGAAATGGTCACTGTGGAATCAGAACTCTTTTTGTCCAGGCTCTTTTACTGACTGACTTTGAGAAAATCATGTAACTTCTTTGGGAATCCATTTTCTTATTTATGCTAGACTGTGTCCAGGATTTCTTTGAGACTACCATTTTATAATTTTATGATTCTAAATCTTAAGCTTATGAAACATTTCTTTGTCACCCTTTTTTCCTAATGGTATTGGCTTCTTTATATCCTAATCATTATAATTTTAAAACCAATAATTTGTTTATTTGATGTTTAGAAAATTTATTTTCTGAAACATTAGCCTAGGAGCTTTACACATCTAATCCTCACTACAAACATTAGAAAATTTAATAATACGGATTAAACAAATTATCTCTTCTATTTGCCAAACTACATGAAACTGAACAATAAATTATTTTTAAAGTGTAAACCTATAAGGACAGAGAGCTGGAAGAAGAAATATCAGCAGATTAGAGATTTGAAAAAGAGTTAATGATGAGAAAAACAATTGAAGGAGTAATAACTAACTTAGCAAATCAAGGATAAGCTACAAACTAAAGTATCTGTAGAAGATGATACAAATGAGAGGATAAGCAGTTCGTCCCTCATAAATCCTAAAAATCAGAACTTGAGAGTGTCAGAAGCTATCAGAGCTTCCAATAAGGCATGGGCTGAAAAGAGGGGGATTGTTTCAAAGTCTGTATGTGGAGGGATGAGACTCCTCAGATACCTTCCCCACACAGCCCCTTCAGGCAAAGCACTGGAAGTATATTCTCCACAGGAGTCTAGATATGAGAACACCAGGCACAGAGTACAGATATTTGGCTGAAAACTGAGATTAAAGTAAAGTTCCTTTTCCTTTTCCTTTTCCTGTTCTCAGTTTGCAGCCAGCCATAGCTCATATAGGAAGTTGGAAGGTAGTTCTTTTCAGAAATTCATTGAAGTATAAAGAAAATACTTGGTGACTTTTGGAGCTTATTCTAACCAGAAGACTGGCTCACTACCAGGAAGAAGTGGATCTCTCTAGGATAATCCTAGGAGTCCTCCAGTCATCTAGTCCTGCTCCCTTTGGACACAGAAACTTCTTCTAATCAGTTTAAATGCCTTGCTCTTTAATTTGAACAGACCCTCAACTCTGAGAGATCCTGAACATTTCAGGAAAATCTCTAAAATTAAAAGAGAAAACCCAAAATAAAGAGAAATGAAAGGGACCTAGGAATAGGGATAATGTAGGAAATCAGACTTCAAACATAGCTCATAATTAATATTCTTAGAGAAATAAAACAGTATTACAATCAAAACATAAGAACAAGAATTATGTGGAAAAAAGAATAATTGGAGAATACAAACTAAATTGTTAAGTTGATATTTTAAATTTCAATAGATAAAGCCCTAGCAAAGGTAAAGAAATCTCAGGAAGAACAAGATTAAAAGTGGGAAATAAAAACAAAAGGCATCCAGATTGACAAAGAAGAAGTCAAACTTTCACTCTTCACAGATGACATGATACTTTACATAGAAAATGCAAAAGACTACACCAAAAACCTGCTAGAGATGATATATGAATTCAGCAAAGTCACAGAATATAAAATCAGTGTACAGAAATCAGTTGCATTTCTATACACCAATAATGAAGCAACAGAAAGAGATGTCAAGGAATCGATCCCATTTACAATTACATCCAAGAACTATAGGAATATATAATACCTAGGAATACCTAGGAATATGAAATACCTAGGAATAAACCTAATCAAAGAGGTAAGAGATCTGTACATTGAAAACTATAGAAAGCTTATGAAAGAAATTGAAGAAGACACAAAGACATAGAAAAACATTCCATGCTCATGGATTAAAATAACAGATATTGTCAAAATGTGATAATACTACCTAAAGCAATCGACACATTCGATGCAATCCCAATCAAAATAGCACCATATATACATATATTGCATATACTGTATATTAATCACCTCCTTGAGGAGGGCGCTTATTGGGATGAGCACATGTATGTAAGTGATGAATCATGGAAATTTACCCCTGAAGCCAAGACTACACTGTATGTTAGCTAACTTGACAATAATTTAAAAAACAAAAGTCAACACGAATTACACAATGTTGTTGAATGAAAGATGTAATATATTAAACAGTAAATAATAGGGGTGCCTGGGTGGCTCAGTCGTAAAAGCGTCTGACTTCGGCTCAGGTCATGATCTCACGGTTCATGGGTTTGAGCCCCGCGTCAGGCTCTGTGCTGACAGCTAGCTCAGAGCCTAAAGCCTGTTTCAGATTCTGTATCTCCCTCTCTCTCTGACCCACCCTGCTCACACTGTCTCTCTCTCTCAGAAATAAATAAAACATTTAAAAATTTTTAATAAAAAGTAAATCATAAGTAAAAAAATAATAATAAATTTAATAATAATACATAAATTTTTAAAAAATAATAAATAAAAGTGGAAAATAAGAAAGGAAGAAGGGGTGCCTGGGTGGCTTATTCAGTTGAGCATCTGACTCTTGAATTCGGCTCACGTCAGGATCCCAGTCTAGGGTCATGGGATAGACCCCATGTCAGGCTCCAAGCTCACTTAAGATTCTCTCTCAGGGTGCCTGGGTGGCTCAGTCAGTTAAGCATCAGCCTCTGGATTTCGGTTCAGGTCATGATCTCGTGGTTCGTGAGTTTGAGCCCCGAGTTGGGCTCTGTGCTGACTGCACGGAGCCTGCTTAGGATTCTCTTTCTATCCCTGTCTCTCTTTCTCTTCCCCACTCACACATGTTCTCTGTCTCTCTCTGTCTCTCTCTCTCTCAAAATAATAAACTTTTTTAAATCTCCCTCTGCCTCTCCCCCCACCGCGAGCTCACTTTCTCTCTCTCTCAAATAAATGAATGAGTAAATTTTTAAAAAATAAAAATAAAATAGAAAGAAGGGAGATTTAGAGGAAGAGTACACAGATCTAATATCCATCTAATTGGAGTTCCAGAGCAATAAACCAGAGATAATGGAAAGGAAAAAAGTATCAAAGAAATGAGATAAAAAAAAGTTTCCTCCGGGGCATCTGGCTGGCTCAGTCAGTAGAGCATCCATCCGACTCTTTTTTTGTTTTTTTTTATGTTTACTAAAAAACTCATGAACTCATGAACAGTGAGATCATCACCTGAGCCAAAGTCAGATGCTTAATCAACTGAGCCACCCAGGCACCCCATCATCCATCTGACTGTTGATCTCAGGGATTGTGAGTTCAGTCCCCAAGTTGGGTCTGGAGCCTACTTTTTAAAAAAAAGTTTCTTCAACTAAAGGACAGGTACCTATAAATTGAAAGGGCCACTAAATGAATGAAAAGAAATGGAGATTGCCTTGAAATTCAGAACACCAGTGATAAAGAGAATGTCTGAAGAACTAGAAAGCATTTGAGCATTGAATACATCAAAACTCTGAGGCAGAATTAGTTTCATCTTAGATTTCTCTGTATAGCCAAACTGAATCTAGTGCAAGGTAGTATAAAGACATATTAGACATGCAAATTTACTTCTTATGCACCCTTTCTTAAGAAACTGCAGGATTATAGTGCTCCAGCAACATAAGAAGAAGAGAGAGGGAGGTAGAAAGAAGGGGAAAGAGAAAAGGAAACAAGGAAGGGATGTAAAGAGGGAAGGAAGGAAAGAAGGGAGACTGGGAGGAAGGAAGGAGAGGGGGAGTGTGTAGGAGAGGCAAGGGGAGGAGAGGAGAAGAACAGAAAGCAAAACTGTAAGACTAAACCAAGAGAGACCTAGTATACTTAAACAATGAATGGAAGTCCCAGGATGCCAGCTGCTCAGCAGATCTGGAAAATAACTAGTCCTAGCTGGAAGAGTAGAGGGAGTTCTTGGCACTAAGACAGTTATTTGGTAGATGGCAGCATTTAGAAAAACATCAAGGACAAGTACATGGAAGACTAAGGAGCTTTAAAAAGATAAGTACTTTTAAAAGAGTAAAAAACGTTTTACAAGGAAAGAAAAACATAGAGTACCCTACCTGGCTCTGCAGTGACGATATTTATACAACCACATACCATAAACACTGCTTATATATTTAAACAAATATTTTGATATATTTCTGTTGGAAGGACAGAGCAAGCAGTAAGGGGTGGTACAAAATAATTTTGCTTTTCTGAGCTACCTGAATTTTTATCTATCTTAATAGGAAGTCAGTATATCTAAAAAGGCCTAACATTGAAAAATCAGTAGTAGTATAAACAAATTATTGAACAGTGATGGATGCAAGTAGCTACACTAGTTAAACCTGGAATAGTCTGCTGTATTACAATGAAAATCTTTTTACTACAATGTATATACTACTCTGACTTTTTAAGAAAATGTAATTCGTCTAAAGACATATGGTCCCGAGTAGCAAAACTGGCATACTAGCCCAAGTCATTCTGATTCCAAAGCCCATGCTTTTGTTACTATGCTACACTGGCATTCCTTTGCCTGTATGCCTGTATAAACAATCTTTCTTTAGTCATAAAGTTTTTATAACTAAATGAATCTGATGTTTCATGTAACTCAGGTAGTAAGTTCACTGTAACTTGTAAAATCCAATTTGACTGCCTTTTCACTTTCAAAAATGAACCTAGTAACTATAAATTTTAAGTAATTAGTATGTGTAGGTTATGAGAATATATTATCTAAATGGAATGATTGTTTTCACCCTTTATGATCAGTTTTTAACAGCTTGATATGCTTCCTTTTTCATGTTAATTCTTATGTTTATGTTTATTATTATATCATGTTTATAATATTGTATTTGTACCTACCAAGAATTTTAAGGTTTTAATTAGAGTTCTTTTGTCTTATGATAGGTCTCTCTAATGGTCCAATTAAAGTATATGATACAAGTAAAAGCCAAGAGATTTAAACGTTAATCAGGAGAAAAAAACTTAAGCATCAGATTAACATTTTAAAATTATTTTGTAGATTTCAACTTTATGATATGAAAAGTCCCAATGGAAAAAAATGGAGGAAACTGTATTTCCTTTTTAGAACAATGATTTATTGGGGAAATTGTGGAGTTGATCTATGCATAAGATTACTATAGAATCTTTTAGGGGCACCCGGGTGGCTCAGTTGGTTAAACTCACAACTCTTGATTTCAGCTCAGGTCATGATCTCACAGTCGTGAGATCAAGCCCCAAGTTGGGTTCCAAGCTATACTTGGAGCCTGCTTAAGATGCTATCTCTCCCTCTCTCCTGCTCACATGCATGCTCCCTCTCTCTCAAAAAAAAAAAAATAATAATAATATAGCATCTTTTAAATAGATCTTCCTAACATTATGACTGACACCAGAGTTACTTGTAGGTAGTATCAAGGCCTAATTTTCTAAAGATTTTTAGCAGTTTTCATAATAAAAGTTTTTTTCATGCAAGAATTTGTACATGTTTAATTCAAAATTATAAAATATATTATTACTCTTTTCTCCAGATCCAAAAATTTTTTAAGTGGCTAAATTATCAAACTATACTATTTTACAGGTCTGACTGCCTTTTTACTTTTCTGAAAAGAAGTTTTGAACACAGTACCTATCTTCCTTCAGTGGCAATGTGCTAGTATCTCACTTGTCATTGTTTAAAGTAGTAGTTCCCACATGCTGCACGGGTACTAACTGCATATGAATCCACCTTGGAGCTCATTAACAATACAAATTCCNTTATGTGGAAACTAATTTGACAATAAACTATTTGTAAAAAAAAAAAACAAATTCCTTGGCTTCCTCAAAAAATTAAGAATAGAAATACCATATCATCCAGCAATTCCACTTCTGTGTATTTACCCAAAGGAAACAAAAACATTAATTTAGAAAAATGTATGCACCCTTATGTTCACTGTAGTATTACTTACAATACCCAATATATGGAAGAAACCTAAGTGTCCATCAAGATAAAACAGAAAGACAAATACCGTATGATTTCTTTTATATGTGGAATCTAAAAACAAATCAAACAAAAACAGACTCATGAAAACAGATTAAACTGGTGGTTGCCAGAGGAGAGGGGAGTTAGGGGATGGGCAAAAGAGGTGAAGGGGACTAAAATGTGCAAACTTTCAGTTATAAAATAAACAAGTCTTGGAAATGAAAAAATACAGCAGAGGGAATATATTCAATAATATTTTTATAACTTTATATGGTGGCAGGTAGTAACAACACTTATCATAGTGAGCGTTTGCAATGTATATAAATGTCAAGTCACTATGTTGTACACCTGAAACTCATTGTATGTCAACTGTACTTCAGAAAATACAGATTCCTGGG
Organism: Crocuta crocuta; assembly: GCF_008692635.1. Lineage (NCBI taxonomy): Eukaryota > Metazoa > Chordata > Mammalia > Carnivora > Hyaenidae > Crocuta > Crocuta crocuta. The sequence goes on along the minus strand of NW_027528873.1, from coordinate 4,600,886 downwards.
CCCCTCCGAGTCGGTTTTACTAGGTCTGAGGCTTGCATAGGAATCTATATTTCACAAGCTCCCAGATATTCAGAGACAGAAATCAGGTTTGGAAACCACTAGTTCAGTGTGCTTTTAATGTGAAACAAAATGTAATTTTTTAAATCTTTGAAGTACAAATATTAGAATAGGGAAAAGAAAGATTCTATATGTCATATTAAAATGATCAGATTTCAAGACTTGAGCTTTTTTGGTTTTTTTGTAGGCTGGGATCACTATGGAAGCAACTTAGCGTTGGGGACAGGTGAGATCCTTAAGATTTCTCTCTTTTTCTCCCCCAAGAGACAGTTTCATGATCCTTTTATTATTTTTTTAAGTAGTATTACAAATATTCCTAAAGCTCATATACATATATGGTACCATTGGCCTTTGTAGGCCACACAGCATGATAAGCTGACTTGTGTAGCTAGCTCACGGTCCTAAGGGGGTTTCCTAAGGTGTAATGTAAGCAAAATTAATAAGTTAAATGTATGTATGCCCTTTACCAAAATGATAAAAGCCAAAAAAAGAGTTAGCAGAAGGAAGTCTTAAATTTCAGGGTTTAGATGGTATTATTTTACTAAAAAAAGAACTTTTCCATGGTTTTTAACAGCTAATATAATGCCTTCATCATCTCACCTCTTTGGCTCAATGCCATGGGGACCTCCAGTGCCAGTTCCTGGAAAGCCTTTTCATCATGCTTCGTATTCTGGGACCATGCCCATAGCTGGGGGAATGCCCGGTGGTGTGCACAACCAGTTCATACCCCTACAGGTGAGACTTGAGAAGATAATTACTATATTTTTAAGAGACTTAATTTTTCAATGCTCAAGGACTATTGAGAAAAATTTGTTTATTTAGTAATTACTGATTCAGTGCCAACTAGAAGTCCAGTACTAGTCTGGGTGCTAAGAATATACATTATGACCAGGGGTCAGGGCACCTGGCTGGCTCACTTGGTAGAACATGCAACTCTTGATCTTGGAGTCGTGAATTAGAGCCTCATATTGGATGTAGATTACTTTTAAAAAATTAAAAATAAAAATATTTTTTAAAAAAAGAATATATATTAAGAGAAGTGGTGACCAA
>NW_027528873.1:4548071-4599706 GCF_008692635.1 Crocuta crocuta | reverse complement strand
GGTGACCACACAGACCTGGTCCCTGCTGTCTTACGTTTGTGTTCTAATTAATAATAATTACAGCAAGTAACATTTTTTTCTAGCACAAAGTGATTTTAACATCAGAAATATAAATTTTCTTTAAGTTATGGAGAATTTTTAAATATTCTTAACTAAACTGCATTTAATTTCTGAAGTCTGGTTTGGAGATTATAAGTGGAAGTCACAAGTCAGCATGATTGACAGATATTAGCAACATGCTTTATGACACTTGTTTTTTCTGCCTGCATTGTTAATTAATGACGGTTTTATTCCTTAAAGGTTACTAAGAAAAGGGTTGCAAACAAAAAGAACTTTGAGAGTAAGGAGGCCCAGAGTTCTCCAGCTACCACACTTCAGACTAGCCAGCCAGCCTCTTCCAATGTCACCAAAGTGATTCCACAGGAGACTTCATCAGCTTCCTTAAAGTCCTCTCAGATTACTCAACCTGCATCTTCTTTTCAAGTTGAAGGCACCTCCCAAGGCCACAGTATGTCTCACCACAAATCAACACCAAGCTCTTCTTCAAGAAGAAAATCAAGAAAACTGGCTGTCAATTTTGGTGTTTCTAAACCTTCTGAATAAATTTGGTACTTGGAATTAAATTAATTTCTTTCCTTTCCAGCCAGCTTTTCAGAAAAACATATCTGTGTCTCATAAAAAATTAGAATGTGCTATTTTAAAATAATATGTTTCAATTAAAAATTTTTGATTTGTTGTCAGGCACTTTTCATGCTATATCAAATTGTGCATCTTAAACATGTGCAGTTTGTTTTACATCAATTATACCTCAATAAAGCTGTAAAAAAGAAAACAGCTAAATTAAATCTTGTGTTAAAATAGTACCAGTAGACTAAGCATTAAAATGTACCACTCTAACTATTGGCCTCACCATTAGAAGCATCCTAAACTATGACTTAGACATCATAGTGCAATAATAATAAATTTTGACACTCTTGAGGGATAATTAAATGGAGCATGAAAATTGGGCCTCAAATATAATTTACTGAGTGTGGATTTTATTTCTGTTTTTAATGATGTAACAAGTTTGTCAGGAGAATGGCTCTTATTTATAAGTATTTTAACTTCTGTTTTGTTGTCTCTGAGGGTCCTTTAGACCTGCTGTGAAATGATCACACTTGCGGTGGTGCTGCCAGTTTTGCTTTATTCTAAATTTTGTACCAAAGCAAGTTTAGAATATTGATCAGAGTATTTCATTTAACTGCTTAGAACTACAAAGAGCAATCTAGATTTGAGCAAGTAATTACAATTTTTTAGATTACAAAACCAGCATTAGTAATTTCTAATAAAATTATGTTTCAAAATCTACAGGGTACAATGACCACAAATTAATCTTCTAATAGAATAAAGTAAAAATCTATCAATCATGTTGTTAGTTAAAATAAATTGTGTTACTCTTTTGTATAGCTTTTTACCTGCTTACTTAAACATATGTGAGAGCTCCATTGTTGGTCCTTGTAGTGCTTCTTGGGACTGATGAAATTCTAATTTTTTAAAAAATTCTAAGGTGTGCTATAATACAGGCACAATCACTTTGTGGTGTACTTGATTTACATGACAAATGCCTGTCTCGTTCTGTTTCCATATTTTTAGCTTTATGCTGAACTGTTCAGTGACTCTGGCATTTTGTCTTTGCATGTCATGTGTGGGTGTGTATTGTTCAAGCTATGGCTGTTAAAATTATTTTAAAATTTATAAAAATTTCTCAGTGGTACCAGGGCCTGAGTTTTTATATATATATTTATCCTTTAGTTTTTGTGATATGCTTATATTTTTAAGGAAGTAAGTTATCATACTTTTTTAAAAGTAGGAACCATAATGTTTATATGGAACTGCTTATTATTCTATCCAGTTTCACTTAACTCGTTAAAAATTCTGCCATGAGTCTGAAAGTAGTCTGTTTTTTTTAAATGCTGGCATTGAACTAAATGGATTCCTTTCTCTAACTGCTGATGTCAGAGTTTCTCTCTATGTTAACAGGATATTTGTATATTAGTAGTGCCTTTAGTATAAGAGATAAATGTTCATTATCTGGCATTTATTATAGTCCGTGTGAGTTTCTGTGATTTTATTTTCTGTTAATTTTCCAGATTCAAATGTTCATTGGTTCCCACCATTTCCTTGTTGGGAATGTTTATCTGTAGTGGAATCTTGAATAATTCTCAGTGTTTGTCCTTATTATCTCATAGACTCTGTATTTGTTATAAAAGGAAACATCTATTATAGGAATACAATACAAGAAAGTTAAATTATGACAGTAATGTTCTGTTAACTTATTACTACTTTAAAGTGTGTAATATTTTTCACCTTATGTACCTGTACAAACCAGCATTCAAAAATTCTCACTCATCGTTATTGTGTGACCCCTCTAAAAATAATGCGCAACCCACATCTTTTTTAGAGTACAGAGGAAGGAGCATGTGCCTTCTTCTGAAAACTGCCAAGAAAAAGTTTCAACAGGCAAATTGCCACCAAGCCCAAAAGGATATTTTCCCAGTGTTTGAGCAAAGTGAGCTGATAATTCTACATGAGTAGGCAGGAAAAGTGTTTTCTTTTCATTCTTTCCTCTCCTTTTAAAAAAACATAGTATTCTAAAGGTCAAGATTAAAGAGAGATTAAAATAGGAAAGCACTTGATAATGACTAGATAGTGGTCAGGCTTTCATCTCTATTCCTTTCCCCTTGTAGACCTATTCCAAATGTGGGCATGAGGTCAATGGATCAACAGGACATGTGCCTCCCTGTGGAAACCATGAGAAGTAGAGGCTGTTTGTATCTCATGATAATCTTAAGGAGACTGGATTCATTGATAGTATGGGAAACTTACAGTTTTTCCCTTTTGGATGGGGCAGACTCAATCCACCAGCTAAAAGTATAGAAATATGCCCATTTGTTGAATCTGTTGTAAACATTCTATGACAGCTGTGGTCTGTATAGGGCACAGAAGAACAGAGTCCCCAAATTGCTTCATGCTTCCACATAACTACAGCAGTTACATCTAAATATCCTTATTCAATAATTCTCTTTTTTTTAGTGCATTAAGTGAATTTTGAAAATTGATTCTTCTACTCTCATTGTTCCTTGTTACAGTTTCCTGCATTACCTGATCATTACCTGAGTTTTATAATTTGACAGAATGTAATTGATTTAAACAACATGTAGACTAAAGTCTTAAACATCGGAAAGTCAACCACATGAAAAATTAATTTTGCCACTGTGTGCACCTTGGTTTCAAGTTAAGACTTCCTTGCTTTTCAGAGGGATAGTTTTTTTAGAACTGAAAAGATAAGCTGGTTTTTTTTTCTGTTGGTAGGAGAGATAAAGGACTCTTAATGCAGGTTTTTGTTGTTTATTTCCTCTTCTATGATCAGGTATTCACTTTGGTTTTAGACTGGTATTTCCAAACTAGTCTAAATTCTTCATTTTAAGGGAAGGAGCAGTGAAGAGGAGTTAGAAGAAGCAAACCAATGAAATCAGATATCCAGTCACTGCATTTTCAGACTATATTTCTAGCTCAAGGAAATAGGTAAGCTGCAGGGGCTTTTTTATTCACTCACTTTTTAATCATCTGTTCTATTTCTATTAATGAATCATACATTTTTGTAATGGTCGTCTAATTTTTACATGAAGTAAATAGAACTGTCCAGATTGCCATTGAAACTAGGCCTAATGTGCTTTGTCTCATTGTTCAGAGCATCTTTTTTAAAGCAACTGTGTACACTTTCCCAGCTTTTGAGCTTGCTATCTTAGGATCATCTTGCTTTCAAATTACCTTTTTACTATAGAGGACAATTAATGTATTGGAAAGAAATAACCATGACAGGCATTCTCTACTTAAAAAAAAAAAAATTAATCACAGAAGTTTCTTTAGCATTTTACTAGAGATAGTGATCGTACTCAAACTGGTAGTGTTCTCTATGTATATTTTGTAAGCTTTGTCGGTGGAATAGCCTTTTTCACAGGAGCTTCCTTTTCCTAATCAGGATAAGGCTTAAAATTCGAGAAATGAATATTTTTCAAACTGACCTCGTTCATATTTCCGTCAGACCTCTCCATCTTCCGCGAGGGAGCGGTAAAAGCTGAGTGTTGAAACAGACAACAGTGCTGAGTCAGCAGGCGTGCGGAAGTGTCACTGTTACAGTACTGAGTTAGTTAAAAGCTTGGACAGCACTGATCTTTTTTTTTTTTTCCAGAGAGGGGGAAAAATTGTATAAAATAGTTTTAGTAGTTAAGAATATCAGGAATATAGCTGCTTTTGTATCTATGTGTATGTCAGTGAACCAACAATTATGCCTTGCTCAATCAATGCATTCAGCCATCTCAAGTGCAATTTGTGATGGAGACTCTGGTTTCCAATAGATAGTTTTACATAGTTAAACCTGTAAAAATTAATTTTTTTCCAGAAATACACCCATTGCTGTTGATTTCAGCAATTGGTATCCTATTAAATTGCCTAGGCCAAATAATTAAGCTTCTACAGATATTTTAGTATTGTGAAGCCAAATTCTCATACTGTTTCTCATGAAATAATAGGACTGAGAATTTGGTCCACAGTTTGCTTTAAGTTATTTTATTCCTTTCCCTTTATAGCTAAGGGGCTTTTTCCTTTGTTTTGGGATTTGATATTTTTGTTGCCTCAGGTCTCTTACCTTTTTTTTTTTGCTTGCACCCAGTTGCTTCTCTGAGGATTTTCATCTATTTTGATATATGAGTAATAAATTGTGTGCTGTATAATCAAAGTGTTCAACATTCTGTTCATTTAAACAATATAAGTATAATTCACACATATGTATCTTAACTCATTTCTTTTCTCGCATAGCTATTTTATAAGTAACTGGAATTTTTCATTAGATCTTATACAGAGCAGTATTTTATTAAAAATTCAAAAGGGAAGACTTTTATGTGCTCATTTTGTAGTTTTTGTTTTTTAAATATCTTTACATTGTCTGCAATTAAAGTGTTTTAAACTTGCATTGGAATGGACTCCGAATGTATTTTTGTGTTAAATTGTACATTTGTAGATTTCTAGCATGAAGGTAGCCTCAAAATGTTGTGCAGAAGGATTTTAAAATATAAGAGTCACTGAAAGAGTTTAAACATCTATACATGTTAAATGCTATATGGATTTTAATTAAACCCTTGAGAATGATTTCATAAGCTGTTTGTTCTTGTATGTTTGCATTAATATCAAAAGTAGAAACATTACAGTATTCACTTAAACCCTATATCTTTTTATATGTGTATCTTGAACCTGTGTCCTCTAAACTGAAGACAGCATGGTTAGTGGAAAAAGTCTGAAGACTGTAGATTCAGATGGCCACTGTTCAGATCCTTTCTCTACTTATTACTAGTTGTAAATAAGTCATCATATTAGCATTGGCAAATCATATAAGTATAAGCCTCAGTTTCTTCATTTTCTAAAGGAAGAAAACACTCGTGTTGTTAATATGTATAAAACACTATGTACATACTAGGTGTATTACAAATGTTAGTAAATAAGGATTTATCCTGTGTATATGAAGGTCTGTCCCAGAGTCCTCTGAATGGTGCCAAATACCTTTATGCTTTTTGCACTGAGTCTCTTTCCAGTATCCAGTTTGTAGAGTCCTTGTGCCTCACCTGGCTATCTGGGAGACTCTCCTCTCTCTGTTCTTCTTTTTCCCTGTCATGATCCCCTCTATCTTTTCTACCATGCAAGGGAAGGTTATTACAGAGCTACCTGGAAAGCAGCCTTCATTTCTACTCATAAGACTGGGGAATCTACAAGACTCATATCTTGCCAGTATTAGCCACGTCTCACAATATAACTCCAATGCATTATTTTACCAAATAATTTTACCACCTATGGTATGGGTGAGAAGGAATTAGAAAGAAGGGGTTAAGGAGGGAAGAACATCTCTTCCTACTGTATCTGCTCCCAGTTCTGTCTCATAAACCTCAAACTGCCTCTAGAGTTTTGTGCTTCACTCAAGACTCCAAAGAGCAATCACATCATGATACAGTATGTGGCCTCCTGCTGGATCAGGACCTGCTGGTCTATGCTTACCAGTGGAGACTTAGCTATTTTCCCACTCCATTCCCTGAGACTGCCAGCTCCTCATGTTGAGATCCATAGGAACCACCCCTCTTCACCCCAACTCTATAGTATCATTGGACTTCACTCCAATCTTGGTACCAATCTTTTGACTTGAGCATCAAAACTAAACAAACCAAAACCCACTCAAGCTAGCTTAAGGAAAGGATATTTGTTGCAAGACATTGGGGCAATCTTACAGAATACAACCCAGGAAGTACAATCAAGCCTCTCAGGAACTGAACCTTCCTTAGAAGGTTTCCTCCCAGTGCACTCTGTCCCCTCTCCATGGGGCTATGAGGTCTGTGGTCTCTGTGACTCCGTAGATCAGGTCACTCATCTGTATTAGTGGTGAGAGGGGAAGGGAGGGCAGGTCATTTTGAGGCACTACCCCTACAGGACTATGATTTGACAAGGAAATGCTGACCTCTCTAAGGCAGGCTCTTAAGCACCCACCACATCCTGGGTCAGCAGTCCTTACAGTTTTTACATAAAAGAAGGCCTGCAAAACAGCTTTACCCTAATAGTAACCAAAGCTCACTGTGTAATGTACCTGTAAACAGCTCTCATAAAATGGTCATCCTAGTTAAACTCCTTCAACTTGGAAAATGGTTGCCTTTAGAATTTTCCAAAGCTTTATGGAACCCCTAATTCCTACAGTTGTAGCAATGTTAGCCATTTCATGAAGTTCCTAGATAATCAATAAATAAGTCTACTGATTACTAAGTGCCTAATATCCCATGCCAATATCGTAAATGGTTTACACAGATTATCTCCTTTAATCCTCATAACCCTATCATGTGAATAGGTTTTACCTATGCAATAGTCTGACTTCAAATCCTAAACTTAAAAACCTGGCAGAAAAGATCTAGTGCTGAACACCTCAACACCAGACACCCTTACTGGAATTTTTTGTCTTTTTTCCAACATTTCATTGCCAAACTTTTTCTTGTTAAGTTTATTTATGATTAAGAGAAAGAGAGCACATGTGCAGAAGAGAGAGAGGGAGACAGAGAGAATCCCAAGCAGAGTCCCCAGTGCCAGCGCCGAATCCAACATGGGACTTGATCCCACGAACCACGAGATCAGGACCTAAGCTGAAATCCAGAGTCGGACACTTAACTAACTGAGCCACCCAGGCTCCCCTCATTACAAAAATTTCCTAAAAAACTGCAAAGTTTAAAATATTATATGTCTACAGGGGCGCCTGGGTGGCTCAGTGGGTTAAGCGTCCGACTTCAGCTCAGGTCATATGATCTCACGGTTTGTGGGTTTGGGCCCCGCGTCAGGCTCTGTGCTGACAGCTAGCTCAGAGCCTGGAGCCTGCTTCAGATTCTGTGTCTCCCTCTCTGACCCTCCCTTGTTCACGCTCTCTCTCTCTCTGAAATAAATTTCAAAAAAATTTTTAAATAAAAAAAGTATATGTCTACATATACCCACCACCTAGCTTCTGCCATTAACACGTTACCTGCTTTATTACATATCCATCTATCCATTCACAGGAATCTTAGTGTTAGAAGAGCTTCCCGAAGCACCCTGCTAAGTCATCCACTCTGGTCAGGTTGTCAAATGACCAATAATATGCCTAGTTGGGAGCAGTAGAAAAAAAGACCTGTGGAATCCAGTTTGTCATGTGTCAGCAGAGGTCTCTGTCCTGGAAAGGATGTGTTCCAATGGAAAAATGACCTGTCATGCAGGATATCCAAGACAACTCAACTGAAGAAATCACTCAGAATGGTTTAGAATTGTACCTCGGGTTAAAAAGATTGTAAGAAGATGGAATACATGTTAGACTGCCAAAGTGAACTGTCCTGAATCCCTGCTTTTCTAGCAGGAGGCACCAAAAGAGCTGACTTCAGGGAAGCCATCATGGTGGACAGCTTCCCCAAGTGGATCAATGTCTTTCCCTATTCAGCTCAAACCTCCAGAGTAACAGCCCTGAGGCAGCTGTTTGCAGCACCAAGATGGCAGTGACCACCATATAAAACAGTAAGTCTATCCTTGTTTCCTTTGACTTGGAGGAATTTGTGGTCAGGATCCTTATTGTGACAAAACCTGTAGTTGAACAGGCTGAAAAGACAGCATATATCTCTAGGTACAAAGTTGCCAGGTTTTCTATACCTCCATGTCTGATTTTTTATGGAGTGTGGCGAAAAATGAATGAATAAAACGATGTCTTAAAAAAAGAGTTCTCAGGGTGCCTGGGTAGTTCATTTGGTTAAGCATCCAACTTTAGCTCAGGTCATGATCTCACAGTTTATGGGTTCGAGCCCCATATTGGGCTCTGTACTAACAGCTCAGAGCCTGGAGCCTGCTTTGGATTCTGTGTCTCCCTCTCTCTGTGCCCCTCCCCCACTCATGCTCTGTTTCTCTCTGTCTCAATAATAAATAAACATAAAAATTTTTTAAAAAAAGAATTCTCTCAAAGCTGGTTTTGACAGCTTGCAGCCAAACTTAAGCATGCAGCATTCTGTTTGTAGTTTTGTCTGTAGGGATTCTTCAGTTATGTTCATTCCAGGAGTATGTTCCCACTCCAATGATTCGTGTTGTTGGGCCTACAACACATAAGAGCAGACAGGCCCATGTGGCATTTCCCACACACCTCTGAGGCAGACGTCTTCTGCAAAGAAAGCAAGAGGTGACATAGTATTAGGAGAAGAGAGCTTTCTGGCACAGGGCAAGAAATTGATGGAAGATATGTCAGTGGGGACCAGGGATAGATTTAGTGGGGCCAGCAGGCAGAGAGGAGAAACCCAACATTACTTGAAGGATATACTTTGAAATCATACGTTCCATATGTATTCGTTGAGGACCTACCAAGTGCCAGGAAATTTCGTTTTCAGGGAAGAACTCCAAAGGAGAGGGAAGAGAAACTAGGGCTGAGCCAGCATACGAACTGTGTTTCCTTCATATAGAAATGACTGTGGATGTATAACACAGTGCTCCTACTTCATTTATGACCCTAAGGAGCAATTTTCTTTCTTTCTTCTTTCACCAGAACATTAAAAAGTAAGCTGGCATGATTTCCAGGCAAAGAGGGACTTTTGTCAGGTAATTTTTCTCTTTTCCTTTGCCACAAAACAATATATTTTCTTTTCTGGGGAAGGAGCACACAGCCCTTGCCCAAGAATAGTACATGTTAGTCACAGCTCATTGTCTTTATTCCTCTCTGGAAAGGAAAAATCATTACAGGGTGCTCTCAGAGAGTCCTCGTAAGGGGACTGGACAGAGGATAGGATGCAGAGTCTGAATTAGCAGTGTCAGACAGATGCTCGTGTCCATAGCAAGAAGCCAGGAGCTGAAATCCCAGGATCTGTATACACTGGCTATGGGACAGACTATTAACGCAGTTTTTGTGAACTTTTGTTGTTTTTTTTTTTTTTTTTTGGATATCATCACCGCTAAATAATAAATCTTTCCTAATTCAACACACACAAACCACTTTCCCCACTTCACCTTAATCAAACACCAGCAGAGTCTTAACCAGTATCTCTGGGGTAATCAGTGATGCTTTCCCAGTTATACTTCCTTAGGACCACCAAGTGAAGAAGATAATCATTTTTTTGTTGTTTGCTATAATGTCATCATGTGGTATTTCTACACTTATTGCTAGCTAAAAATATAGATCACAATCACACAAGTCATCATTGATTCCTCCCCCGTCACACACAGTTGGTTCTCAAATCCTGGTGCATTGTCATCTCCTGTATCTGCCTCTGTCCTCATGATTACTGCCTTAATGCAAGTCTACTTCCTCTTATACTTGGCCTATTGCAATGGTCCCCTATTTTCCCTGCTTCCCATCTTAGACCACTCCAGCCTCTATATTAAAAAGGGGGGGGACACCTGCGTAGCTCAGGCAGTTAAGTGTCCAACTCTTGATTTCAGCTCAGGTTATGACTTCACAGTTCATGAGTTCCAGCCCCACATTGGGCTCTGCACTGATAGTACGAAGCCTGCTTGGGATTCTTTCTCTCCTTCTCTCTCTGCCCCTCCCCTGTTTGTGTGTGTTCCCGCTCTCTCTCAAAATAAATAAATAAACTTTTTAAACATTTTTTTAAAAAATAGTAAATTCTGTTTACAGACAAAGTGCTTTTTAGCATTTTATTTTATTTTATTGTGATAAGAACTCAACAGGAGATCCACCTTCTTTATAAGTTTTTAAGTGTACAACACAGTGTTGCTGACTAAGGGTGCAATATTGTACGGCAGATTTTTAGAATGCATTTAACTGAAATGTTACATTCATTGATTAGTAACTCCCCAGTTCCTGGCAATCATTTCAGATTGATGTTTTTTTCTGATGTTCCCTCAGATTGAAGTTTTCCTCAAGCCCCACATTAAATACAAATATACAAGGGTCCATCATCATCATGACATTTTAGGATACTGAGGGCAAGAAGCATTTGAAAGTTTCCAAGAAAAAAGATTACACAGAAAGGAGTAGGAACAAGAATGACTTAAGCTTCTCTAAGGCGGTACCAGCAGCTAAAGAATACTGGAGCAACAGCTTCAAAATATTGAAAGAAAATAATTTCTTTTTAAAACTTTATTGGGGCGCCCGGGTGGCTCAGTCGGTTGGGAGGCCAACTTTGGCTCAGGTCATGATCTCACGGTTCATGGGTTCCAACCCCGCATCAGGCTCTGTGCTGACAGCTAGCTCAGAGCCTTGAGCCTGTCTTCAGATTCTGTGTCTCCCTCTCTCTCTGACCTTCCCCTTCTCACGCTCGCTCTCTCTCTCAGAAATAAATAAAACATTTAAAATTTTTTAAAAAATTTTTTAAAAAAATTTTAAATGTTTTATTTATTTCTGAGAGAGAGAGCGAGTATGAGCAGAGGAGGGGCAGAGAGGGAGAGAGACACAGAATTCATACCAGGCTCCAGGATCTGAGCTGTCAGCACAGAGTCCAATGTGGGGCTTGAACTCACGGACCACAAGATCATGACCTGAGTCAGACGCTTAACCAACTGAGCCACCCAGCACCCCAGAAATAATTTCTAACATAGAATTCTATACCTAGCCAAGTAGCAATAAAATGTTAGGATAAAATAAAGACACTTTCTTTTTCTTCTTTTAAAAAAATGTTTATTGTTTATTTTTGAGAGAGACAGAGCATGAGTGGGGGAGGAGGAGGGGCAAAGAAAGAGGGAGACAAAGAATCCCACACAGGCTCCAGGCTGTCAGCACAGAGCTCGACGTGGGGCTCAAACCCACAAACTGTGAGATCATGACCTGAGCCAAATTCAAAAGCTCAACTGACTGAGCCATCCAGACACCCCAAGACATTTTCTAACATAAAAGTCTCAATAGGGGAGCCTGGGTGGCTCAGTTAGTTAAGCATCCAACTCTTAATTTTGGCTCAGGTCATGATCTCACAGTTTTGAGATCCAGCCCCATGTCAGGCTCCGCTCTGAGTGTAGAGTCTGCTTAGGATTCTCTCTCTCTCCCCCTCGGTCCCTTTCCCCTTTTCATGCTCTCTCTCTCTCTCTTTCTCTCTCTCTCTCTCAAAATAAAAATCTCAAATAATTTACCTTCTAAGTATCCCTTCTCAGGAAACTACTAGAGGATAAGCACTAACAGAGTGAGAATTTAAGCCAAGATTGAAGATTTAAACCAACGGAAAAAGGTTTCTGTTCACATCAGAAGATAATTTCCACAATGATAGAAAGGTAGGTTGACATTTGAAAGCTGTCCATCAGGCCTAAAGGCTGACCAGCATAAACTGGAAAAAGTTAGAGAGGTCCAGAAAAGAATGTCTTAAAAAAAAAAAATGAATTTTGAGAGGAGTGTCCGGGTGGCTCAATCAGTTAAGCGTCTGGCTCTTGATCTAGGGTCAGGTCGTGATCGCACAGTTCATGAGTTAGAACCCCACTTTGGGCTCTGTGCTGATGGTGTGGAGCCTGCCTGGGATTCTCTCTCTCTGACCCTCCCACCTCCTCTCAATAAATAAACTGGAAAAAAATGAATTTTAAGAAAATTTCTGATGTCTCTGAACATTTTCAGAGGAGATTTAGAAAAGCATAAAAGGTATTTGTGTTGAATTAACAAGTTCAATAAGAAAAATCAGATCACATATTAATTCTAGAGAAAATAGAAAAGTTTTACATAAAAGGAAAATAATCATAACATGCATCCAGAAAAAAAATAGATGGCATAATTCAGATTTTAATAAAGAAACTAATAACTTTTAGGTACAGGCAGATTTAAGAAAACTTTTAAAAAACTAATAACAACATAGGGACTATTACCACTCCTGGCCTGAAGAGGCAGGAAGTACATGCCATTGCTTGGCCCCAGAGAGGCCATTATTGTTGTTGCCTGACAAGAACTAAGGGCTTTTAGGGGCGCCTGGGTGGCTTAGTCGGTTAAGTGTCCGACTTTCACTTAGGTCATGATCTCACGGTTCGTGGGTTCGAGCCCTGCGTCGGGCTCTGTGCTGACTGCCAGCTCAGAGCCTGGAGGCTATTTTGGAGTCTGTATCTCCGTCTCTCTCTGACCCTCCCCTGCTCACGCTGTCTCTCTCTCTCCCTCCTAGAAATAAATAAAAATATTAAAAAAAAAAAAGAACTAAGGGCTTTTATAGAACAAAGCAATTAACTCATGGCAACCTAATAGGGAGGAGAGCTGGGGAGCAAATACTAGGACTTCATTTTGCCTTCCCTCCAATATCCTACTGGTGCCCTTTATTGGTCAAAGCCAACTGGGCAACCATAGTGTAAGGAAGCCCTTTGATGGAGTCCATGCATATCAGCCTCGCAAGACACAGTACAGAATGAAGGGTGGAGAGAGAATCTGGATGGGCAAACAGAAGATGTACACTGTGGTATTGATACATTGGGCCACTGTGGAGTTTTAAATGGTAACAATAATGGAAGCACCAAATAGTGATCCATACAAAATCATGTTATAACTATATTAGGAAGATGGAAAGAATGCACATACATGGTGGTGGTGGATGGAAATGTGTGTGTACTCTTCCATGGTGAAAATCTATAGATCATGCCCAAAACTGGGGGGAAAAAAATACATTACCTATGGAAAGAAATACAAAAAGACTTAACATGACTGCCTAAAATAAAAAGAAATAAAAACAATAAGGCAGTTGAAGAAGATCTCTCACTTTCTTCTCAGTCCTACCCTATTATCTCACGGTCCATGGGTGGAAAATGGTACATTTGACTCGTGAAACCTCTACCTCCAGAACAATTCAGAGATCCAAACTCTGTAAATTAGATGTTCTCACAGTCTGAAAATATCCCTCTGTGGATGACGTTAGTACAAAAGGGAGAGCACACCTTCAGAGTGTGACATTTGGTGGTCACTCTCCTAGGGATGTAGTCAAGCCTGGCATATGGGTGTCCCTTTTTTTGAAAGGCTGCCTCCTGCCGCTTTATTTTCACGAAAGACCTGCTTTTGCTTTCTAAAAGAAATCCAGAGAGCTTGTTCCCTTTTAGGAAGAAAGGCTAAAAGCACAGATCGCGTGCAGGCTTGTGTTACAGCCAGCCCAGCCGTGGTAGAGGTGGCGGGGAGCAGGTAGAGGGGCCATGCCCAGCTCCTTCCTGGGACGGACACTCAGCATCTCAGCATCAAGCCGCCTCACCTTTGAATTCTTTCTGTGAGTATCTCTGCTTTATCTCCATTTATTTTGTGCATCCGTCAGCAAGCTGTGTCCTAAGGTATCAAAAAAAACCCAAGAGGTTATTTTTGGGGTCTGGGGATGTGCAAAATTTTTTCCACATTTAACGGTAATTGCTTCTTCACTTTCTGCCATTTCAGCTTACAAGAGGTTTTACACAGATGGCTCTCAGATAGCGGGGGGAACCTCTAGGGGCCAAGGGGACTGATGATAGTCTGTGGTTCTTGCTGCATGTAAGGGGAAGGACACAACAGCCACAATGTGGTGTTCTTGCCAAAAATGCCTGACTTTAATGAACAAAAACGGTCAAACAAATATGGGATTTATGGGACTGGAACAAATCCAGTCCAGGCAACTGGCCCGATCTCTTCCAAGCGACGATGGGGGCAGGAGGTATTGGGAGAGATTCAAGAAACCTAACACTCAAAAACAAAGTGTGAACTTTGATGGGATTGATGTTAGAAAAAAAAACAAACAAAAAACAAAACAAAGAAAAAACACATTGATAAGACATTTTGTGGAACAATCAGTATCTTTGAGTATGGGCAATATTATTGAATGGTTCTTGATCTTGGAAGGTGCACACTGAAGTATTTAGGAGTGAAGTGTCATACATCTGCCTCCCACTTTCAAATGGTCTAGCATTAAGAAAACATAGAAAAAGATAGAGGCAGTGTTGTAAGAAGTCAACAAGAGCCCTTCAGATGAGAACAATTCAAGTATGAATATCTAAATACTGTTTGCAACTCTCGTGCTGGTTCAAAAAAAATTTTTTTAAGTGTTTCTTTGTCTAGAGACAAATGTGGGGATGGGTGTGCTGCTGTTTTTTCATAATCAGCCTTGTTGAGTGTTTGACTCTAAACTACATACATGTTTAACTTTGATAAGAATAAAAATGAATACAATAAATTGTCGAGGCTAATTGGAGAAATGTTACAATATTGAGAAATGTGTAGTAAGGAAATCAGTACTAATAGGAGATTAGCACTTTCTAAACTTGGCCGTTGAGTCTTATGGTTGGAATTTACCTTGAAGAACTTCTCAGCCTGCCTCCTCCATTGCAGTGATTAAGAAAAGGAAGTTCAGGGGAGTTAAGTGACTTGCCAGAGGTCAAGTACCTATGAAGCAGCAGAGCCAGGTCTAGAGGCCAGATCTCCTCACTTTCATTCCAAAATCTTTCCCTTATAATGCCAGGGATTATTTATCTGCTACTGTATAACACTATTGCATGATGTGTACATGGCTGGCTCTTTTCTTAAGAAAGATCATGACAGGGGCGCCTGGGTGGCTTAGTCGGTTAAGCGTCCGACTTTCGCTCAGGTCATGATCTCGCGGTTCGTGGGTTCGAGCCCCGCGTCGGGCTCTGGGCTGGCTGCGAGCGCAGAGCCTGGAGCCTGTTTCAGTCTGTGACTCCCTCTCTCTCTGACCCTCCCCTGCTCATGCTGTCTCTCTCTCTCTCTCTCCTAGAAATAAATAAAACATTAAAAAAAAATTAAAAAAAAAAAAAGATCATGACAGCAGTGGGTGAAAGGGGAGGAGAAAGGAAAAACACATGCCAAGAAGACCACAGTTGGATATCATCTGGGAAGAGAAATTGAGACTGACATTGCAGAGTGGTTACTCTCAGGCAATAAAGAATTCATTCTCCTAAATTAGAGGGTTTCAACTGCTCACACTGTAATTGGCTATTAGAGCTTAGTAATTGATATTAAGAAGCTTATAAGCCTTTGGCTCCCAACATTTGGCCCAGCTGTCAAAAGTCAGCACAGACAAGATGGACAAAAAAGCTTTATAGCTGTTCCTGGCGATCACGGAGATTTTTAAACAAAGAAAAATTGTTTCTTAGAATTTGAGGTACGTGGCTTGTTTTAAAAAATATCTATCCAATTTCCTTGCCAAGTTTTAAGACCACAAACAATAAGAAGGGTGAGTTTGATGATGTATATTATTATTTCTTTTCTCTTATATTTTATTACAAAATTTTTCCAAGCACATGTAAAAGGTAAAAAAAATTTATTTCAGTTACCATCCATATACACACCACCTAAATTATACCATTAATATTTTACTTTTCTTACTCTATCAAATATCTAGCCATCTACATGTCTCTCTTTCCATTTAATTTTTTTTTTAATGTTTTATTTATTTCTAGGAGAGAGAGAGACAGCGTGAGCAGGGGAGGGTCAGAGAGAGAGGGAGTCACAGACTGAAACAGGCTCCAGGCTCTGAGCTGGCAGTCAGCACAGAGCCCGACGCGGGGCTCGAATCCACGAACCGCGCGATCATGACCTAAGCAAAAGTCGGACACTTAACCAACTAAGCCACCCAGGCGCCCCTCTCTCTTTCCATTTAATAATCCATCTGACTTTTGTATGCATCTCAAAATCAGTTGCAGACATCAGGATACTTTCCCCGAAATATTTCAACATTCAGCATGCATGTCATTATTTCAGTATTTTAATGGTTATTTTTTCTTTTTTTTTTTTTTTACGTTCATTTATTTGTTTTGAGAAAGAGAGAGCACGCAGGAGGGGCAGAGAGAGGGAGAGAGAGAGAATCCTGAGCACTGTGACCGTAGAGCCCCTTGTGGTGCTCAAACTGATGAGCCGAAACCAAGAGTCAGATGCTTAACTGAGCCACCCAGGAGCCCACTTTTCTGTTTCTTTAAAGGTAAAATTTACATAAAACAAAACGCAAAGATCTTAGGTGTTCAATTCCATAAGTTCCAACAAATACATGCTTGTGTGCAAACTAAACCACTACCAAGACACAGAACCTAAACATTACACACAGAAAAGTTCCTCATATCCTCTTCCAATAAATCACTACCCCCAAACAGAGACAACCATTGTTCTGAAACTTGTTCACCAAAAATTAATTTTGCCATTCCTAGCACTTCATATCCATGGGAAAATGCAGTTATGCACTCTTTATGCAAGGTTTCTTTTACTCAATACAGTGTTTTAGAATTCATTCATGTTGTGTGTATCAGTCATTTGTTTCTCTGTATTTCTGAATAGCAGTCCGTTGTGTGAAGGACATGGCGTGTGATTTATTCCCCAGCTGATGAACAGCTGAGCTGTTTCCAGTTTGGGCTCTTATGAATAATGCTGTTCCGGATGTTCTTATATAAGCCTTTTTGCGGACATTTGTTTTTCATTTATCTTCGGTAAATACCTAGGACTGGAATCTGTGGGTCATAGGATATGCATATGTTTAGTTTCATATAGAAACCATTGGCCTTTTTTCAAAGTGTTTGTACTGTTTTATACTCCACCACCAAAGTAGGAAAATTTGTCCTGGTTGTCTTAAACATGAGCCATTCTGTTCGTATGTAGAGTTTTGGGTTGTTTTTTTTTTTTTTTTTTTTTTTTTTGATAAATGCATTTCCTTTCTTTTCTTTTCATGTTTATTTGAGAGAGAGCATGAGATGGGGAGGGGCATAGAGAGAGGGAGATAGAGAATCCCACACCTCGATCTCGCAAACCCTGAGATCATGATCTGAGCCTTAATCAGAGTCAGAGTCTTAACTGACTGAACCACCCAGGCATCCCTATGGATTTTCTTATTCTTGGTATTTCATATAAGTAGAATAACATAATATGTTACTTTTACATTATATGATATTAGGAATAGTTATAGATTCCTTGGATGACAGAACACACAAACTGGAAACACACGTTTGTTATTTATAGTCCAAATGAGAGAAGGAAGCTTCACAGGGTCACACAGGGAGCTGCACCCCAGGACAAGGTAACAGTAAGTTGAAAGTCCAAATTGTTGGGGGCAATGTTTGTGGGCTTCCTAAGAACTAAGTATTTTGAATAATTCTGTGAGTCCAAGCAAGAAGAAGCCACCCCTGGGTGTTAGGTATCTAGGGGCCTCTAGCAGTTAGAAATGTGTGTCAAAACCCAGGAGTGTCAGAGCCCAAAAGGGAAGTAGGTAGGGTGGAATCTTCTTAGCAAACTACCCACAAAAGGGCAGGGGAAATGAAAATGTTAACCATGACTTCAAAACTGGCTCAAGACAGCACTTGTGAAATGTTGTGTTACAGCAGCTTTTTGGATCAGACTTCTTTCATTTGGCATAGTGCTTAAGTTCATTCATGCTGCAGCATGTATCCGTACTCCATTCCTTGTTATGGCTGATCATTATTCCATTGTCAGGATACACCACATTTTGTTTAGTCATTCATCCACTTAATGGACATTAGGACCGTTTCCACCTTTTGGCTGTTACTAATAGTGCTGCCATAAACATTGATGCACAAGTTTTTATTCACACACTTGTTCTCTGTTCTTTAGAGCATTTACCTAGAAGAGGAATTGCTGGCTGATATTTAACCTACTGAAGAATCACCAAACTTTTCCACAATGGCTGCCCCATCCTACATTTCTACTTGCAATGGATGAAGCTTCCAATTTCTCTACATCTTCACCAACACTTGTTATTTTCCATTTAAAAAAAATTATAACCAGACCACCTGGGTGGCTCATTTGGCCAATGTCTGACTTCAGCTCTGGTCATGATCTCATGGTTCATGGGTTCAAGCCCTGCTTCAGGCTTTGTGCTGACAGCTCAGAGCCTGGAGCCTACTTCAGATTCTGTGCCTTCCTCTCTTTCTGCCCTTCCCCTGCTCATGCTCTGTCTCTCTCTCTCAAAAATGAACATTAAAAAAATTATGACCACCATGTCATTTTGATTTGCATTTCCCTAATGACTTAATGGCACCGAGCAACTTTTCATCTGCTCTATGGCCATTTATATATCTCCTTTCAAGAGATATCTATTCAAGTCCTTTGCTTATTCTTTTTATTTACTTTTTTTTTTTAAGAGAGGGAGAGAGGAAGAGGGAGAGAGGAAGAGGGAGAAAGAGAATCTTAGGCAGGGTCCATGCCCAGCACTAGCCCAACTAGGGCTCAATCTCACAAGCCCGACTTGGGGCTGGACCATGACCTGAGCCAAAATCAAGTTTCAGACACTCAACTGACTGAGCCACCAGGTGTCCCAAGTCCTTTGCCTCTTCTGAAATTGGGTTGTGTGCCTTTTCTGCATGAAGTCTATTATAATTCCAGAAAGCAATCTTCTTTTTCTAATAATTTTCTCTTATTTTCAATATTTGTAATCTGAATTTGATAGATTAAGGTTTGTTTATTCCAACAGGTGACATTTTTAAAAACATGGTTAAGCAAAATGTGCACATTGCTTAATGAAAGGATCAACTTTCCAGATGACTCTATTCTAGTTTTCAGAAAAGAACTGAATATCCTGATTAAGAGGCATTAAGTTAAACTGAAATTCAAGTCTCAAAATCCTATTATCGGAAAAAATGGCAAAACCTTGTTTTCGTAACCAGAAACGTTAAATACAATGGAAAAATGATGAGTCTCATTAACCCTCTAAAATAAAATTTTAATTGTGGGCAAGAGTTCGTCAAGTTATACTAAGAAAAACTAAATTTTAATACTATAAAAAATGAGAGGTCTTGGCCTTTATAGTTCTAGGCAGGTGGGTTGGGTTTTTTGTTTTTTGTGGTTTTTTTGCCTATGTTAGGGAAACTGTATCATGACCATGAAAATCGTAGCCAACATGACCAATTGAGGGATTTTACCGTATATATATATATATATATGTATATATATATATACACACACACACACATGCACACCAAAATATAAACCCCCAAAAATCAGGGAATGAACAAAAACTAACCCTTAATAAGTACTATTTGGGTTTGGGGTGTTTATTTTTTAAAGTTTATTTATTTTTGAAAGAAATTTATTTTTGAAAGAAAGACTGCATGTGAGCAGAGGAGGGGCAGAGAGAGGGAGAGAATCTCAATCAGGCTCTGCGTTGTCACTGCTGAGCCCAATGTGGGGCCCAATCTCAAGAACGGTGAGATCTTGACCTGAGCTGAAATCAAGAGTCAGACAGTTAGCACACAGCCACGCAAGCACCGCTTAGTAAGTATTATTTTAATTCAACTCAGTTAGTAACTATAAT
Source organism: Crocuta crocuta (assembly GCF_008692635.1). Classification (NCBI taxonomy): domain Eukaryota; kingdom Metazoa; phylum Chordata; class Mammalia; order Carnivora; family Hyaenidae; genus Crocuta; species Crocuta crocuta. The sequence goes on along the minus strand of NW_027528873.1, from coordinate 4,579,955 downwards.
TTCTCTAAATGGAAAAACAGCCCAAAGCATCCCACTAAACTTTTTTCAAGTGCTAAATAAGTGGACAGAAAACACATGAACAAGGATAACATTTATTTAGTCTAACAAAGTGAGTGTGACTAGGCTTTACACTAAAATCTCTCTTTTTAAAAAATTTTTTAAATGTTTTATTTCTGAGAGACAGGGAAAGATAGCGTGAGCAGGGGAGGGTCAGAGAGAGAGGGAGATACAGAATCTGAAACAGGCTCCAGGCTCTGAGCTGGCTGTCAGCACAGAGCCCGATGCAGGGCTCAAACCCACGAACCCTGAGATCATGACCTGAGCCGAAGTAGAACGCTCAACCGACTGAGCAACACAGGCGCCCCTAAAATCTCTTTAAAAAAAAAAAAAAGGTTCCTTAGTTTTAGGGAAAATGTACCTGGAGAACTGCCTTAGAGATAAGAAACAGGACCAGAATAAACACACTCCTCTCACACTGAAGATCTGGATCTCAGGAATCAGAGTGAACCCTTGTTTCACTTAACATTGTGGTACTCAGTCTGGATGAGGAAGTTCACAGTGACATACTCAGGTTGTTTGATGAACAAATTGTTGTGTTATAAAAATGTCAATCCCAGGAGCAGCTCGTGGTAGGAAGCCAACTCTGGGAGCTTGCTGGCAAGGTCTGAAAATGGGAATCGTTTCCAAAAGGGTTTAGCTAAACTCAGAGATTGTTGCTTCCTTCTTTGGTCTATTCAAAAAACATTTATTTCATCCCTACTATATAGTTGGTGGTGACAATGCAAAGATGAAAGAAACTGAGTCCCTGCCCTCAGGAGGGTCTCTACCCAGGGAAAGGAGCGGGTAATACAGAAGATTAACTGGCTGTATGCCTCAACAGAAATATCTATAGGGCCCTGTGGTATACGGCAAAGACAGTGTTCAAATCCATCAGAAAGAGCTTCACAAATGAAGGTACAAATGTGTTGAGCCTTTCCCCTCAACTTCTTGTTTTAAAAACTTTCAATCAGGGAAGGCTGGGTGGCTTGATAGGTTAAGTGTCCGACTTCAGGTCAGGTCATGATCTGACAGTTTGTGGGTTCAAGCCCCGCATCAGACTCTGCTCTCAGCACAGAGCTCACTTTGGATCCTCTGTCCCACATTCCCTCTGCCCCTCCCATGCTTGTGGTTTCTCTCTCTCTCTCTCTCTCTCAAAATAAATAAATAAACTTAAAAAACAATAAATTAAAAAATAAAAACTTTCAAGCCCATAGGAAAGTTGCAAAGATTGTATAATGAACATCTACATATCCATCATCCAAGTTCACCAGCTGTTGACATTTTGCCCCATTTATTCTTTCTCTTTCTCCCTTTCTAATCCTTTATCTCAAAATTCTTAAGCATGTATTTCCTAGACATTCCCCTACAAAAACAAATTATCACAATGAGGAATTTTAATTTGGATACAATTCTATTGCTAATATACAGGTCATATTCAAATTTCCAGGATATTAAAACTGCTCCCCACTCCCCCAATCTAAGATCCAATTAGGATTGTGCATTGAATTTAGTTGTCACGTCTCTTTAATTTATCTTAATCTAAATTAAATTCTCAGCTTTTTTTCCTTTCCTATCTCTCACAACATTAACATTTTGAAGGTTCCAGGCCGGTTATGCAGAATAGCTTTTAGTCTGGATTTTCCCGATTGTTTTCTCTTATGTTACGTTTTCTGTTATGATTAGATTCAGGTTAGATACTTGAGGCAGGAATCTGACTTTGGTATTATTACATAGACGCTGGCAAATAGTGACAGGTTTGGCTGGGGTCTATACTCCAAACAGCTTAAGCAAGGAAATAGACACTTAATAACTGGCATCGGGCAAGTAGGAAGCACTGAGTCAATACAGAAGCTTGTCTATTTCCACTCCCAGTCAAATCAGTAGAAATTCTGATTAATACTTAACAACAGCAACCAAAGAATATTTTATTTATTTTTTATTTTTAATAGTTTATTGTCAAGTTGTCAAGTAACACCCACTGCTCATCCCAACAAGTGCCCTCCTCCATGCTCATCTCCCCCCTCCCTCTCCCCCCACCCCATCTGCCTTCAGTTTGTTCTCGGCATTCAAGAATCTCTCATGGTTTGCCTCCCTCCCTCTCCCCAACTATTTTTCCCCTTCTTCTCCCCCATGGTCCTCCGTTAAGTTCCTCCTAATCCACCTATACGTGCAAACATATAGTATCTGTCCTTCTTGGCCTGACTTATTTCGCTCAGCATAACACCTTCAAGTTCCATCCATGTTGCTACACATGGCCAGATTTCATTCTCATTGCCATGTAGTATTCCATTGTATAGATAAACCACATCTTGATCCATTCGTCAGTTGATGGACACTTAGGCTCTTCCCATATTTTGGCTCTTGTTTTTTTTTTTTTGGTTCTTGTTGAGAGTGCTGCTATGAACACTGGGGTACATGTGCTCCTATGCATCAGCACTCCTGTATCCCTTGGGTAAATTCCTAGCAGTGTTCTTGCTGGGTCATAGGGGAGTTCTAATGTTAATTATTTGAGAAACCTCCACACTGCTTTCCAGAGGATCTGCACCAGTTTACATTCCCACCAACAGTGTAGGACGGTGCCCTTTTCTCCACATCCTTGTCAGCATCTAGAGTTCTCTGATTTGCTCATTTTAGCCACTCTGACCGGCATGAAGTAGTATCTCAGTGTGGTTTTGATTTGTATTTCCCTGATGAGGAGGGATGCTCAGCATCATTTCATGGGTCTGTTGGCCATCTGGATGTCCTCTTTGGAGAAGTGTCTGTTCATATTCTTCTGCCCATTTCTTCACTGGATTGTTTATTTTTTGTGTGTGGAGTTTGGTGAGTTTCTTATAGATTTTGGATACTAGCCTTTTATCTGATATGTCATTTGCAACTATCTTTTCCCATTCCGTCGGTTGCCTATTAGTTTTATGGACTGTTTCCTTTGCAAAGAATATTTTATGTACGGTCATGCTTAAAACCAAGAAAAGCAATTCTCAATGGACTTAAGGTTAGAGCAGTGAGTTGGGGCTCAGGGTAGGAAAAGTCACTTATAGGAAACTGGGACCTTTGTGTTGGGAGATTCTCTATGGCATTTCTGCATGTCTTGTGATGACTTTTATCCTACATTATCTTTTCAAGGATGTTTATACAGCAAATAGCTTCGGGGATTAGAGATAGTATCTCCCACTGGAGATTTATTACCGGGCAGATTTATTTCCTGATAAGGCTAACAATGATAATGTTGTCCTCAGGGGCAAAGATTGGGCACATATGCCAGCAGCCCCTTCAGAAGATGGGGGTGTTCTTAAGCTCAGTGCTTCTCAGCTGTGACACAGACTCACTGTGTGCACAGCATCTACCTGGGCCTCGGGGGCAACAAGAACCAGTGAACACAGGAAGTCATGCTGCCTGCTGTGCCTAAATACATTTGGGTTGTTCTCCACAGTAGCTGAATATATGGAAGTGTGGAAAGCTGATCTTGAGCTATAGGAGTCGCTGTCACTTGACTGCTTGACACTCTGCCACCGACCAGCAACTGCAGGGTCTGAATTCACAATACTCACATTTGCTTCAACCTGGTAAATTAACATAGAAACTCATCTGGGTGGCTCAGTCAGTTGAGCATCTGACTCTTGGCTTTGGCTTAGGTCATGATCTCATGGTTTGTGAGTTTGAGCCTTGCGTTGGATTCTGTGCTGGTAGCATATAGCCTTCTTGGGATTTTCTCTCTCTCTCTCTCTCTCTCTCCCCCTCCCTCTCTCTCTCCCTCTCCCTCTCCCTCTCCCCAGCTTGCTCTCAGTCTCTCTTTTAGGCCCTGGCAGAGGCAAACTTGAAAGTGCTTTATAAGAGTGCTTGCATAACCCACAACATAAAGAATTTCCATTGAAGAGAACCTCTCCACCTATCATTTCACAATTTAAGAGAGAACAGCTCACAGAAGAAACTGTACCACTGGAAATGTGAGGGAGGATACATAGCTGCTGAGAGCATTTAGGCTCTAAGATGAATAGATAAGACAGCAGTCTGAAAGAGACTTTCATGAAGTATGTTTAAAATATAACCATTCCTTGGAGATATTACAAGTTCAGTTCCAGACCACTGCAATAAAATGAGTATCACAATAAAGCAAGTCAAACTAAGGTTTTCTTGATCCAGTGCATATACAAATATTATGTTTACACTATACAGTAGTCTATTAGGTGTGCAAAAATATTATGTCTAAAACAATATACAGACCTTAATTTAAAATATTCTTTATTGTTAAAAATGCTAATCATTAGCTGAGCTTTCAGTGAGTTGTAACCTTTTGGCTGGTGAAGGGTCTTGCCTCAATGTTGCTGGCTGCTGTGGCAATTCTTGAAATAAGACAATGAAGTTTGCTGCATTGATGGACTCTTCCTTTCACAATTTCTCAGTAGCAGGTGATACCACTTGATAACATTTTACCCACAGTAGAACTTCTTTCAAAATTGCAGTCAATGCTCTCAAATCCTGCTGCTCTTTTATCACCTGAGCCTGGACCTAGAAGCAGTGATACTCCAGTAGCAATTAGCATATCTAGCACACAGATTTTGGTTAAAAAATTTTTTTTAACATTTATTTATTTTTGAGAGACAGAGTGGGACAGAGCATCAGCTAAGGAGGGGCAGAGAAAGAGGGAGACACAGAAACAGAAGCAGGCTCCAGGCTCTGAGCTGTCAGCACAGAGCCTGATGCGGGGCTCAAGCCCATGAACTATAAGATCATGACCTGAGCCAAAGTTGGACACTTAACCGACTGAGGTGCCCCCAGATTTTGATTTTTAAATGTTATTATCCACTTAAAGGAAGCAAAGCACCTTGGAGAGATGGCTGATTTTAGAGGGGGATAGGGTAGGTATAAGATGAGCCTGTGCCAGGAAAGTGAGGAAGTGCATATTTAATACTAGGGCCCCATGGAAAGGACAGAAGGGCTAGCTTGAAGCTCCCACCAGCCAAATCTAGGGCAATTCAACCCTCAAGATAATTATAGCTCATTGGCTATAATATGAATCAATAAGTCTACCTTTATATAAACAAACAAATGGGAAGAAGGGAAAATTGTCCTGACCATAGAAGGATAACTAATAAATGTAGAAAGAATGATGGAATGAAAAAAACTTTTTGGCAACCATCTTATTAATTTTTTTAAAAATGTTTTCTCTTATTTTTTTTGAGACAGCACAAGCTGGGGAGGGGCAGAGAGAAGGGGACAGAGGATCTGAAGCAGGCTCTGCGCTGACAGGCTGAAAGCAGTGAGCCTGATGTGGGCCTCGAACCCACGAACCATGAGATTATGACTGTGTCAAAGTCAGATGCTCAACCTACTGAGTCACCCAGGTGCCCCCACTTAAATAATTGCTTCAGCCAAGAGTCACCAATCAAAAAATTACTGGGCAAAAGTTAGAAAAGTGATAGGATATTTAGATAATCTCTAAGTATCTCCTTTTTAAAAAATGTTTATTTTTGAGAGTGAGCGTGAGTAGGGGAAGGGCAGAGAGAGAGGGACAGAGGATCCAAAGCAGGTCTCCACACTGACAGCAGCAAGCCCAGTGTGGGGCTCAAACCCACGAGCCACAAGATCATGACCTAAGCGGAAGTTAGATGCTCAACTGACCGAGACACCCAGGCTCCCCAAGACATTTCTTAATTACAAACAAACAAAAAAAAAGTTATAGTAACTGCACAATGAGGATATCTGTCTGAATGTACTTTAACAGAGTGTCAACAGATATCACACTGGACCAACAATAACACATATCTCCTCATAGCATGCATTGAGAAACAGGGCTGGGACTAGGGTGAGGCAAGCTAGGCACTTAGAGCTGACTCTGTACTTGAGAATGAACATTTCCTTAAAATCTGCACACTAAGAACCTATTCCCCCACTGACTCTGGTCCCAGCCCTGCTGAGAACAGCACAACATCACTTGGGTGCCACTCTGACCCAAAGTACCTAACTCGAACCTAATCATGAGGAAACATTGGATGAACTCAAAATGAAAGACATTCTACAAACTAACTGGCCTATATTCTTCAAAAATGTCAATGCCATGAAAGGCAAAGAAAGATTAAGCAAAGTTCCCAAATAAAAGGAGATTTTAAAAAAAGATAACCGGTTACAACATGTGATCTGGGATTTTCTTTTTCTGTAAGGGGCGCTATTGTGACAATTGGTGAAATCTGAATAAGATCTCTAGGTTAGCTAATAGTATTGTGTATGATGATTATATAAGAGAATATATTTGTTTTTAGAAAATTCTGATTCAGGTATTTAGGAACAAATGAGCATTGTGCCTGCAACTTACTTTCAAATGCTTCAGGGGAAAAAAAAGGGTAAATAGATAGAAAAAGATAAAGTAAATGTGGTAAAATACTATTGTTTCGTAACTCTGGGTAAAAGGCATATGGGACTTCTTTGTGATACCTTGCAACTTTTCTGTAGGTCTGAAATTGTGACAGACTAATTTTTTCAGATCAAATATCTGATAAGAGTTCCCTAAGAAGACAATAGAGAGAATGGGAAGAGGAAATGTGTACAAAGCAAACCATTTTCCAGAATTGAAGACCTAAGTCCTCCATCTGACAGGTCACAACAGGATGTCCCCAGTAGAATAAATCAAAAACTAAAATCAACAACACAGGGAACAAGTGATGGTGAGGATGTGGAGAAAAGAGAACCTTCCTGCACTGTTGTAGGAATGCAAATTGGTGCAGCCAGGCTGGGAAACAGTATGGAGGTTCTTCAAGAAGTTAAAATACAATTATTCTACCATCCAGCAATCAAACTACTAGGTTTTTACCCAAAGAATACAAAAACACTAATTCAAAGGGATACATGAACCCGTATCTATTTATAGCAGTATTATTTACAATAGCCAAGATATGGAAGCAGTGTCCATCAACTGACGAGTGGGTGAAGAAGATGTGGTGTATACACAATGGAATATTATTCAGCCATAAAAATGAATGAGACCGGGGCGCCTGGGTGGCTTAGTTGGTTAGGAGTCCGACTTTCGCTTAGGTCATGATCTCGCGGTTCATGGGCTGAAGCCCCGCGTTGGGCTCTGTGCTGACTGCCAGCTCGGAGCCTGGAGCCTATTTCAGAGTCTGTATCTCCCTCTCTCTCTGGCCCTCCCCTGCTCACGCTCTCTCTCTCTCTCTCCTAGAAATAAATAAAAATATTTTAAAAAAATGAATGAGACCTTGCTATTTGCAACAACATGGTTGGAGCTAGAGAGTATTCTGTTAAATGAAATAAGTCAGTCAGAGAAAGACAAATACGATATAATTTCACTTACTTGTGAAATTTAAGAAACAAAACAAATGAGCAAATCAGGAAAAAAAGAGAGAGAGAATAAATAAAAAATAAGGCCACCTCTAGGTAGGTCAGAACATTGATTCTGAATAGAAAACTTTAAAGATATCAGACAGAGAGGCACCTAGGTGGCTCAGTCGGTTAAGCATCTGACTTCAGCTCAGGTCATGGTCTCATGGTTTGTGGGTTTGAGCCCCGTGTCGAGCTCTGTGCCAACAGCCAGCTCAGAGCCTGGAGACTGTTTCAGATTCTGTGTCTCCTCTCTCTCTGACCCTTCCCTGCTCACACTGTCTCTCTCTCTCAGAAATAAATAAAACATTAAAAAAAAGAATTTATAAAGATATCAGAGAGAAAAGACAGAGTACACGCAAAAGACTAAGATCAGACTAGCCGCAAACTTATTTGAAATGACAATGCTAGAAGCCAATGCAACAATATTTTCCAAGTGCAGAAAGAAAATAACCAGGATGGCTCAGTCGGTTAAGCGTCCGACTCTTGGTTTCAGCTTGGGCATGATATCATGGTTTATGAGTTTGAGTCCCACATTGGGCTCCATGCTGACAATGTGGAGACCACTTGGGATTCTCTCTCTCCCCCGTCTCTCTCTACTCCTCCTCTGCTCACCTCTCTGTCTCTCTCTCAAAAATAAATAAACTCAAACAAATGTTTTTTAAAAAATTTAAAAGAGAATAACTGTCCAACTAGAATTCTTACCAAGCTGACTGTCTCTTGAAAGGGATGGATATATTATTTTCAGATACTCAGAAACTAAGGAAGTTTACTACTCAAAGATCCTCACTGAAAGAACTACTTCTTGATATAATCTAAGAAGAAGAAATCAAAGATGAAAGTTGAATGAGGTATGAAAAGCAATGCTGAACAAATAGACTGATAAGCTCTTTGTTAAATCCATATACGACATACCTGAAAGAGAGACAGAGACAGATGTGCACACTCATCTAATACAACATTCTGCCTCGTTTTGGCTCTTATACTGTAGACAGATGTTCTTTGTAATATTTAGTGCCATCCATTCACATCTGTGCTTTTTATTGGTGATTTTGCCATTAAAAGGGCTCCCACGGGTGTTGTGAAATGCTGTGTAGTGTTCCCAGGCATAAGAAGGCTGTGATGTGCCCTACAGAGAGAATACGTGTGTTAGAAAAGCTTCATTCAGGCATAAATTATAGTACTTTGACTGTGAGTCCAATGTTAATAAATCAACAATATACAGCAAATACAGTTTCTTTTCTTTAAAGAGAAACACACATAAAACAAGGTTATTTATTGACTCATTGATGGAGGTATGACCTAAGACTGCAGGAACCCAACCCCGTATTGCCTCCAGGAGAAATGGTTCAGTGTTTGCCAACTTCGTTCTGGCGATATCTTTACAGAACATAACTACTGCAAATAATGAGACTAGACTGTACTTTTTTCCAGTTAATTTAAAATTTAGGTTTATTTTTTATGGCTCCTTATTTCTTTCTTTCCAGTGTGTTCTGAATTAGATTTTATTCTGCTTCATCTATTTCACAGTACTAAAGCATAATATACCGGAGTTCCAATTCCTTCCTTCCTTCCTTCCACTTCTTTGAGTATGACTGATACATGCTATTCGATTAATTTCAGGTGTACAGCTTAGTGATTCAGCAACTCCATATGTTATGCTAAGCTCACTGCAAGTATAAATGCTATCTGTCATCATGCAGTGTTATTACAATCTTATGGACTGTTTTCACTATGCTGTACCTTTTATTCCTATGATTTACTCATTCCATAAACTGGAAGCCTGTATCTCCCATTTCCCTTCACCATACCAGTGCGTTCTCTGTAGTTATAGGTCTGATTCTGCTTTTTGTTTGCTTGTTTGTTTTGTTACTTAGATTCCACATGAAAGTGAAATCATATGGTATATGTCTTTCTCTGTCTGATTTATCTCTCTTAGCCGAGGTTGTAGTAACTATATTCCAAAGCAGGGTTTTTCCTTCTTTGACAACATAAATGTAAACATGCCTACTAAAGTGTTCTCATTGCTAACAATCATACCAAACAGTTTGGATTTACTCACGTCATACAAATGAACCCAGAATTGTTAGTTGTTATGCCTAGCTTTACACAAGTATGTCATTTAGTGAAAACCCTAGGTCAACACATCTTGCCCATGTGTCACAGGATGCACTGATTAAAAGTCAGTTTGAAAACTTCTTGAAATGGGCTGAACCTAAAATGATTGAGATCAATCTGCTAAATTCAAGAATTCTGAGTTATTTTTGCAGCTGATCTATCACCTTATGCTCATGGTAAAGGATTCAGAGTGCTGTGTGCAAAGGGAGTTTTCATGGGTGATGGAAATATTTTCTATCTCAGTGGTGGTGGTGGTGGTTACACAGACGTATACATCAAAATTCATGTAACTGTACATCTCAATAAACCTGGCTTTAAAAAATGAGAATCTTATGGTGTTAGGGAAGAAAACAGTGACAAGAGTGGCTGAGCAATATGTGAGAAGAAGTTTCCTTTTTTATTTTGGCTTCTTAGCCAAAGAGCAGAGATAGAAATCTTTATTATTGAATAACCCAGCTGTAATTTCCCACATTTTCTTCTGCAGGACCATTCTTTACTTTGGATTTTTAATTGCCTTATACAAAACTTCTAAATTTTTCCCCAAAATACAAAGTTTTATTTGTACCTATGAATTTTAAAAAATTTTTAGCCATTCTCTAATGTGGTTTTCATCTTAACTCACAGAACTCATTCACTGGAGATTTGATAATGTCCATAGTTGAATAAAAGGCTTTAGACCATGAGCAAAACAGGATGATTGAAATCAGAAGGGGAGGTAGAATATTCCTCTTAAGTAAAGCCCTCTCTTTAGAACTTTCCAGACACCGGATGATCATAAACACAAAAGGCATGTTCCTAAACCTGTGCATTATAAAGCTCTTTCCCTTCTCACAACATACACAGATAAGTGAGTGAATAAAAAGATTTCCTGTCACTTAATACACTTCAGGTGGGGAGAATTTAAGACATGGAAGAATGGGCCCGCTCATGTTTCTGACACGGGATGCCTCTTAAGAGCATGGAGATGGGCAAGATACCTGGGCAATTATGGCAGGTGTGACTATGGTTTCCTTTAGATTAGATGGTAACCCTTTCTAAGCCTCCAGTGGCTCAGCCGTGAAAAGAGGCCACTATTTCTGCAGAGTCCCCTCAAGGTTTAGCCAGACCGGGTACCTGTTCGCTTCCCTCTCTGAAGGCTGGAAGAAGGCTTCCACATATCGTGGCAACGATGCTGTGGGATTTGTACAGACATACCTACCAGGTGAAGGAGTAGTTCTCATTGCTGACCTCTGGAAAGAGTTGATGTTTCAGGTGCACTGAAGAAGCATGGTATGGGGGGAAAAATCCCGCGTTCATCATGGACTAACTGTGCAAGTGCCCAGTGGCTCTTCCTGGGTTCTGGAGAGAATTTAGTGAGAGAACACGCAGGACTAATTACACATGTATAAGTGCAGTGACGGGCACGGCAGTTACTCATGTGACTTCTCTCTTTCTGACAGATTTCACATTTTCCTTTATGCTTGTTTGCTAGGACGCATGTGACTGTGGTTTTATTTGTTTGGATTCTCAAGTAACTTCCTCTAGTCCGGGTTTTTTTAAGTAAAGTTATTCTTCCTTTCAATATCTACTTCCCCTTGATTTTGGTGGAGCCCAAAGTCCTCTTTTATTTTCAGATCTTGATGGGCATCAGGCCGGAGAATTTGAAGTTCTCGGTTCTCATTCCTTCTGGTTTGACTGTGTCAGGGTGTGAGTGGGCTCAACAGCAAGGCAAGCAAGGACCTCAGCAGAGCACTGGTGAGGTATGGGCAGCGCTGGATTAATCTGGCCCTCAGGAGGGAAGCCAGTGCTTACCACCATGATCTCTCAGACTTGTGTAGGGAGAACAGACTCGATCTCACTGTCAGTATTCAAGGAGTTCAGAACAGTGAGTCAGGGTGGTGGTACTCAGAGTAGGTGCGAGGCAGTTTTCTGCACCACCACCTGGGGGTTGGGAAGAGTGAGTCCAGATGCTGAGAAAGAGGGAATTTCTGAGGACTTGCAAGGGTTGGAAGATTATGGTTTTGTGAGATCTGAAGTTTGTAAAACTGAGGAGCCTTCTTGAAGAAAAAAAAAACAAAATAATTTACTTTTGCAAATGCTATACAGCATGGAAAAGCTAGCTAAGTCTCTGCTCAGGACCTTGGCAGGGACCCCTTCAAGGAGGGGACATGAAGCATCAGCTTCATGAACTTCATGGTATGTTTATCTCTGTCCCATAGTGGTGTTAAGGCTAGGACTTGGGACACAAGAGTGAATGCAGACCAGGAGAGTGAGGCAGGAGTCCAATCCAAATGAGACTGGGCACATAAAATAAAGGATAAGAAAAGGAGCTGACTGATATTCACGAGGGCATCCAGGGCTCAGTTCCAGATACAGGACTTAGGGCAGCCTGCACAACTCCACACCTTCCTTACACAGTAGAAAGCCTGCATTGGTGGCCATATGATAACATGCCCAGATTCATAGGGATTACGAAGGGCTCACTTCTCTGTCTTGTGGCAAGGTCACACAGAAGATGAGTCTGACAGGGACTTGAACACACTAATTTATTTGTTTGTTCATTCAGTCATCGAGCAGTTACTTTGTGTGTCTTGGAGGAAAAATGAAGACTAAGTCCCCATCTCTTTCCTCAAGGAGCTCATGTCTAGAAGCAGTGGCTTCTACACATGAGTAGCCAGTGTCCCCCCAAAAATCAGCTGTGGACCCCAAGAGCCTCTGACAGTGAGGTGGACTGTCCTGGTTTTAGCATTTCAAATCCTATGTTTTAAGAAATTCCCTAGTCTAGGGCACACTGGGTCAGTTGGTCACCCTAGCAGGGACGGACTGTGACTAGTTTTCTTAGAGGCAGGACAGCATTGAGGTTTCTGGGTTCAGCCTTGAAGCACCATTCATTTCCCTTTAGGGTGTGGTGGCCCTTGAGTACTTTCGGATCTATTCTTGAGGAAGTGACTCCAAGTTCCTGGGAGTGTGTGATACAGTGCGTGGTAATCCTGGGCTCTGGTGTAAGAAGAAAAAGTGCAAGGAGTGACAGTGGTGGGGAAGAGCCTGGGAGAGCAGCCTCCTGGGCCACTTGTGAGGCCAAGCCCAGAATGTGAGGAGCCCGATAAAGTCCAGGGCCTCCAGGTAGCGGAGCTCAGAGAGTAGTGGCCTCTGAATCAAGAACAATGGACTGGCCCACTAGCAAAGGGACCTTCAGAGTTTGTGAACCTGCTGCCCTATAGCCCACAGGCTCCTTACCCTGAGAGCAGAGCTGGGTTAAGAGATGCCAGCAGAGAACAATGAACATGGAAGAAACACAGTATCCCTTTGTTGCTCAGCCCTCCCTTGGGCAATAGTCTGTCTGGGTTAGGGAAACCAGCTCTGGATTTTTAACCTGAGAGCTTCATGTTTAGTTTATCTCATACCCAACACCTGAAATTACATGCCAAATTATGTATATATATAAGCATATTCTCAGAAGACAGCATCCATCAGGGTCTCAAAGTTGCTCAAGAGTAGAAACAGATTAAGAAACACTAGACTAAGTAGTTGCTAAAGTCCTTGTTTTCACATTCTATGATTCTTTGATAATATTCAGGATAACGGATTTGAATTTATAAAAGGCAAAAGATTTATGTGATCTGAAGACAAATTGGAATATATGATTCTGTAGTCTGTAGAATTCAGACTCAAGATTTTAATGTTTACTCTTACCTGAATTTCTAGATTTTCAGTCTGCCCTACAGATGTCTGAACTTTCCAGCCATAAAAGCATGTGAGCCAATCTCTTAATTCTTCTTTCTCTTCCTCTCTCTCTCTATTCTACTGAGTCTGTTTCTCTGGGAAACTCTGATCAGTACACAATCCATTAGTCATTTATTTCAAGTTACAATACTGAGGATTAACATATATATGACTCACCAAAATTCTTCAGTTCACCACTGGTGAAAGCAAGCCTGAGGCCATTTGGGATAAATGAGTACTACTGGATAGAAACAAGGTACAGAGTGAAAAGAATATACTCTTTTGAGTATATTGAACTCAACATATTTGAAGTATGTTGCAAGCTTCAAGTAATAAGGCCAAAGAGCCCAGTTCGGTAAACTTGGCTGAAAGCAAGTTGGTTAATATGACGGTTTAGTCAAAAGGACAATTTGGTTAAAAATGAGGATCCTTTACTTTCTAATTGCACTGTTAAAATTTTTCAAAAGAGCATGTATGCATATTACTTTCATAATTTTACAAAAAGAAGATAGTGAATATTTTCAGGCACTGGTTTTTCGGAATGCTGGTGGTAGTGGAGAGGCTGCAGAAGTAGGCAGTAACACCTCCCTGCTGCCTACAGAGGAGGGCTGCACCTTGGAGCGGGACCACCTCCTGGGAAATAAAGCTACAGGAATCTCAAAATTCACATAGGCCTCCTTTCTGCGACTGCCATGGGCTCTTCCCGGCTGAAAAAGTGACTGCTGGAGGGTGGAGGGTGGGGCTTGATTAACAGTGGCCACCCAACGCTTTGTCGTGTCTTCCTCACCAGAGGGCTGGAGAAGGTCTTACTCATTGCGTGTTATTTCACTTATAAGTATTTATTGATGTGTATTACATGCACAAGTTTTACCAGGTTTTCTTGGGAGAGCGGGGGGCTCTGTTTGTTAATATATACTTCGGGCTGAATTTTTAATTTCTTTTCAGGTCACTTTATTTTTTTAAATAGGTATTCATAAATTGTAACTTTGGGAAAAGGAAACGCAAGGACCGCCTCCAAGAACTCGCTCACCTCCACGCGCCCCTAGCGACCGCCCGGCCTCAGCACAGGCTCCGAAAGGGTCTCTGCGCAGCCGTGACGTCACGGCGTCGGGGCGGGGCCGCGGCAGGGGCGGGCCGCTTCCCGGATCTCGGGGTGGGGCGGGCAGGGGGCGGCGGCCCCGCGGAGCGCGCTCGGTCCCTGAGGTGCGGGCCTTTATAAACGTTCCCGCTCCGTAGGCGGTTGTCGCGGAGAAGTTTGCGGGGTCGGGATGGTCGGTGTGCGTGCGGTCTCAGAGCAGAGGCGCCCGGAGCAGAGCGCGCCAGTCCCGCCTCGCGCAGGCTTCGTGCTAGGGCTGGACGTGGGCAGCTCGGTGATCCGCTGCCACGTCTATGACCACGCGGCGCTGATCCGCGGCTCCAGCGCGCAGAAGGTGACGGGGGAGCGGGCTTCGGGGCCACGAGTCAAGGTCGCGCAGAGCAGGCGGGATCGAGTCGCGGGAGGCGAGCGGGCGGGGCAGCCGTATCCAGCTGGACGCAGCCACCTGTAGCACCCGCGGGCCCTTGGCCCTGACCGGCGGACCGAGAGCGGCCAGACACACAGATTGCCTCCACGGGCAGGGCTGACACTTGCGCGCCCTTCCTTCCTGTCCTGGCTGAGGGCTGGAGGAGCCGGGTTTGTGACCAGGTCGTTGGCTCGCTTCTGTCACCTGCTGATTCGCCTTTCCTGGGTGGGACTGCGGAGACTCGTAGGGCATGGCCAGGCAGGGCACTCTACGCTTATCCAACTAAAAGGTTTTTCTGTGACTTGCTAGGTTTTTCCCAGTTCCTTGGTAGATCTCCAGTCCCGTCTTTATTTACATTACATTGTTGTCCATTCTTCAGTTTCATTATTAACTCCTTTCCAGGGTGCTGGTTGTTCACCCGAGCAACTGATTTTCATGGATATAGGAGGTATCCGATAAGTTTTAAAGGCTATATTGTCATTCCTTGTATCTTTTCCATCTTTGAGCACTGATAAAAATAGCTTTTTCTGATTTGAGAAACCTACCAAATCTTGTTATTAGTAAAGCAACCAATAGATTGGTGTTCTCCCGTTCTTATTTTAATGCAGTGTTAATTTCTACGAGTGCAGCAGAATAATACTGATTGGCTATGGTGTTCTTGCGCTTAGCCATGTTAGGAGCCATTAGTTACCTAAACCATTCCCAACAGTCTTGGATTCTCCCATTTGCTCAGTTCCCACTCTTCTTCCCAACCCCTTAGCAGTGGTTTTCACCCATAGCATTTGCCAGGAGTAGCTCTAGCCAAGTGACTGCTTTTAGCAAACAGGGGAATTTCATTCTGGGCTCAGGACCAGGACAGAGAGCTGGGAGCCCAGCCCCTTGCTGGGCCCTACTCTGGCTACCTGTGCAGAGACCTACACGCACCAACCCTCCTCCAACCTGAAAGAACACTGTCTTTCAGTGACTATATATCATCTTTTTATGAGTCTTTATCACAACACAATGATACTTTTCACACAGTCTCCCTCATAATTCTAGACATAAAATACTTTTGTTTTAGGCAGTCGTGGGTTTTTTGTTTGTTTGGTGGTGGTGGTGGTGTGTGTGTGTGTAAGGAATGGAAGTATTTGGAACCAAAGGAAGACACAGATTGTCAGAAAATACAAAGTTTCAGTTGCTGTTTTATGATTAACTTTTTAGAAATGAGATAGGAATCTCATAGTTGAATCAAGGTTTCTGTGAGTAGCCAGAGCAAAGAATGGTTTGCTCAGACTCTGTACTGTTAAGTGTCTGGAAAGACATGTGG
Organism: Crocuta crocuta; assembly: GCF_008692635.1. Taxonomy (NCBI): domain Eukaryota; kingdom Metazoa; phylum Chordata; class Mammalia; order Carnivora; family Hyaenidae; genus Crocuta; species Crocuta crocuta. Next base: position 4,563,959 of record NW_027528873.1, on the reverse strand, counting down.
ATTAATAAATATACAAAAGGTCCCTGCCCTAAACGATGAAACACTTAGCTTAAAGAGTTTTTAGCAATGCACCTCCAGCTGTAGTGGCACTTTATAGCAGTGCTTCTTAAAGTGTAGTTCCTGGGCATCTCAGGTAGAAATAAAGAAACTAAGATTTAGAAACGTGTGTAGCAGTTTGGTAGAGTAATTTTATGTCTGTTGACCTTAATAATGAAACATTTGGGGTTTTATTTTGTGTGTAATTTTTTCCTGTAAAATTGTTTTATTTTTATTTTTAAATTTATTTTTAAGAGAGAGAGAGCACAAGCAGGGGAGGGACAGAGAGAAAGGGGCACAGAGGATCTAAAGCAGGCTCTGCGCTTACAGTAGAGAGCCCGATGCCAGGCTCAAACTCACAAACTCTGAGTTCATGACCTGAGCTGAAGTCAGATACTCAACCGACTAAGCCACCCAGGCACCCCTAGAAAATTGTTTTAATTGCGTCTTTCTTTTTTTAATGTTTAACTTTCAAGAGACACTGCCAGTGGGGGAGGGGAAGAGAGAGAGGGAGACACAGAATCTGAAGCAGGCTCCATGCTCTGAGCTGTCAGCACAGAGCCCAACTTGGGGCTCAAACTCAAGGACTGTGAGATCGTGACCTGAGCCAAAGTCCTACGCTCAACTGACTGAGCCACCCAGCTGATCTTAGAAAATTGTTGTAATTGTGTCTTTAAAAATTGTGGTTCCAGGCGTGTCTTTCTGTGTCTTTCAGAAAAAAAAAAAATTATTGGTCCCTGCGTCACCTGGGTGGCTCAGTCACTTGAGTGTCAGACTCTTGATTTCAGGTCAGGTCATGATCTTGCAGTTTGTGGGATTGGCCAGTGTCAGGCTCCAGGCTGTCAGCTTGGGATTCTCTCCCTCTCTCTCTCTGCCCCTCCCCTGTTCACGCTCTGTCTCTCTCTCTCTCAAAAATAATTTTATATTAAAAAAATTTTTTTAAACCCAAATCTTTCTATAGATTCTTAAACATTGGTGTTACAGACTAGTATTCAGATTTTAAAATCTTCATGTCAATACTTGATGTTTCTAGTTTTAGAAATGGAGAAAGTTTATCATGTTCCCCATTGGAACATCATGCTATTGTGAGAAATCGTGGAAAACAATAATGTCTTAGTGGGAAGAACAGGATAGAAAGACCACTTCAAAGAAAACAGTAGAGCCTCTACTACTGTGTACCCATTCGAACAGTCGTGAAAACTTCTGGTTGCTGTCTTTTTGTATTGTTTGTAACCCACAAAACGGATCGTGTTAGCTTTGGTTATACTCTTGTCTAATTTCAGTGTGGTCTTCCTTCGGTACAGGAGGACATTTCTCTGCTGTGACATGTTTGGGGATAATGAGCTGTCTGGGCTGGTGGAGTGGGGGAAGTGACTGTGGAGTGCCACCATCAAGTCTGAAGGTTTGTGGGCTTGATGCAGTGATACCCGCTTTGAGTTTTTTTGGTTGAGGAAATGTTTGTTGCAGCTGAGGCATTTGTCTGTGGTCATGAAAGTCTTGCCTAGAAAAAGCAAGTATTAGAGAGAAGGGGAATAGGTTTTGTTAAATCTGTCTCAGAACTCACTGGGGAGTAGTAGATTCTTTTTTCATATCAGACATTGTCATTTTCATGCTCCCCACATAGCCACTGTTTCCTCTTTATTTTGCCCTTTTCTTACATGTTAGATCTTTGGTTGGCTATTCGTTCATATTTTCAGTAGCACTCAGTAGTCTTACCCCACTCAGCTATATCTGGTATTTGCAGGGAAAGAACTCTTCTGGTTCAGTCCCTCTGGAGAGTAAACCTATTACCTTCTGCTTGGTTAGGAAGGGGTGATGGGACTGGAGGAGGGGGTTGGGGATCCTTATAAAGCCTTTGAACCAATCTTGTATGTTCAACCTCATTCGGCAGGTACCTCTAATTTACCATGGAATCTCCGCCGGGGGTTGAACAAAGATTCGGTGTAATCTGAGTAGGGAGTGAAGTATCAGCTTTCTGTTCTGTTTAGCCATGTGCCATCCACACACTCACTGTTATTATTAAAAGCATTTGATAAAACCTAGGTCTGAGCCTGTTTGCTCTCTTCTCATTGTCCTTCTGCATAAACCTTGCAGAGGAGAGAGACAGAGGGAGAAAATGAAAATGAAAATGAAAATCTTAAGCAGGCTCCAGGCTCAGCGTGAAGCCTGACTCAGGGATTGATCCTACAACCCCCCGGGATCATGACCTGAGTTGAAATGAAGAGTCGGACCCTCAGCCAACTGAGGCTCTCAGGCCCCCCTTGAATATATAGACTTTAAATCTTCCACTGAACTTGGGAAATTTTTAGCACTATTACTTCCCTGAAGTCATTTTTATTTTATTTGCACTGAACTCTTTATTTTCTTCTTGGAGGGCTCTGATGACATAAATACCAAATCTTTTGTTCTTGTCTCATAGATCCCTTAGCCTTTATTCTAATTTTTTCCAATATATTTCCTTTCTGATATTTATGTCAGATAATTTCTATTGATCTGTCTTTGATTTACTGACTTCGTTACCTTTATTCTACTATTGAGGCCATCCAGGATTTAAATTTTTTTTTCATTTATTATTTTTTAGAGAAAGCATGAGTGGCTGAGGAGCATAGGGAGAGAGAGAGAATCTTAAGCAGGCTTCATATTCAGTGCAGAGCCCGATGAGGTGCTCAATCCCAAGACCCTGGGATCATTGCCTGAACTGAAATCAAGAGTTGGGTTCTCAACTGAGTGAGCCACCCAGGCGCCCCTATTTTAATTATTGTATTTTTATTTTTTAAAATTAATTTTACCAGCTTTATTGAAGTGTGATTGACAGATAAAAGTTGTATATATGTAAAGTGTTTTGGTATACATATACATTATGAAATGATTACTGCAATTAAGCTAACTAACATACCCATTAACTCACATAGTCACTATTTGTGCATGTGCATGTATGTTGAGAGCACTTCAGAACTGCTCTCTTAGCAATTTCAAGTGTACAGTATGTTATTATTAACTATAGTTACCATGCTGTATGTCAGGTCTCCAGAACTTACTCATCTTATATCCGAAAGTGTGTACCCTTTGACCAGCATCTTTCTTTTTCCCCCATTCTCCTAATTATTGTATTTTTCAGTTCTAATATTTCTTTTTTTTTTGTCTTAATGTTTCTTGGCTGAGATTTTTATCTTGGCATTTGTTTCAATATAATTTGCCCTTTCTTCTTGGAACATTTTTTGTAATTGCTGCTTTGAAGTCTTGATCTGATATCTGTCACCCTGGCATTAGTATCTATTATCTTTTCCCATGTGAGGTGAGATTTTTTTCTGGTTCTTCACACACCTTATAACTTTCAGATAGTTTCATGGACATTTTGAATATTGTGTTATAAGACTCTGGGTTTTGTGGAAGTCCTATGATGAATGTTGATATTTTTCTTTTTTTTAAATTTTTTTATTTTTATTTATTTCTAGGAGAGACAGAGAGAGAGAGACAGTGTGAGCAGGGGAGGGTCAGAGAGAGGGAGACACAGACTCTGAAACAGGCTCCAGGCTCTGAGCTGGCAGTCAGCACAGAGCCCGACGCGGGGCTCGAACCCACACCACGAGATCATGACCTAAGCGAAAGTCGGACGCTTAACCGACTAAGCCACCCAGGCGCCCTGATATTTTTCTTTTACCGGGCAATGAATGTAGTTGGGTTCAGGCTACATGTTCCACCAGCCTTCTGTGGACTTTGGTTTTACTGTTGGTTATTTCCAAAATCTTGGCGGTACTATTTGTATCTACCCTGTGTATGTGCCACCCAGTAGTCAGTCTAGCACCTGAGTAGTGGTCTCTCCCTTAGTTCTGTTCTTAACATCTTTACTATGCTGATTAGGATTACATTCACACATGCGCAGCTTTGAGGTGAGCCTCAGGATTCATTCACAGCTTTCTGGAGCAGCTTTCCCAAGCTCCTCCCTCTCTGAGATCTTCCTGGGACTTTTGGTTCCTGTTTTGGCTCCTCTTGCCAGAAAGCTGGAGCTTTCATTACCCTACTTTGCTGGCACTTCTATGCCCACAGCTGCGCTACACATCAGGAAGCACACAGAGAGAAAAAAAGCCATGGGGATCTTGGGCCACAGCTCCTCTGGTTGGAGAGAAAGTTTTACCTCCTTCAGTGTTTTAGGTGCTTGTGATTACTGGTGCAGCCACTACCACAAGATAGCCTGGGTACAAAAATATGGAGGCAACGTGGGGAGAAATAAAAATATGGGAGACTTCTCCTGTTCTCTCTGAGTATTAGCCAAAACATGAGAGCTTCTCCTGGAGTTCCCACTGTGCCCTGGTACTCACTTCTGATTTTGTGGGCTGCCTTGGGTACAGGTTAGGGGAGGTCAGGGGAAAAAATGGGTGACTTAACCACCAGTTCAGCTGTAGAACTTACCCCAAACAGCTGCTCCGTGCATTCAGTGGGAGAGACGGGATGGAGTGCACTTCCTTCATCATAGTCTGAACAACAACCTGGTACTTGATTTGTTAATTTTTATTTTTTTAAAAATATTTTTCTTATTACATAAATAGTACATCTCCATTCTAGAAAACTTGGAAAATAAAAATAAATTTGGAAAGTAAAGACAAAGACTGCTAAAATTTTCTGTAAACTCATGAACAAAAGAAAACTTTTTATTTCCTATTTTGCATTTTAACAATAAAAATGAATTAGATAATAAAATCATGTTAATCATTTTAACCGATAATTTTAAGACTCAGATATTATTGACTTGCTTTAATGTTGTTTTTACTAAATTTTCTCTTTTTCTAAATAGGTGGAAAGTCTTTATCCTCAAACTGGCTGGGTTGAAATTGATCCGGATGTTCTCTGGCTTCAGTTTGTTACTGTAATAAAAGAGTCTGTTAAAGGTAATTAGACATATAAAAATAATAAAGTATATTTTGTGTTAGTAAGAGTTTCCCTCAGTTTTTAGAATTGTGGGTTTCCTAAGTTATAATTATACAAATAGTATTTTACTGAGGTCACAATTTCCAGTTTTTTCCAGCAGACATTTGTGGTTTACTGTTAACCACTTTATCAAGGAAAAATAACAGCAACTCTCTCCTCTGGCTTAATTCTTCTTTCAACTGCAGTATAAAGGCTCACCTTCCTTCTTCATTCCAAGTTGTAGCTAGTGCTCATTTGATTTCCTGTTGTGTACAAAATACCAGAGGGTTATTAACAAAGTTATACCTGATACACAGTTCCTGCTCTTAGGAATTTACACTTGAATTACCTTTATTGTCAAGTTTTTGTTTTTAATTTTTTTTTTAATGTTTATTTATATTTGAGTCAGAGGGAGACAGAGCATGGGCCTGGGAGGGGAAGAGAGAGAGAGGGAGACACAGAATCCGAAGCAGGCTCCAGGCTCTCAGCTGTTAGCACAGAGCCCGACGAGGGGCTCGAACTTACACGCTATGAGATCATGACCTGAGCTGAAGTCAGATGCTTAACCAACAGAGCCACCCAGATGCCCCCGTTTTTGTTTTTCTGTGTGGCCTCTTGATGCAAAGCGCTGTTCTGGCCATAGCCGCAGTTGGAAATCTTAGCTCTTTAAGAACATTTTCAGTGCAACTTTCTTCAAGAACATGGTCAAAGATGACTTATAAATGTGAATTCTAAAAGATCTTTTACTTCATTTTTGTGGTTGAATTGCATCTCCTTCTGACCTTTTTGATTTGAAATACATCAAAACTTATTTTAAAAAGTTGCAAAAATAGTAATACATGGAGTACCTGTATACCTTCCTCCCAGATTCAAATATGTTTAGTAGTGTTTACCATCCTTTGCAGACTCTTTCATTTGACCAATCTGAACGTTGGTTCTGACATAATAACCTGTTCTTCCTAAATTTGAGCATTATCTCCAAAGAAAGGAGAATTCTGTATAACTACAGTGCACTTATCTCAGAGGAAATTAACATTAATATAGTAATATTTTCTAATGCTTCATCTTCAATATTCCTCTCTTATCTCAGTCATTAATAGCTTTTTTTCCAGTCTGGAATCCAGCCAAAGATGATGCATTGCATATAGCAATCAGTCTACCTAGCCTCTTTTAATCTAGAGCATGTTCTTTATGGCACTGACAGTTTTCAGAAGTACAGGCCAGTTTATTAGACAGTCCTACATTATAGGGTTGTCCTGATTTATTTCCTCATAATTAGCTTCAGGTTAAATAGTTTTGAGAGTAGCACTGTACAGGGGTGATGTGTTTTCCTCAGTGCTGAAACTGAGGTTGTCCCTGTTTTTCCTAGTGGAATAAATTGCTCTTTTAAAAGAACATCACAAAAAATACACGAGTAGCTGATTTTAAGAAATATGAACCAAAAAAACCCATGTTTTACGTGCATTTTAACATCTGTATGGAAAATAAGATCTGAGCTTCAGTAATTACAATACTTTCCCTGAAGATTTTCCTTTATTGTCATCAACCAGCTCCTATTATGGTGTATTGATCTTAAAAATAAGTTGTTTTACCGGCAGAAAGGGGTTTATTCAGGAATAGCAGAATTGCAATTTGGGTCAAGCAAGCTATGGCAAAAACCACAGGCTAGTCCAACAAACAAAAGAGAGGAATGTTATTTTGTCAAGAAGGAGAAAGAAATTGGGAAGGATTGTTTTGAACTGTGGTCCATTGAGAGACAAGCAAAGTTTGGGGTGATGATGGTTTCTCATTGGCTGGGGTAGTAGATTTGTTATAGAAGATGCAGTGTACATCTTTTCCTATTAGGACCTGTGATTGTTGATTCTTTTCTGCTGAAGATTCTTCTCTTGGGGTCTGTAACTGATAGGTCTTCCTGTAATTGACCCAGGGGTATGGCCCTGACTGTATTTTAGAGAGGGTTTCCTTTATTAATTTTCGTAGGTTGATCATTGCTTGAATTAAGATCCAGTCTTTTAGTCTTACAAGAAGAAAATACAATCTGACTTACCTTTAGTGTTGTTTATTTTTTCCTGACATTTAAAGCAAAAGCCCATTTTTTAATTATTCGAATACGGCCTTTTTCCTTTTAAGTAAAAATTTACTACAAAATCATCTTAGTAATGCTTTCTTTATTAGCTCCGTTATACTACTAAATGCTAAACCCAGATGTTTTTCTTAAAGATTATATTGAATGATTTATTTCTCATCCTACAATATTATAGAGAAAACTTCACTGGCTTTTACACATGTGTTTTACCTATCTTTATTTTTAGCTGCAGGAATAGAGATGAATCAAATTGTTGGTCTTGGCATTTCAACACAGAGAGCAACTTTTATTACGTGGAACAAGTAAGTTCATTGTTCGATTCGATAAGCATTCTGTTGCTGGGTTCATACCACAGTGAATGCACTGCTGTGAAACCTTTTTGAGGAGTTTTAAATTTGTGAATTAAGAGTTTTGCTTGGTTCAGAGGGATGAAAGTCGTCCTACGTTTTAAAGTATACTCCCTGCATGTTATTTGGGCTTGACTTCTATTAAATAATAACAATAAAAAATATTGTTACTGTCATTACAATTCTCCATTCCTTTCTTTTGATGTGAGTTAGTTTTTCAAATAAGCATGGATTGATATCTTAAAAATTAGCTTATACCTAAAAAGATTCAGGAGAGTCTAACAAATTTCATAAACACAATTCTCTAATTATGGTTTATTTTTTTCAGTCTGTTCCAAATATAATATTTAAGTACCAACAGCATAGGAAGTGTGTATAAACATAATGATAGTATCATAATGGCTACCGTATAGTGAATACTTATGATATTTCAGCTTCTATTATCCTAACAAAGGTACCCCTCTCTCTCCCCCTCTTTGCCCCCTCTCCCACTCTTTCTCTTTCAAATAAAATAATAAAAGAAAATAATAAAAAAATAAAAACAGTAACAACAACAACAAAACTCTATAAAATATTTCTTTGTTACAAAGCATTAGACTCCAAAGGGCATCTTGAGGTTGGTGCAGTGGGGAGGAAAAGTGGTAGATATAAGGGAAGGGATAAATGTGAGAAACATAATCAGGGGGAATTCACAAGGACTTAGCCTCTAATTCAGTATTGGGCAAGAGGAAGAAGTTTTAATTTACCAATGATGTTTGGAAATTATAGAGAACATAAAAGGAGAAACGAGTTAGGTGGTGATGAGGGTAGGTAGAAGGGAATATGATAAAGTGTTTGGTTTGAGACACAGGGATATGGAGATACCCCAAAGGTGGTTAGAACATTTGTCTGGTTTATACTGAAGCATGGCTCATTTCCTGCAGATAGGAGCTCTTTCTTTGAGGGTATAATGCATCTCAGATTGATGCCTGCATCTATAGTCCCTCTGAACCTTCCCCCAGCCTCTCACCCACTGTGCATTGGGCACAGTGAGGCTTAAATAGGTAATATATTTGTCAGATTAAAGAATAAAGGAATTAAAGTCATCAGTGTAGATCAGGGTTTCTAAATAGTGGCACCATTGACATTTTGGGCCAGATGTTTCTTTGTTGTTGGGACTCTCCTGGGCATTGTAGGGTGTTTAGCAGCATCCCTGACCTCTGCCTGCCAGGTACCAATAGCACCCTCATCCCCTGGTTTTGGAAACCAAAAACATCTCCAGACATTGCCCAATGTCCCCTGGGTGGAAGAATCGCTCCCAGTTGAGAACTCTTGACATAAATAAAGTCTAGAAAAGTAGGTGTGATCTCAGGTAGAGATTATATGGATAAAAGAAAAGAAAACTGAGGATTTGGACAATGAGTATCCACTCCTCCACACCCCCCCCGCCCCACCCCCTACTAAAAGGGAGTCAGAAAGCAAAAACCTAGCATGACAGGTCAAACATACCTGGGAAGTGAGTGGTATGGAAGTTGAGGCAGGAGAATGTTCCTAGGGAAACAACTGATTGGAAGTGTCCTGTTTTGTTGGATTTGGAGATTAGATCATTGGCCACAGAGATTGTTTTTATCAGAACCTAGATTCCAGGGGTGCCTGATGGCTCAGTCAGTTAAGCATCCGACTTCGGTTCAGGTCATGATCTTGTGGTTCGTGGGTTCGAGCCTCGCATCGGGCTCTGTGTTGGCAGCTCAGAGCCTGGAACCTGTTTCAGATTCTGTGTCTCCCTCTCTCTCTGCCCCTCTTCTGCACATGCTCTGTCTCTCTCTCTCTGTCTCAAAAATAAACTGTTTAAAAAAATTAAAAATAAAAGAACCTAGGTTACAGGTCATTCATGACAGGAAGGTAAAAATATTAGGATGCAAAGTTTTTATCTGGCAGTAGAAGCATACCTCATTTTTAGGAGAAACAGAGGAGTCAGATTCCAAGACCATCCAAGACCATTCACTTCCCTTACTGGTGTTGTTGCCATTTTGGAAGGATAAGATTTCTTCCTCAGACAATTAATTTTGAGTTTTCTTTTTGGCTATCCTTTTTTGAGATGTTCATAATTCTTTCATCATGAGTTTTGGAAACTTTTCTTGTAGGAACTGAAATACTAGATATTTAANATAAAAAGCTTTGTGCTTCTTTCACCTTAAGATAATGGAGTCTTAAAATAAAGTTCCCTGGGCCCTGCTAAGCCACTGTAGCACATAATGCTGGCAGATCTACAAGCTCCCCAACAAAGAGCTGAGATACAGCACGGGAGTGAGTGGGCACAGCTCCGAGCTCATTTCTTAGAGAGGGATTGACAGATAGGACCCGGACAGCACCTCCTCCCGACTCACCGTTTCTCCTGCGGTCACCGTGCATTTCTGTCGTCACAGCCATAGAAACATTGTTTTCCTGTTGTTGTCAGGAAGTCTAAAACTTTGAACTTTCTTTTTGTTTTTCTCTTTTCCTCTCCTTTAGATGCTCAGTGTTTATTGACTTTTTTACAGGCCTTGACTTTTCTTCATATTCTTCAGATTAAAGTATTTTTCAGTATATTTAATCAGTGGTGTGTTTAGCCTGTATCTGACAGTAACTATATGATATCTCCTCCATTTTGGTTGCTTTAAATCCTTTTGTTCTACAAAATCAGAGGTGTTTTGTTCCTTCAATCCCTGTGTCTCTCAGGGAGACTCCGTAAAGCTAACCTCAGATCAGGGTGTGTGCCAATTAGTAACATAAACTATGAGTCATGCAGGCGAACTGAGATTCACTCCGTAACTGTTTGAGGACTTACAGGGAGTAAGGCAATGTGCTGGCTGCAGAGCTGAATGTGAAAATGAATAAGAACACCAGCCCCAAGGAATTTACGGTTTCATAATACAAGTATATAAATGACTGTGGTCCCACACCACCAAATATATCTTTTATTGTAGTCCTTGATACTTGTGTTAATGGTTCTTACCAATTACTTATGACACAAATATACTAAGAGCCATGGAATGGTACAATGTGTTAAAGCGGTTTAAGGCAACTCATTTATAATATTGCTATTTGTGTTTTTCCTCCATTTCTCTTTTTATTGTTGACAGAGGTAAAACAAACATAAATCACAGCTAAGTGAATATTGTAATATGTGCTACTTCTTAAGATGAGTATTCTGGATTGTCTTCTATCTACCATGCTATGAATTAATGATGCTTCTTTCCTCTTGTGATCTTATCCCTTTGTTTTTCAGCTGTACTAGCGTTTAATGCATCATGCTTCATCCTGGCAACCTTTGAACATGTAAAACATTTTGTCAGTAGTGTTCACTCTCCTCGTTTGTTATTACCTACCCTTCAGAGCTCAGCTCTGTTGTCATTTCTCAAGCCTTTCCTGACTTTTACTCTAGGCAGGGTCTCCTTTAAGGGTACTCAGGGCACTCCGTATTTTTCCTTCATAGGACTTATTCCTGTAGTAAGTAAGCAGTGGAGTAATTGAATATTTGTTTGGTCCCTTGTAGAAAATATATTGATGTTTGTTTGCTTATTTTGAAAGAGAGAGGGAGTGGAGGAGGAGCAGATAAAGAGGGAGACAGAGAATCAAAAGCAGGCTCTGGTCTGTCAGTGGAAAGCCTGATACGGGCCTTGAACTCATGAACTGTGAGGTCATGACCTGAGCCAAAGTTGGACACTTAACCAATCGAGCCATCCAGGCACCCCATGAGTAGAAGTTTTCTAAGTAGGAAGAGCAAATCACGGACAAAAAACAGGAGGTGTAAGGGTATGGGGTGTCTGGAGAATCAAAGGTACTTTGAAATTCAGGGGGTAAAATAGGGAAGGCACCACACCCAAGGGTTCTGACTCTACCTAACTCTCACCTTCTCTCTGACTACCCTCCTAGTCTGTGCTCCACCCACACTGGCCTGCTCTCTCTGTTTCTTGAACATTCCCCTGGCTCCTACTTTTATTAGAAGCAGCTTTGCACTTGTTGCTCCCTCAATCTGGAATTCTCTTATCCGAGATCTTACCTCTTTCTCATCATTCTGACCTCACCACAGAGATCATTTCTCCTAGGAGACTGTCTCTGACCATTTTATTTACTCATCACTTTACAATTTTATTTTCTTGATATCACTTATTATCCAAAATTCTTGTTTTCTTATCTGCATATTTATTACATATCTCCCATACTTATAAGAAGTTCCATGAGTGTTCAGATTTTTGTCTGCCATATTCTCACTAGGTCCTTCACACTTAGAAGTAGGCCTTCAAATCTTTGAGTGATTGAGATGTACCTGGAGAGGAAGGCAGAGTCCCAGACCAGGAAAGGTCATTTGTTGTGGTAAGGAGTTTATCTCTTATAAGCAGTGTGGATTTATCAAAAGCTGTTAAGCAGAGGGATAATAAGATCGAATTTACATTTTAGAAAGAATGTTCTTAAAATCTTTTTTCATGTTTATTTATTTATTTTTGAGAGAGACAGAGCACGAGTAGGGGAGGGGCAGACAAAGAGGGAGAGAGAGAGAACATCCCAAGCAAGCTCCTCACTATCAGCCCAGAGTCCGATGTGGGGCTGGAATCCATGAACCATGAGATCATGACCTGAGCTGAAACCAAGCCAGATGCTTAACTGACTGAGCCACCCAAGTGCCCCTAGAAAGAATATTCTTGAATCAGGGTAGATAGTGGATTTGAGGTGAATGAGAGTAAGACTGGGAAGTCTCTTTGAAGACTATTGCTTATTCAAGCCTCCGCTCTCATACCTAAAGACATTCCCCACCCTCAGTTACTCTATTCCTTTACCATGCCAGTCTTTCATGGCATCATCCTTATATGAAATGATAGCTTTAATTACTCATTTGCTTCTCCCCTCCATTAAAATATAAACTCCAGGGATATAACAGAATCCCTGTGGACTTAGGATGATCTCCTCACTTCCCCCTAGTTTTTGGCTGAAGCAGCTAAAGGATACCATTAACTCAAGTGTGGCACACCACAGAAAGAGGGGGAGCAGGTTTGGGTGGACATGTTGCATTTGAGGTGTTATGGAGCCATCTTAGGAGATATGCAGAAGGTAGCTATTTGTGAAGGGGATGGAAATTAAGTGAGGACTGGCCCTAGAAATGTAGATGGGTGAGTAGTCCCGTGCTGACTGCATTCATGAGTGTGGGTCAGATTTCTTTAGAGAGAACAGCTAGTTAAAAAGAGAAGGGGGTCAAGCATACAACTCTCAACAGATACTAGCATTTAACTGGCAGTCAGAGGAAGAAGTATTTGCAAAGGAAACCAAAAACATATACTTAGAGAGATAGGAGGAAAAACAGCACAGTGATATCATGGAAGCTTAGGAAAGTAACAGTTTTCTTTTCTCTTTTTTAATTTAAATGTTTGTTTATTTTTGAGAGAGAGTGCGCAAGCAGGGAAAGGGCAGAGAGAGGGGGAGACAGGATCCAAAGCAGGTATAATGGAGTAGGAACCTGTGAGGATTGAGAATTGGTCAAAGCAACTATTGAGATGGAAACAGAGGTTGAATACTTCGGAACTCTAGAACCTAATCAGGCCTTATAACACCTAGGGGAGTTCTGGATGAGGTAGTGGCAACTATTCTCAGGTAAGAGGATGTGTGCAAGCTGGCCGCCGTCTTTTACTCCTCAGTCCTGCTGGAGGTATGGGGAAAGCAACCCCCATTACTGGAGTAAGTGGCTACTACTAGGGCAAGCAGTGGGGACACTGTCCCACAAAAATTTGGGTGTATATGCTTTGGTAGGTTTGGTGGTGCCCCACAGGACTGGCATAGATGCTTACCTAGGTTCCTGCCCTCTCAGCTACAGAGACTTTCTTAACCAGGGTCCGTTGAAAGATTTAATGGTTTTTTCTGGAGTCAGGCATTTAAGAAAATCTTTGTCAGCTCACTAGCTAGTCACAGATAACAGAAGTTGCAGAAACTTTAGTGACCGCACACAACAAGGAATACACACTTTGCAGTAATAGTTTGGAAAAGTTACACACTGACAACTCCAACCTTCAAGAAAGACAAATCGGCAATCTCTGAGGAGGGCATAAACCAGATTTCTAGAGTTACCACTTTTATTTTCAAAGGAATAAGTTTTAAACATCTCACTGACTGAAGGAATTAGTCACACTTTAAGGAATGTTTGATGAATTAATCTGTTAAAGACTAAAATTATACACTAAGATATAAAATTATGCATAATAAATAGTATAATTTTAAACTATACAATTCAGGATTCATGACATTTCCTTATAACCACTTTCAACATAATCACTCTGTCTTTCCTGTAAATAGCACCTCTCAGTGTTCAGTCTTACAAGTTATTAAAGCGAGGTGCATTTTTAAAATATAATTTATTGTCACATTGGTTTCCATACAACACCCAGTGCTCATCCCAGCAAGTGCCCTCCTTAATACCCCTCACCTGCTTTCCCCTCTCCCCTATCCCCAACAAACACCCCCTCAGTTTGTTCTCTGTATTTAAGAGTCTCTTATGGTTTGCCTTCCTCCCTTGCTGTAACTTTCTTTCCCCCTTCCTCTCCTCCATGGTCTTTTGTTAAGTTTCTCAAGATCCACATATGAGTGAAAACATACGGTATCTGTCTTTCTCTGCCTGACTTATTTCACTTAACATAATGCTCCCCAGTTCCATCTACATTGCTACAAATGGCTAGATTTCATTCTTTCTCACTGCCAAGTACTATTCCATTGTATATGTAAACAACATCTTTATCCATTCATCAGTTGATGGACACTTCGTTTTTTTTCATAATTTGGCTATTGTTGAAAGTGTTGCAATAGACATTGGGGTACATACGCCCCTGTGCGTCAGCACTCCTGTATCCCTTGGGTAAAGGGCTAGCAGTGCTATTTCTGGGTTGTAGGGTAGTGCTATTTTTAAGTTTTTGAGGAACTTCCACACTGTTTTCCAGAGCAGCTGCACCAGCTTGCATTCCCACCTATTGTGCAAGAGGGTTCCTGTCTCTCCACATCCTTGCCACCATCTATAGTCTCCTGATTTGTTCCTTTTAGCCACTCTGACCAGTGTGAGGTGGTATCTCAGTGTGGTTTTAATTTGTATTTCCCTGATGATGAGTAATGTTGAGCATCGTTTCATGTGTCTGTTGGCCATTTGGATGCCTTCTGTGGAGAAGTGTCTATTCATGTCTTTTCCCCATTTCTTCACTGGGTTATTTGTTTTTTGGGTGTGGAGTTTGGTGAATTCTTTATAGATTTTGGATACTAGCCCTTTATCTGATATGTCATTTGCAAATATCTTTTCTCATTCCATCGGTTGCCTTTTAGTTTTGTTGATTATTTCCTTTGCAGTGCAGAAATTTTTTATCTTGATGAGGTCCCGATAGTTCATTTTTGCTTTTAATTCCCTTGCCTTTGGAGGAGTGTGGAGTAAGAAATTGCTGCAGCTGAGGTCAAAAAGGTTGTTTCCTGCTTTCTCCTCTAGGGTTTTGATGGTTTCCTGTATCATATTTAGGTCCTTCATCCATTTTGAGTTTATTTTTATGTGTGGTGTAAGACAGTGGTCTAGCTTCATTCTTCTGCATGTTGTTGTCCAGTTCTCCCAGCATCAAGGTGCATTTTTATATATTAAACTAACAAACAGTCTGGGTTAGATTATGGCAGAAGTGTTTCACTCATACATTGCTGTCATATTTTTATAATGTATTTATTTTCATATAAAATTATTGTCTCCAAATAGCTATCAAGTACAACCAATGCTCCAGATGTTCCCTGAAGCACCATCTGGTATGGGCACCCTCATTGAGAAGGCATTAGAAGTAGCATAATAATCAATATACAGTATTGGTTATAACATCACCTATTGCAGGTTTGGCTACATATGAGGGGCTGGAAAATTTTCTTACCTTTTGACTCTATAATCTCACACTTAGGAGTAAGGGAGATTTGGGGGAGATAACCCAACAGAAGCAACAACAGCTCTTCAAAATTTGCCCTTGGGAAATAGGGTCACTGCAGATGTAATTAGTTAAATTAGGATGAGGTTATAATGCAGTAGGGTAGATTTCTAATTCAGTATGACTAATGTCCTCATACAAAGACAGCTGCATGAAGACAGACACACAGAAGATGTCGTGTGAAGAAGAGTTGGAGTGATGCAGCTATGAGCCGAGGAATGCCAGAGATTGCTACAAACCACCAGGACAAGGCAAGAAAGGAACCCCGTACAGGTTTTAGAGGGAGTGTGGCCCTGGCAACACCATGAATATGGATGTCTAGCCTCCAAACTATGAGACAATAAATTGATTTTGTCTTAAGCTGTTATTGCAGCCTAAAGAATCAAATACAATGGTCAATTGATTTTTGACAAGGACTCCAAGACCAGGCAATATGGAAAGAATCATCTTTTCAACAAAAGATCTTGAGAAAACTGGATGTCCATTTGCAAAAATATGAATGTGGACCCTTACCTTATACTATATACAAAAATTAAAGAATAGATCAAAGTCTTAATTTAAAAGATAAAACTTT
>NW_027528873.1:4506191-4548058 GCF_008692635.1 Crocuta crocuta | reverse complement strand
GTATTGAGATTTATTTTTTTTTTTTTTTTTTTTTTTTTGTAGCATTGACTTCTTAAATGGCACCAAAAGCACAGTTAATAAAACAAAAAATAGATAAATTGGACTTCATCAATATCAAAAACTTTTATGCATCAGAGAACATCATTAAGATATTTTCATATTTTTGACAACTAATTTTTCTTTAATTTTCTTAACTGCTGGAAGTCTCTGAAGCATAAAAATTGCTCCAAATTTAATCATAAATAAAAAAATAAAGCCATGTTGAAATTGTTTTGACATAATGTACAATTTGCATTTTAAAAATATGTCTGTGGGGTGCCTAGGTGGCTCCTTCAGTTAAGCATCTGACTTTTGATCCCAGCTCAGGTCTTGATCTCAGGGTTGTGAGTCTGAGATTTAAAAAAATGTGTCCGGAAAAATTTACATTCATTGGTGTCTTAAATGTGTAGTTAGATTTCTGGAAACTGACTATAGCCTGTAATATGGAAGGTGTGTGTCTCGGTGTGCATCTTTGTGTGTTTGGTTTGTAATTCCATCTAGGATAGAGGACTACATTTGTGCTAATGATAATGGTCACCGTTTGGATCACTGAAGGAAAAAGGAGTAACATGTTCATGACGTAGGTGAATGCTGTGATTCTCATTAGTACAGGTGAAAAACGAAGGGGAAGGACACTATTAAGAGAGTGAAAAAGAAACCTCACAAAATGGTAGAAAATATTTATTTGCAAATCATGTATTTGATAAAAAATTAATATTTAGAATATATAAAGAACTCTTACAAGTCAACAAAAACAACAAACAACACAATTCACAAATGGACAAAGGACTTGAATAATATACAAATAGTCAATAAGCACATGAAAAGATTCTGTACAGTATCACTAGTCCTTGGGAAACATGTATCAACTACAGTGAGATACCACTTCACACCCACCAGGATGGTTATAATTAAAAAAATGGAAAACAGCAAGTGTTGGTGAGGGTGTGGAAAGACTGAAACTCTTGTATACTGGTGGCAGAGTGTAAATGGTGCAGCACTGTGGGGAAAAGTTCAGCAGTTCTTCAAAAACTAGACTTACATTATGACCCAGCAATTCTGTTCCTAGGCATATACCCAAAGGAATTGAAAACAAGGACTCAAATAGGTGCTTGCATAACAGTGTTTATAGCAGCATTATTCACAAAGGCAAGGAGGTAGAAACAACCCAAATGTTTGGAAATAACGGTGATGGTAATATATGACATTGTGAAATGTGCTTAATGCCACTGAACTGCACACTTAAACATGCTTAAAGTGGCAAATTTATGTTATATATTTTACCACAGTTTTTAAAAAGAGAGTCACAGGGTAGAGAGTGTGCTAGATCATCAGATTCAGGAAAGGATGGAAGCCTGAGAAAGGTTGGTAGGAAGACAAGGGACTGTTTGAGGGATTAAAGGTTACAGTGAGTTTGAACATAAGTTATTTTTTAAAAGTTTTAAAATATTTTTATTATTGAGAGACAGAGACAGAGCATGAGCATGGGAGGGGTAGAAAGAGGGGGAGACAAAGATTCTGAAGGAGTTTCTAGGCTCTGAGCTATCAGCACAGAGCCCAACGTGGGGCTTGAACTCACAAACTGTGAGATCATGAACTGAGCCCAAGTCGGACGCTTAACCGACTGAACCACCCAGGTGCACCAGCTATTTTTTTCTTAAGATTATTTTGAGAGAGACAGAAATAGCGCGAGTGGAGGAAGGACAGAATGAGACGGGGAGAGAGAGAGAATCCCAAGCAGGCTCTGCACTGTTAGTGCAGAGCCAGGCGTGAACCTATGAGACCGTGTGATCATGACCTGAGCTGAAACCAAGAGTTGGATGCTGAAGCGACTTGAGCCACCCAGTGCCCCTGAAGGGAAGGTATTTAGAGAGTAAGACTGAGAGAACTGAAAGAGTAGCAAAATGTGTTGACTAATACATTGGAATGTTAAAATTTCGAGTGTCGAATGTTTCCAGGTAATATAATTGAGGATGTGCCCATGGGTGTGGACTGCTTAAGAAATATGGGAAATAACAGTCTAGGGAGTTGAATGTGGTCAAACTCACACAGGAGGGCACCTGAAATAGGGTAGAAAGCAAGCTTGAGTTGGATATTGAAGATTATTAGATATCAGTGTTTGAATTTGCAGGAACCAAAAAGAAAAATGATTTATTTCTATGGTATTTCTTAGTTCTGTACTTATATTGTAGTGTTGACCCAGAGTTCGTTGAATTTTGTCTTATTGAACAAATTTTGATAAACTTGGTAGGTTACCAGTGGATAAGCCAGTCCTAAAGTTGAGAGGTATATAAATAGGTTCAGGCAATATTTCAGCTCTTCTGTGTAGGTACATATGTTTTTATATGATTGTGTGTATCAAGTAAAATGAAGGGAGGAAGCATTGGCTTCTTGCTTTTTAAAGTGTGTAACCAAGTCTTTAAAGGCCGTTTCATTAGATGGGTTTTGTTGTAGACATATGCACATTGTACTGCTTTAAAAAGAATATCTTTTTTGATAGAATTTGATGTAGAGTTACTTACCACATTATATTACCACATTACATCATATTACTTACCACATTATAATTGTTACAAAATGTGTTCAGTTTATAAAATGAAAAAATCATTCGGCAAGCCCCATCTAATTAAATCCTACTTTGAGATTCCAGTGTTGCCTTTAATTTTGTTTTCTCTTGTGAAAGATCTTTTATTTAATACAGCCTCTGATTTATATTGAGTCTCAGAATACTGTTATTTAATATAGCCTCTGATTTATATTGAGTCTCAGAATACTGTTTTTTATCATTCTTAGGAAAACGGGAAATCATTTTCACAACTTCATTAGTTGGCAAGATCTAAGAGCCATTGAGCTTGTAAAATCTTGGAATAATTCACTCATTATGAAGGTAAACTTTTTCTTATCTTCTGGGATTTAGATATTACTATTTTCCCTGTAAATGTCTCTTAACTGTATAATCTCCTACCTGAGCAGTTTTGGAATGTTGAGAAGAGAATACACAGATATACACTCCTCACATCAGGGAAACTTAATCATAGCTACCCAGAAGTACATGTGGTAGACTAAGGTACTTAACAACTACACTTCAGGAGGACCTGAGGTTTAGGATAAACCACAGTTTCTCATGTTGAGTGAGAATTCATATTGCCATTCTTGGAGAAGTAGACCATGTCCAGAAAAAATAGAGAAATGTCCAGATTTCATCATCTTTTGTTATAAAAGTGGAGAATGGATATTGAGACACATAACTAGCTGATGGCCACAAGCTCTTCACCTGATGCCTATCACATCGTGGTAGCAAATAATAGTGATCCTGACTATGACAGTGACAGCAGTGGTGGTGGCAACATAAGTGTGAGATTACTGAGTCATAGGGTAAGACAGTTTTCCAAATGTGGCCAGATCTGCAGTCTGTGATGTTATAATTAATATTGCATATTGCAGTTTTACATATTATAATACCACACAGCTAAGTGCCTTTTCAGTTAGGGTGCTTGTACAGAATGGTGCTGCAAGGCATATCTGGAGCATTGATTTTACTCAACAACTATTTGGAGACATTAATTTTATATGAAAACAAATATGAATATATTATAGAATATGACAGTAATGCATGAGTGAAAGAAACACTTTTGCCATAATGTCACCCACATTGGTTTTTCTTTTGTTAGTTTAATAAATGAAGATGTACCTTGCTTTAATAATTTGTCAGAGTGAGTACTGAGAGATGCTGTTTACAGGAGGGAGGGAGTAAAGAGCTGAAAATGAGTATAACAAAATGTCATGAACTTTGAATGGTATAATTTAAAATTATACAGTTTATAGGGGTGCCTGGGTGGCTCAGTTGGTTAAGCATCTGACTCTTGATTTTTGGCTTAGGTCATGATCTCATGGTTTGTGAGTTTGAGCCCCACCTCAGGCTCTGTGCTGACAGTGCAGAGCCTGCTTGGGATTTTCTCTCTCCCTCTCTCTCTGCCCCTCCCCCACTCACTCTCTCTGTCTCTCAAAATAAATAAACTTAAAAAAAAATTTTTTTAATTTAAAAAATTAAGTGACACTAATTTATAATGTATAGTTCTACATCTTAATGTATAATTTAGTTTTAAGTTGGTCAATTTATCAAGCTTTTCTTAGGTTAATCAGTGAGGTTTAAAACGTTTATTCCTTTAAAAATAAGTCATGACATTGAAAACATTTACTTTTGTAATATGAACACCAAATCTCAAATCATGATATAAAACTGACTTCAGGGACTCCTGGATGGCTTAGTCAGTTAAGTGGTTGACTTCAGTTCAGGTCACGATCTCTCGGTTCATGAGTTTGAGCACTGTGTCAGACTCTATGCTGACAGCTCAGAGCCTGGAGCCGGCTTTGGATTCAGGGTCTCCCTCGCTCTCTGCCCTTCCCCCACTCACATTCTGTCTCTGTCTTTCTCATTAAAAAAAAGAATAGTAAAAATTGACTTCAAGCACAAAACTCAGTGTTTAAAGCACTTTTTCTACTCAATATTGAACATGTGCATCATGTAAGCTTTGGCTTCTCTTAGGAGAAAAATGTGCATGGATTCTTACAGGTTAGCACATGCTCTTCCAGGGACTGTCCTGCCAGTGGAGGAACCCCACCCTGCACCCGTCCTATCCTAGATGCTTATGGTTTATTGACTGAGGCTCCTGGAAATGCTTAGGGTGTACATGCCAGAGATGGCACCAAAGTCATCAGTTTAGCCACGTTTAGCTCCAGGCAACAAAGTGAAGTAACTAAAATGTGTTGGCAATCTCCTGGCACCATTGTTTTCCTCCAGTCTTCCCAGCAGCCATGCTTCTTCTCGCTGTTGTTCTGATGCTTGTTTGATGGTTGCTAAGGCTTCTCTGCTTTTAGCATAAAATCCTAACTCCCTACCATGGATTGGCCCCATCCACAACTCTGACCCTTTCCCAGAAGCTGCTGAGGATTCAGCCCCAGCTTTGCGAGCCTGCTTCCGTTCTTGTAGCACCCAAGCCGTCTCTCACCTTAAGGCCTTCGTACCTGCAAGGGGCTCTCCTGCCTTCAGGACTGGATTCCTCTCATCCTTCCAGGCCCAGCTCACCTGCCACCTCCTCTGTGTGAGGCCTTTCCTGCCATCCTATTTATACAGAGTAGTTTCACCCCCTGCCCCCAATCCAGTCTCTGTCCTTTATTTCTTTCACAGCACTTATCATTTTTCAAAGACTTTGAGACATACATTTTTTTCAGTTGAAATTTTAATTGAGACAATTATAGACTCACATGCAGTTGTAAGAAATAATACAGGGATCCCTTATAGGCTCTGCAGGTTCTCTCAATGTAACTGTTTACAAAACTATAGCATAGTGTCACAACCAGGACATTGACAACAAAATGTTAACTGTATGTGAATTAAAAGTACAGGTGTTAGGGGCACTGGGTGACTCAGTCAGTGAAGCTTCTGGCTCCTGATTTCAGCTCAAATCATGATCTCACAGTTTGTGGGGCCGAGCCCCACTTTGGGCTCTGAGCCCACAGCACGGACCTGCTTGGGATTCTCTCTCCTTCCCTCTCTGCCCCTCCCCCACTTGCATGTGCTCTCTGTCTTTCTCTCTCAAAATAAATAAATAAACTTTAAGAAAAAAGTACAGGTATTAGAACTCTTAATAATTTTGTGTGCTCCCTGACCCCAGGTATCTGCATTTTAATAGAAGATCCCTGAAAGATTAAATCTAATTTTTTAAATAGAGGAAGGTATAGTGTACTAAGGGAGAAAAAACTTCTTTCAGTTTGAAGCATTCTTTAACATATAACACATCAGAGGAAGGATTATGGGTGGTCCCGTTAGATACTTTAAGGATGTCTTATCTTTTATTAAACAGTGCCAAATATGTAGAAACAGGAAGTTTGAGCATGGAATAAGGTGAAAAGGAAGTTAAAAGGGTACAAACTTTCAGTTATGAGATGAATAAGGTCTGAGGATCTAATGTATAACATGATGACCGTAATTTATAACACTGTATTATATAATTAAAATTTGCTAAGAGTAGAATTTAAGTGCTTTCACCAAAAAGAAGAGGAAAAAAAAAAAGGACATGGAGCACTGGATGGCTAGGTAGCTGAATGCCTCCTGACTCTTGATTTCGTCTCAGGTCATGCTCTCATAGGTTCATGAGTTTGAGCCCCACATGGGGCTCTGCACTGACAGTGTGGGGCCTGCTTGGGATCCTCTCTCTCTCCCTCTCTTTCTGCCCCTCCCCCATGCTCTCTCTTTACCTCTCTCAAAATAAATAAACTTAAAAAAAAAGACAAAACTGAAGTGTAGAGAGAATTGAGTCTATACATTCTCTTGATTGTTACACTTATTTTAGTAAATACACCCATCTTTCAGTAAATACACCCATCTTTAGTAAATACACCCTTATTTTTTAGGGAAGGAATGGGCAATAACAGAGGAGAAAATGCAAGAAGGGGGTAAATTCTCTATAAGTGAATATTCTGTAAAACATGAGGCTCAAAAGTTGAATTGTCCGTCTCCATTCTTGTAGTCGGTGGCAGGATAGTTTTTATTTTTGATGTGTGTGTGTGTGTGTGTGTGCGTGTGTGTGTATTTTTACTATGTATTACAAACCTTAAAACTCAAAGCAGATTTTCTGTGAGAGGCTTTTTTTTTAATTAAAGATTTTGCTTACTAAAAAGTAAATTTAAAGCTATATATATTTCATCTTTGATTTTGTTAAGTTTAGGTAGTGTCCAGTGAAATCATACATCCCAATTTTAGGTACTTAATGTGTAGGGGAATATCCTTTATGGGTTAATAGTTACCTCGTTAAAAATATATTTCTTTTTTTTAATTTTTTTTTTTTTAAATTTACTTCTGAGAGCGAGAGAGAGAGACAGCGTGAGCAGGGAGGGTCAGAGAGAGAGGGAGACACAGAATCTGAAACAGGCTCCAGGCTCTGAGCAGCTGTCACCACAGAGCCTGACTTGGGGCTCAAACCAATGAACTGTGAGATCATGACCTGAGCTGAAGTTGGATGCTTAACTGACTGAGTCACCCAGGTGCCCCTAAAAATATATTTCTAATAGGAATATAGTCTTATGCCTTTACTCTCTCCCTTTTTCTTATTTTTTAAGTTTTGTTTTGTTTTTTTTTTTTTTGTAATCTCTGCACCCAGTGTGGGGCTCAAACCTACAACCCTGAGACCAAGAATCACATGCTTCTCTGACTGAGCCAGCCAGACGTCCCTCTCCCTTTTATTTTAAAAGATTTTATCTTGAGCATTTTGTGTTTATTAAAGAAGATCATAGTAAATGTGTTATATCTCATATGTTAGAATGCAAATGTCGTCCACTTGGGGTAATACTGCTTTACTTCATTTTCTTAGGTGCTGAGAACACTAGAAGTTGTTGAATCATTTGTTATCGGGTTTATTTTCATATGTGTAGAATTAATATAGAAATATCAAACACCATTAAGTGCATTTTCCTAAAATATCTTTTTTCCTACTAGCTAATACAGAGTTCCTGCCGACTGCTACACCTTTTCACTAGAAATAAACGATTTTTAGCAGTCAGTTTGTTCAGTTTCACAAACCAGCATGTTTCTTTGAGATTGGCCTGGATTTTACAGAACCTGGTTGAGGTAAGGAAAGATTTTGTGTGTGCGTTGTATGTGTGTGGGTGTAGACGACAGGAAATACAGAATTAAAGGAATAAAGCACTGGGTGATATATGTAAGCCAACTTGACAATAAACTAAGAAAAAAAAGAAACAATAAAACAAAAGAATAAAGTGGTTAATATAATGAAAAAAAAAAGAATTAAAGGAATAAAGATAGTAATTTGATTATTTGAGGGAAAATTATGTCCACTACATATTGGGATAGAATACAAGGAATCTTAGTTTGTTTTAAGCCTTTTTTATTATGAGTTATAACATATACAGAAAACCCAATCAAACACAAATATACCAGTCAGTGATACATTGTGGAGCAAAACACCTGTGTAACACTACTTGCATCAAGAAACAGAACGTTGTGAAACTGTGTATCAGATGTGTTTCTTTCTTAACACTATCTTTTCGTTTTATCTGAATTTTTTCGAATTTTGGATAAATGGAATTCATGTTTATTTTTTTGTGTCTGACACCTTTTAACATTATATTTGTGAAATATACCCATATTGGGCATAAATTAATTTTCTTACATTTTCATTGCTATTTAGTGTTCAGTGTATGATTCTATCTCTATCCCTTCGTTCATGTACATTTGAGTTATTTCTAGTTTGGGGCTATTATAAATTGTACTGTCACTGCAGTACATATAAATGCATTTCTGCTACATCTATACATGGGAATGGAATTTTTAGGGCATGAATGGATATGTATATCTTTAACTTTAGTGGATAATGTCAAAGGTTTCCCACAGTTTTTGACAGTTTACATACCTACTGTCAGTCAATGTCAGTCAATGAGAGGACTTCTTATTTGATTTATTATCATACTTGATATTACCAGGGATTTTTTTTAGCCATTTTGGTACATAAATCATGATCTCTTGTTGTGATTTTAGACTGATAAAAAAAGAAGATCCAACTGTATGCTGTCTATAGGAGAAATATTTTAGATTCAAAAATACAAATCAGTTAAAAGTAAAAGGATGGAAAAGATCTCTCATGCAAACAGCATCCATAAACTAAGTGGCTATAATATTAGCAAAATAGACTTTAACACAAAAAATGTTACGAGAGATAAAGAAGAGCATTTTGTAATGATAAGTCATTCCATCAGAAACATATAACAATTATAAACATATATGCATGTAGTAACAGTGCTTCGAACAAATGAAGCAAAAATTGTCAGAATTAAAGGGGAAGATAAACAATTCAACAGTAATAGTTGGAGACTTCAACACTCCACTTTGATAATGGATAAAACAATTAGACAGAAGCTCAACAAAGAAATAGCAAACTTGGACAACAGTATAAACTAACTAGACCTTTTATAGAGATCTCCAATAATAACAGAATATGCATTCTTAAGTGCACATGTGGTATTCTCCAGGATAGATCACATGCTACACCATAATACAAGCCTTACTAAATTTAAAAGGACTGAAATTATACAAAATATTTCTTTGATAATGAATGAAGTTAAACATAGTTAACAGATACGGGGCTCCTGGCTGACTTAGTAGGTGGACCATGTGACTCTTGATCTCAGGGTTGGGCATCAAAGCCCCATGTTGGGTGTAGATTACTTAAAAATAAAATCTTTATAGGGCACCTGGGTGCCTCAGTTGGTTAATCTTCTGACTCTTGGTTTCAGCTTAGGCCATGATCTCACCTGAATTCGAGTCCCACATTGGGCTCTCTTCTGTCAAAATGTGGAGCCTGCTTGAGATTCTCTCTCTGCCCCACCCCTGCTCATCCTTGCTCTCTCTCTCAGAATAAATAAGTAAACATTAAAATAAAATGAAATTCTTAAAAACATAATTAAACATAATTAGCAGAAAGAAATTTGGGGAGTTCAAAAATATATGGAAATCAGGGGCACCTGGGTGGCTCAGTTAAGCGTCTGACTTCGGCTCAGGTCGTGATCTTACAGTTCGTGGGTTCGAGTCCCATGTCAGGCTCTGTGCTGACAGCTAGCTCAGAGCCTGGAGCCTGCTTCGGATTCTGTGTCTCCCTCTCTCTCTCTGACCCTCCCCTGCTCACGCTGCCTCTCTCTCTCAGAAATAAATAAAACATTAAAAAATTTTAAAAATATGGAAATTAGTATACTTAAAAAACTTTTTTAACTTTTTTTTTTTTTTTTTAATTTTTTGAGAGGCAGAGTGTGATCAGGGGAGGAGCAGAGAGAGAAAGAGACACAAAATCCAAAGCAGGCTCCAGGTTCTGAGCTGTCAGCCCAGAGGCTAACGCAGGGCTCAATCTCACAATCTGTGAGATCATGACTGAGCTCAAATCAAAAGCTGGACACTCAACCGACAGAGCCACCCAGGTGCCCCATGTATACAGACTGTATTAACAAAGCATCTAACATTCTACCTTAAAACACTGGCGAAAGATAGCAAACTGAACCCACAGGAGCAGAAGGGAAGAAATATAAAGATTGGCATGAAAATTAATGAAACAGAAAATAGAAAAACAGTTGAAAAAATCAACAACACAATGGTTTTTCCATGTCTTTTTATGGCTTGGTAGCGCATTTCTTTTTGTCACTGGTTAGTTATTTCACTGCGTAGATTGTTACAATTCGTTTATCCAATCTCTTGTTGAAGGACAGTGCTCGTTCTAATTTTTGGCACTTGTGAATAAAGTTGCTATAAACGTTTGTGTGCAGGTTTTTTTATGAACATAACTTTCAGCATATTTGGGTAAATACCTAGGTGTGCAATTGCTAGATCAGATAAGACTATGTTTAGCTTTGCAAGAAAATGCCTATCCGTATTCCAAAGTGCCTACACTGTTTTATACCCCTACCAACAATGAATGAGAGCTCCACATCCTTGCTAACAATTGATACCAGTTTTGGATTTTAGCCATTCTAATAGGTGTGAGGTAGTATCTCACTGGCTTAATTTGTAATTCTTTAACATAACAATATGATAAAGAAATATGATTTTTCTTTTTAAACATTGACAAGAACTTCTAGTATATATTGTCTAGAAGGGATGGCCACATACATTCTTTTCTCATTCCTGATCTTGGAACAAAAGCTTTCAACATTTCACCATTTAGTAAGAATATGTAGTAGGTTTTTTTTTTTTCTTTTTCTTTTTAAATGTTTATTTATTTATTTTGGGAGAGAGAGTGTGCTCATGGAAGGGGCAAAAAGAGAGGAAGAGACAATCCAAGCAGGCTCTGTGCTGTGCTGTCGGTGCAGGGCCCAACACACTGCTCAGGCCCAGGAACTGTGAGACCAGGACCTGAGCTGAAATCAAGAGTCAGATGCTTAACCAACTGAACCACCCAGGTGCCCATGTAGTAGGTTTTCTTGCACCTGGTTGGCTCAGTCGGTTGAGCATCTGTCTGACTTTGGCTCAGGTAATGATCTCACAGTTTGTGAGTTCAAGCCCCACATTAGGCTTGCTGCTGTTGGTACAGAGCCTGCTTCAGATCCTCTGTCCCCTTCTCTGCCCCTCCTCCACTCTCGCATGTGCTATCTTTCAAAAAATAAACATCAAAAAAAAGATAACCTTTCTGAAATTAAGGAAATTCTCTATCATTCCTAGTTTGCTAAGACTTTTTAAAAAAAATTTTTAATGTTTATTTTTGAGAGAGAGAGAAAGAGACAGACAGAATACAAGCAGGGAAGGGGCAGAGAGAGATGGAGACACAGAATTCAAAGAAGGTTCCAGGCTCTGAGCTGTCAGCCTACAGCCCAATGTGGGGCTTGAACTCACGACTTGGAAGATGATGACCTAAACTGAAGTTAGATGTTTAACTGACTGAGCCACCTACGTGTCCCTTCCAAGACTTGTTATTATTAGTGGAAGTTGAATTTATCAAGTACATTTTCTGCACCTATTGTCTAGGAGTGGCAGCCTACTTGAGGTTTGTAACCCTACAAACCTTGAATTTATTGCTTCTGTTGATAATAAAATTTTGCAGCCATTATTTTCAAAAGTCATTTCTAGTCCATTCTCTTTATCTCCTTTCCTCCTAGAAAACTGGATTATATGCATGTTAGACCTTCTCATTAAAGGTCCCTTTTGTCTCTCACGCTTTCATATTTTCCATTCTTTTGTCTTTTTGTACTTCATTCTGGATATTTTCTTCTAACCTCTCTCCCATATCTATTCTTTCTTAAGTTGCTTCTAATGTGCTATTAAAACTCATCCATTAAGTTATTAATTTTTTAGTTCTAGAAGTTTTATCTTTACATAATTAATACGGTATTTTAAAGTCCATGACTATTAATTCTAGTGTCTGTAGCCTCTGGACTCTGTCTTTCCCTCTCTTCTATTTTCATGTTCTCTTGTTTCCTCAGATGCCTGATTATTGCATTTCTTTTAAATTTAAAATGCTTAATGGATGTGTGATTAACATACAAAAAGCTGAACATATTTAATATATACAACTTGATGAGTTCGGTGAGCCTAGTTACTTATTTGTATGCATATGTATGTATATCAGCTAGACATAGTATTTGGAAAATTGTGTGTAGAAATTATGAGAGCCTTAACATAGCACTCTCTTGCCCTGGATAAGATTTATGTTTGTTTCTTCCATTTTTCTAGACACCAGGATTACCTCAATCCACTTTAGTGATTGAAATGACTTAAAACTGAGTTGCAGCTCCTGTGAGAGCCTGTCTTTCTGGTTTCCCCTTAGTCATAGAATAGAGTCATTTGGAGTCTTATCCCAAAGCATGGAGGATCGACCTTGATCCTCCTACCTTGGGAAGTCCTAATATCAACTCTCTTGATAGCCTCAAATCAACCTACTACCTCTCAGAGGACCGGGCTTTCAAATATTTTTTGAATGAACAGATGAATTTACTACTTGCCAGGCATTGTTGCTACTCACTGAAATTACTTTTGTCTAATCTGGAACAAATTTTAGAATCGCAATTTCTAAATTTAAAGAGAGTTTGAAATAAAGTAATAAGCACTCCATACTTGAATGGAATCTTTAAAATACTTGTTATAAATAATCTACAGATAACTTCCTCTTTGGAATATATGTCACGTTTTCATTTTATTAATCCTTTCTACTTTTGAAATATAATCCATCCTTAAATGTATTCATTTGCCATTCTTTTTATCTTATTTTTTTAAAACTTTTTTTTAACGTTTTATTTATTTTTTAGAGAGAGAGAGAGACAGCATGATCAGGGGAGGGACAGAGAGAGAGGGAGATACAGAATCTGAAATAGGTTCCAGGCTCTGAGCTAGCTGTCAGCACAGAGCCCAACGCAGGGCTCGAACCCACGAACCGTGAGATCATGACCTGAGCCGAAGTCGGACGCTTAACCGACTGAGCCACCCAGGCACCCCATTATCTTATTTATTTAGGAGGCATTTTTTAAAACATCTATTATATGCCAGGAACCCTCCTAGGTGTTGGGCTTATAAATATGAATGCAATTTAGTTCTTACTCTTAAGTAGTAAGCTACTTAAGGCTAAGGACTCTAGTAGGGAAGTAATGACGTTGTAAGATAATGGCCATATGGAATTTAGCGAGTTTGGCAAAGCCAGGAAATGCTAGTCTTGATGGATAAATAAGAGTTAGAAAGGTGGTGAAGTGTGATGTAGGGCATTGTTTTCACTATATTAATAGTATCTTTAGGGGCGCCTGGGTGGCTTAGTCGGTTAAGCGTCCGACTTTCGCTTAGGTCATGATCTCGCGGTTCGTGGGTTCGAGCCCCGCGTCGGGCTCTGTGCTGACTGCCAGCTCAGAGCCTGGAGCCTGTTTCAGAGTCTGTGACTCCCTCTCTCTCTGACCCTCCCCTGCTCACGCTGTCTCTCTCTCTCTCTCTCTCCTAGAAATAAAAAAAAAATAATAATTAAAAAAAATATATCTTTAAAAAAATATCTTGGGACACCTGGCTGGCTCATTTGGTAGAGCATGAGATGCTTGATCTCAGGGTTGTCAGTTCGAGCCCCATGTTGGGCACAGAGCCTATTTAAAAAAAATAGTAATAATGATATTTTGACAAGTATTTCATTTTCTCTATTAGCTATTTTAAAGAGTTTTTGATACTTTTGTTTCCTGTGGCATGCTTTATACTAAGGATTAGCAAATTTTTTCTATAACATGGTAGNCTCTGCCCCTCCCCCTCGCAAACTCTGTCTCTCTCTGTCTCAAAAATAAATAAACATTAAAAAAATAGTTAAGAAATTTTATCTGTGGACACTGAAATTTGAATTTCATGTACTTGTTATATGTTACAAAGTATTCTTTTTAAAGACAATTATAAAATTTACTTTAAAAAATTTTTAAACATTTATTATTAAGAAATAGAGACAGAGCATGAGCATGGGAGGGGCAGAGAGAGGGGGAGACCCGGAATCCGAAGCAGGCTCCAGGCTCTGAGCTGTTACCACAAAGCCCAACGCAGGGCTTGAACCCACCAGCGGTGAGATCATGACCTGAGCCAAAGTCGGACACTGAAGTGACTGAGCCACCCAGGTGCCTCCTCGACAGTTACAAAATTTGAAAACCATTCTTCACTTGCTGTACAGTTAGGCAATGGGTTGAATTTGAACTGTGGTCATAGTGTACCATCCCCTGTTTTAGACGTCTTAAAAATAAGTTAGAGATATTTGTATGTCTAAAAACATGTATATATACTTTGTTTATTCATCACAAAGCTAACACACGTTTCATGTAAAATCGAAGCCTTTTATACCTTATAGTAATTGCTTAGAACTGTTTGGGGGTATGTTTTAAAAATAGTTTCTTTATAGATATATTTCTTTTTTTAATTAAAATAATTTCTTTTTAGAGAGAGAGGGCATGAGCAGGGGAGAGGGGCAGAGAGAGAGAGAATCCCAGTGCAGTGCTCAGTCTCACAAACCATAAGTTCAGGATCTGAACTGAAACCAAGAGTCACATGCTCAACTGACTGAGCCATCCAGGTGCCCCTGTATATATTCATTCTTATAAAAAATGGGATTATATTGCATTTACTGATTAAATTTAATTGTGTACTTAATAATTTAATCTCTTTGAGTCAGTTTTGTGCCATTGTGTTTTTAAGGTGCAAAAGGCAGTTGAAGAAGATAATTGCTGCTTTGGGACAATTGATACCTGGTTGTTACACAAGCTCACAAAAGGTAAAGATGGTCTGATTGATCTATCTTAAGTAACTGAAAATATGTTTTGTATTTTATTTACTTATTTTTTTATAATGTATCATCGAGTTAGCTAACATACAGTGTATATAGTGTAGTCTTGGCTTCGGGAGTAGATTCCTGTGATTTGAAATTTTTTTTAAATGTTTATTGTGAGTGAGCAAGTGGGGGAGGGGCAGAGAGAGAGAGGGAGAGAGAGAATCCCAAGCACGCTTTGAGCTGTCAATGCAGAGCCCAATGTGGGGCTCAAACTCATAAACCATGAGATCATGACCTCATGATCTAAAATCAAGAGTTGGATGCTTTACCCACTGAACCACCCAAAAACCCCCCATGTAACTGAAATTTGACTGCTAGAAATGTTTCACCTAAAAAAATAGAAGTTACTTTTTCTTCTTCCATATCTCAAATATACTGTTCTTCGGTACCCCAGTAACTTCATGCAATAGTAAGGCTACATTACTTTTAAATTTGCAAGAGGATTTTTATTTTTTATTTTTTTAATGCTTTATTTATTTATTCATTTATTTTTTACATTTGTTTATTTTTGAGAGACAGAGACAGAGCACAGGTGGGAGAGGAGAGAGAAGGAGACACAGAATCTGAAGTAGGCTCCAGGCTCTGAGCTGTCAGCAGAGCCCCACCCAGGGTTCGAACTCAAAAACCATGAGATCATGACCTGAGCCGAAGTCAGATGCTTAACCAACTGAGTCACCCAGGCACCCCTTGTTTATTTCTGAGAGAGAGAGAGAGAGAGAGAACGAGCGTACAAGCAGAGAAGGTGCAGAGATAGAGGGGGACAGAGGATCAGAAGCAGGTTCTGTGCTGTCAGCAGCCACCCTGATGTGGGGCTCGAATTAACAAAGCACAAGATCATGACCTAAGCCAAAGGCAGACACTCAACTGACAGAGCCACCCAGACACCCCAAAGAAGGTGATTTTTGGGACACCTGAGGGGCTCAGTCAGTTAAGCATCCGACTTCAGCCCATGTCATCATTTCATAGTTCGTAGATTCGAGCCCTGTGTCAGGCTCTGTGCTGACAGCTAATAGCCTAGAGCCTGCTTTGGATTCTATGTCTCCCTCTCTCTCTGCCCCTCCCTGCTCACACACACACACTCTCTCTCAAAAGTAAATAAACGTTAGGGGAAAAAAAGGGTGATTTTTAAATTGTGGTAGAACCTCAAATAGAAAGTGAAGAAACAGTCTTAATTTCAAAAGTGGTAAGACGAGTTAAATGTGTGGGCAGCTTTGCAGCTAGGCAGCTACAGGCATTCACTTGCATCTTTGAACCCCTTATCTTGAAACTGGAGGTCATGATGTGACAATGTATATGAAAGTAGTTTTGTAAACGTAAAAGTTCAAAAAGATGAAGTGGGTAATTCCTTTGGAGACTTTGTACTGGAAATACATATTTTTGAATGAATTTGAGGCCAAAGCTCTAACTTATAAACTAGGGATAGTTGTTGACTGACACTACCTGATAATATATTATTTTCAATGTAAATCTAGGTTCTGAATTTGCCACAGATTTTTCAAATGCCAGCACAACTGGGATGTTTGACCCTTTTAAGGTAAGATTTTTTTCCCTTCCTTTTCAATCACCAATTTTTATATCATTTGCTTGGATTCTGATGGTATATTTTTATACTCAGATGTGTTGGAGTGGGCTCCTGACTTCCCTGCTTTCAATACCATTGTCTCTCCTGCCTCCTGTGAAGGATACGAGGTAAGAATGGACATCAGATACAGAAACCAGCAAAATTTTGCTTTAGTAGGGAAAGCATTTTATTATTTGCTGAGATGATTGTATATCCATGATATAATTTTTTGGACTATGCGGAAATCAATTTGTTGCATTTTAGAATTAATATTTTTAGAGCTGTAACTGACTCTTTAATCAATTTTATTTGAAGCCACAATTTTGGATCAGTGGACGAAGAGATATTTGGTGTGCCTATACCAATAGTGGCCTTGGTAAGTAGAAAACTTGAGGGTTTCTCTATGTATAGTATAAAGTAACTAATATATATGAATAGTTGGGATTAGATTTAAGAGACATAGAAAGTCCTTACAGAATAAAATTAATTTTTTTCTTTTTAAGTAAAAGTGCTCTGGATTATAATCAGAAGTATTTTTTGTATTCTGGAAAGGGGTTCATTGGGCCTTACATGAAAGCAGTTTATGATCTTTCCTGAATTTTATATGTATGGCTTTTCAGAAAACTTACTTTTTAAAAAATGTTATATTCTGAGTAATGTGTGGTTTATATTTGATACTCTGAGACAAAAATCAGGGATAGAGCCAATGCTTATTGTATCTGATACAGTGTAACCAAATGGTGACAAAACAATTTAAAGTAAAGAAGAATGTTATATTCATGTTGTATAAAATTCTTAGCCAGTATGTACCAGTAGAGAAACTGGAAGAGTGAAAAATTAGCTGGTTGAGGTTTTTGAGGATTCTTTCTTGATTGTACTCTTTCTGTCTGGATGAAAGAGCTAGAACTTAGAGAATCTCAAGGATTTACCAGCTGGTGGAGGGGCTGTGTTGAAACTCTGACCTTGACTTTGATTTCCTATAATAGCTTAAGCAGAAAATATAGACTGTCTTTCCCTAGATGGTTGGTTGCCATAGTAGATGGAGGAATCGGGTGAGGGAAAGGGAATTTAATTCCCAAGTTACAAATTCCTTGTCACTTAGAGAGGATTAGACTTCTTCAACCTAATGGTAGGCACAGGTTTAGATGAGGTATGGCTGGAAGAACTGAATGTTAGTGACAAAGTGTTCTTCAGATAAATTTTGTCCTTATAATATTGCTGTACGTTGTTAAAAAGATGGTTGCCTGACTGGCTTAGTGAGTAGAGCACGAGACCTTTGATCTTGGGGCTGTAAGTTTGAGCCCCACATTGAGTGTAGAGATTACTTAAAAATAAAATCTTGGGGCCCCTAGCTGGCTCAGTTGGTTAAGCATCAGGTCATGATCTCATGGTCCTGAGATAAGCCCCACGATGGGCCCTACACCGGGCCTGTATCCTGCTTAAAATTCTCTCTCTCCCTCCCTCCCTGACTCTCTCTCCCCAAAAACAAACAAAATTAAAATAAAATCTTTAAAAAAAAAAAAAGAAAGAAAACCAAAGGCCCCAAATAGTAAACCAAGACTTAATACTAGCTAGTCTAACAGTTTCAGCTCCCAGAAATGTAACCTTTAACTAGTCAGCATGGGAATTTTCCATCGGCCGTACAAAATTTACTGAGAGACCCCTTTCATTTCCCTTAGGAAGCTAGTTTTCTCTAAAACAATGACTTTTTGTTGCTAATAATTTTCTTTTTTCCACTCCCTCTCTACCTTTAAAAATCTTTCTTTTTCTGGGGCGCCTGGGTGGTCAGTCGGCTAAGTATCCAACTTCCGCTCAGGCTATGATCGCGCGGTTTTTTAGTTTGAGCCCCACATTGGGCTCTGTGCTGACAGCTCGGAGCCTGGAACCTGCTTCAGATCTGTCTCTGTCTTTCTCTGCCCCTCCCCTGCTTCTGTTCTATCTCTTTCTCTCAAAAATAAATGAACACTAAAAAAAAAAATTTCTTTCTCTGTAGCTCTTAGCAGCCCCCACTGCTTGCTAGATGGGATGCTGCCTGATTCATGAATTGTTTAATAAAACTAATTAGAACTTTAAAATTTACTCGTTTAAAGTTTGTGTTATTAAACAGATTTGGTGGCAGGCAGTGACAAGATCCAAAGTGAATTTCCAGCAGCATTCAGGGACAACAAGAAACACAGGCATGGTTTCCTGCACACCCTTTGAATTCACTGTCTTTCTCGCTGTTTCTGAGGGCTGTGGGTAAGTTCCCTCTTGGTTCTGAGCTCTGCTCTTTGTGCATTCAAGCTCCTGCAATCTAATTGGCTTTCCTTTACAGGGTGGGTTAGCTTGAGCTGCCAGAAGGTTATGCCCAGGGCTGGCAGTTTTGCCTGGAGCTTGACTGAGCTGACAAAAGGGTCTGCCCAGAACCAAATCCCTAGCCTTTCAGACCACAATTTCCCTTGAATTGTTAGAAAACCCCACCAAGGTTCCCCAAGAATTGGTGGTGGTGAGCACAGGGCCTTCTCTTGACCGGGACACAGCAACATCTCTGGGTTGTTGCTAATACATTATGGTGCACATGTTTGTCTTGTTTTATGTAGATAGAAGCTATTGCTGTCAGGGCTCTCAGAGGCCGACAACCTGTAAAATTGGTGGGCATAAGTTGAGCATTTAAAGGGTGTTAGAGCGCTCACCGCCTCAAGAAAATATAGGAAGTTGATCACAGAGTGGGTTAAATTGATACAAGTTCACTCACCAACCTCAAGAAAACTTCTATACAGTAAGGTACACTGTAAAATATGCATGATCCCCAACCCAGCAGCTCCAACCTAAAATCCCTTTTAGGGATTAGTTCAGCTCCAAGAATCTCAAAGCCTTAGCTAATGATATCTTAAAATTCTAAAAAGTAAAGCATGCCACCTTCTGGCACACCTGCTTACTATATATCTAAGAACTAAGTACTGGAAGTTGCAGATAGATATCTTGCAAAAATGGCAGAATCTTACTAAGCTTATTTTGGTAACCATTAGGTTGGGGGAGGGATCCCAAAATAAGGCCAGAAATATGAGTGGCACCCCATTTGTAGCTACATATGGCTGGAGAGAAAATATGGGTTAACTCCATTTGTGCCTAGAATCCTACCAAACTGGAATTTGGTTGTAGGAAATTACAACCTAGAAATACAATGGCTGTTATGGGAACATTCCAATTAGATAAATTGCATTTAAAAAATGCACTTGGGGTGTGCCTGGGTGGCTCCTTCGATTAAGTGTCCAACTTTGGCTCAAGTCACAAACTCCTGGTTCGTGGGTTTGAGCTCCGTGTTGGGCTCTATGCTGACAGCTAAGAGCCTGGAGCCTGCTTCAGATTCTGTCTCCCCCTCACTGCCTCTCCCCAGCTCGTGCTTTGTCTCTCTTTCTCTGTCTGTCTTTGTCTCAAAAATAAACAAACAAACAAAAAAGAAGTGCACTTGGAAGCAAGGATTCCCAAATTAAACAGAATGGGACACTTGTTTTAACTGGCAAGCAGAAGCCTCCAAAAGGTTTTGAAATTCCCAAGTTGTTTCATTAAAAGATTCATTGTAAAAGGCTAATGAAAAAATAAAGATAGAAGAGGCACCCCAAACAAAAGGCTGCTCCCCTCTTTCCTCCTTGTAGTACTCATTCCACTCATCCTCCGTCTGAATTGTTTTTCCATTCTGAAAAGACTACACAACCATAAACAAACTCTACCATATTAATGGCCTTACAGACATCCCTGAATTTACCTTCGAAGGAGGACACCCACAGGGCCCCCTCCTAGAGTTGTTGAAACTGAGGAATTTTCTGGTAAAACTGCTACATCACTGCATTAAACAGCCAAGGAGAAACTCTGGTAGACACCAGACCCTGCAGAGGGGATCCTGGAAAAACTGGCAGAAGCCAGCAAAGGGTGAAAGTTCTTTTCTTTCTTTTTTTTTTTTTAAGTTTATCTATTTTGTGAGAGAGAGTGTGCAAGTGTGAGCACACACACATATGGGAAGGGGCAGAGATAGAGGGAAAATCCCAAGCAGGCTCTTCACTGTCAGCAGGGAGTAAAGGGTGAAAATTCTTACCAGGATCAGTTCCTTCCAAATCTCAGTCTGTAGTATCCAGTCCAAAGAGGAAAATAAAATTTCACATTGTCCCTTCCTTTTCAAATTCAAATTCATTGGTGCTTAATCCTTTTCTTCCAGAGATACATAGTGCATTCTTATTTGCCTGGTTTTGCGTGGCTGGTCTTGGCTTTTTGCCCTCCTGGGACATGCAGGTTTGGGTTCTTTATTTTGACTATCATTGAGAGTGACTCTGGATCTTGAGAAGGTAGTATCTTTTGCACCTCTTCAGGGACCCCTTTTACAGCCATAGGGGTTTATTCAGTACCACCAGAAATGTTCAAAATTAGAAGCATGTCCCTAGAAGAAAATGAAGCAAATGAAAATAATATAGTTGGATAGGTGGATCAACCTATGTCATGTAAGTTACAACCCAATTGTTAGAGGAATTGAAAGCAACTGTCCTTATCTTACAAATCTTCATAAAACTAAAACCATAGCTCTAGAGGCAATCCAGAGTTTACCTATTGCTTTATCAGTCCCAGAATTGCCCCCGATTTTTAAATATTTAAAACATTTTTTAGTTTATTTTTGAGACAGAGAGAGACAGAGCATGAGTGGGGGAGGGGCAGCGACAGAGGGAGACACAGAATCCAAAACAGGCTCCAGGCTCTGAGCTAGCTGTCAGCACAGAGCCCAACGTGGGGCTCGAGCCCATGAACCGTGAGATCATAACCTGAGACGAAGTTGGACGCTTAACCGACTGAACCACCCAGGTGCCCCTTAATATTTTATTTTTATTTTTGAAAGAGAGAGACAGAGTGCAAGTGGGGGAGGGGCAGAGAGAGAGGGGGACACAGAATCTGAAGCAGGCTCCAGGCTCTGTGCTGGCTCTAACCCATGAACTGTGAGATCATGACCTGAGCTGAAGTCAGCCGCTTAACTGACTGAGCCACCCAGGTGCCCCCAAAATTTAGGTAAACTTTTAAATAGTTTCCTAAATCTTTTTGGTAACCCAATGTCTTAAGATTTTGCTGAATTAGGTTAAGTAATGAGTTAAGTTTAATTCATCAATATCTAAATCATTTGTAAATAACAGAAAACACTAAAACATTAATTATTGAACATAAGTTTATCTACTTGTGGCTTCTTATTCCAGAAAAACTAAAATATAATTGGATGTGTTAGTGATGTGGAAATATTGGGGTTCAGAGCCAAGGGCCAAGAAAGAATTCTTGAGACATCTTCAGTGCAAAAAGGTGGTTTTATTAAAGCATGAGGACAGGACCTGAGGGCAGAAAGAGTCTCACAGGTGTACTGACAGGTAACTGATTACATTTTCAAGTTGGGAGAGGTTTAGGGATAGCATAAGTCTCTAAGGAACTTTGGAAACAAGGTTTCCAGGACCTTGAGGGACTAGCTTTGTTAGGAAAACAACTGTCTAGTGAAACCTTAGTCATGAGACTAAGATGTGTATCTTTAGATGTGTATCAGTGAGCCATATGGTTGGAGGATGATTGCTAACATATATCCTGGGGCATAGACATAAAGGAAGTTTCCAAAAGAATTTTTATATGTTAAAGGAGACTTTCAGGGTCCTGGAGGTCAGGATAATGTTAAGCTAAGATTGCCTTTTGCCCTGAGCAAAGTGTTATCATTGAGGCCTCTGAGTTCCTAGAGGAAGGTCATTTCCTGTCTCAAGGACTTGTCAATGGGCAATAAGTTGTAAGGAAATGTAATTTTTTTTTCTTTTGCCTTTGGCACCACATCATTAGCACTACGTTGGATAATTTTAAAGGCATATGCTTCTAAAAATTATAAAGTATATCTATAAATTTACCAATCTAAAGAATGCTGATATAGGGGTGCCTGGGTAGCTCAGTTGGTTGAGCATCCGACTTTGGCTCAGGTCATGATCTCACGGTTCATGAGTTCAAGCCCTGCATAGGGCACTGTGCTGACAGCTCAGAGTCTGGAGCCTGCTTCTGATTCTGTGTCTCCCTCTCTCTCTCCCCGCCCCCTGCTCATGCTCTGTCTCTCACAAAAGCAAAATAAACATTAAAAAAAAAAAAAAAAAAAGAATGCTGATATAACACACAGTTCCCAGTTGCTTAACACTACTAGAAATAATAAGAAAAACATCTCCAAGGAAGATTCAAGGGAAGTAAAATATATGTTTTTGATTAAAAAAAAAGTGTGAGGAATGGAGATGTACTTTTTTAAGGAAAGAATAACTGTAGAAATTTTGTGAAAAAGGAATCTCTGGAAAGGAATTGTATATGTGGTCAGGACTAAGATTGGAATGAATAGATTTTAATACCAAAACTAAACTGGTACAAAATTAAAATTTTATTTTCTGTTTTTTTTTGTTGGTTTTAAATATAATTTTTTAATAGTTTATTGTCAAGTTGGTTTCCATATAACACCCAGTGCTCATCCCAACAAGTGCCCTCCTCCATGCCCATCACCCCCCTTCTGCTCCCCCCCAACCGCCATCAGCCCTCAGTTCTCAGCATTCAAGAGTCTCTCATGGTTTGCCTCCCTCCCTCTCTCCCACTAGTTTTCCCCTTCTTCTCCCCCATGGTCCTCCGTTAAGTTCCTCCTTATCCTCCTATATGTGCAAACATATGGTATCTGTGCTTCTCTGCCTGACTTATTTCGCTCAGCATAACACCCTCAAGTTCCATCCATGTTGCTACACGTGGCCAGATTTCATTCTTTCTCATTGCCATGTAATGGCATTCCATTGTATAGATAAACCACATCTTCTTCATCCATACATCAGTTGACAGACACTTAGGCTCTTTCTATGTTTTGGCTCTTGTTGAGAGTGCTGCTGTGAACATTGGGGTACACATGCCCCTATGCATCAGCACTCCTGTATCCCTTGGGTAAATTCCTAGCACTGCTATTGCTGGGTCATAGGGGACTTCTATTGTTTCTTTGGCTTCTATATTGTTTATTTCTGCTTTGAGTTTTATTATTTTCTCTTCTCCTACTGGGTTTGGGGTGCTAGTTCCTGTAGGTGCGCTGTTAGATTTTGCACTTGCGCTTTTTCTAGTTTCTTGAAACAAGCCTGGAGAGCAATGTACTTTCCTTTCAGGACTGCCTTTGCCACATCCCATAGAGTTTGGATTGTTGTATTTTCATTTTCATTTCTTTCCATATATTTTTTAATTTCTTCTCTAATTGCCTGATTGGCCCATTCGTTCTTTAGTAGGTTGTTCTTTAATCTCCATGTTTTTGGAGGTTTTCCAGACTTCTTCCTGTGATTGATTTTGAGTTTCACAGCATTGTGATCTGAAAGTGTGCATGGTATGATCTCAGTTCTTTTATATTTATTGAGGGCTGCTTTATGTCCCAGTATGTGATCTATCTTGGATAATGTGCCACGTGCCCTTGAAAAGAAAGTGAATCCATGGCCTCAGGACGTAGAGTTCTAAATATATCTGTCAAATCCATCTGGTCCAATGTGTCATTCAAGTCCTTTGTTTCTTTAGTGATTTTCTGTCTAGTTGATCTGTCCATTGCTGTAAGTGGAGTATTAAAGTCCCCTGCTGTTAGCACATTCTTATCCATAAAATTGTTTCTGTTTGTTATTAATTGTTTTTTATATTTAGGTGCTCCCATATTTGGTGCATAGACATTTATAATTTTAACACTTCCTTATAGATAGACCCTGTAATTATTATATAATGCCCTTCTTCATCCCTTGTTACTGTCTTTACTTTAAAGTCCAGTTTGTCTAATATTAGTATAGCTACTGCAGCTTTTTTTTTTACTTCCAATACCATGATATATATTTCTCCATCCCCTTACTTTCAATCTGAAGGTGTCCTCCAGTCTAAAATGAGTTTCTTGTAGATAGCAAATAGATGGATTTTGCTTTTTTATCCATTCTGCTACCCTGTGTCTTTTGATTGGGGCATTTAGTCCATTTACATTCAGTGTTATAAATATATGGGTTTAGAGTCATTGTGTCCTTTTTCAGATTCATGCTTGTGGTGGTGTCTCTGGTATCATGCATTCCTTGCAATATTTCCCTCATAGAGTCCCCCTCAGGATTTCTTGTAGGGCTGGTTTAGTGGTGACGAATTCTTTCAATTTTTGTTTATTTGGAAAGACTTTTATCTCTTCTTCTATTCTGAATGACAGGCTTGCCAACTAGAGGATTCTTGACTGCATTTTTTTTCTGTTCATCACATTGAAGATTTCCTGCCATTCTTTTCTGGCCTGCCAAGGGTCAGTGGATAGGTCTGTCACCACTCTGATAGGTTTCCCTTTGTATTTTAGGGCCCTTTTATCCCTAGCTGCTTTCAGAATTCTCTTTGTGCTTATATTTTTCCAGTTTCACTGATATGTCGTGCAGAAGATCAATTCAAGTTATGTCTGAGGGGAGTTCTCTGTGCCTCTTGTATTTCAATGTCTGTTTCCTTCCCCATATTGGGGAAGTTCTCTGCTATAATTTGTTCAAGGTCTCCTTCAGCACCTTTCCCTCTCTCTTCCTCTTCTGGAATTCCTATGATACAGCTATTGTTCCGTTTGATTTTATCGCTGAGCTCTCGAACTCTCCTTTTGTGTTCCTGGATCTGTTTATCTCTCTTTTTCTCAGCTTCCTCTTTTTCTATAATTGTGTCTTCTGAATCACTTATTATCCTTTCTGCCTCTTCAATCTGTGCATTGGATGTCTCCATTTTATTATGCATCTCATTTATAGCATTTTTTAAATTCATCACAACTATTTTTAAGCTCCATAGTCTTTGTAGCAATAGTTTCTCTGATGTCTTCCATGCCTTTTTCAAGTCCAGTGATTAATTTTATAACTATTATTCTAAATTCTTGTTCATTTATGTTGCTCATATCTGTTTTGAGCAGTTCTTTAGCTGTCATTTCTTCCTGGAATTTCTTTGGAGGAGAGTTCTTCCGTTTCGTCATTTTGGTTAGCTTTCTATCTCTTGTTAGTTTTAAAAGCTTGTTATGCACTCTGCACCTGCGAATGCTGCTGTACCAAAGAAAGCTCTTTGACTGTTCAGGGCCTTTCTGTTCAGGAAGTGTTCTTTGGATGGTGTGTCTTGGTCTCTCTTGTTGAGATCTTGGTTGAGATCTTTTATTTCCCTACTCGTAGTGGTATTTGGGACTCTCCACCATGTGTACTTTGGCTTGTTTCTTGAGGTAGCCCTGGAAAAGAAAACTGACAGACAAACACACAGGGCACAAAGGCACACAAACGCACAGACAAATACAACAAACATGCAAACCGAAAGGAAAAGGAAGGGATACACACACACACACAGACACACACAAAAGAAGTTGGAAGGAAGACAAATAATAAAAATAAAAATACATAAAAAAGAAAAAGAAAAACCCCAGCAGACAAAGGACAGTAAAGCATAGAACCAGAATTCCCAGCTACAAATAAAGAGCCAAATGTATGCAGTGCTGATGGAGGAGCATATACAAAGAGAGAAATGACAGGGCAGGGATGAAGCAAAATTGGAAATGAAATGAGCGGACAGAGAGACTAAGAGGCTTAATTCCGAGAGAGAAAGAGGGGAATATGGTTAGAGGTGAGGTGAAAGAAATGACTATAATGCTTCTCAGAGAAACTATATAGTCTGATTACTCCAGAGAGAGAGAGATAAAAAGGTAGCAGTGGAGGTGTAGAATATACATCTAGAGAATGGATTAAATGCGACTGTTTAAGCAAGCCAGTGAGCAGAATTAATCATGGCAATGCATCCATGTTGGTCTTGCCCTGGACTCCAGTAAAAAAAATTAAAAAAAAGGCAGCTCTCTAGCGGGGATGGGAATGGTTTGGTGTAGGCCGGTTTTAGCCTCCAGTGCATCCTGTGGTGATCCTGCCTTGGTGGTTGTGGGGAGAAAAGTGGCAGCGCCCCAGTGCCTTCTTGAACCAAGCATTACAACTCACTCTTTTGGGTCTGATCTCCCTGTGCGGCGGGCGTAGCCAAGGTGGACTGTACTCTATGTCCCAAGCCAGGCCTCGTTTCCAGATCTTAGTCTGCTTGCCACATTGATACCACCGGAGTCCCTCAGAGCAGCTTCAAGCCTCTCACCTCCCCCCTGGGGATTGAGCTGAACCAGAAGCACAAAGCCGCGGCTTCAGGTTCTGCCACGTGCCCTCCAGTTCGAGCTGGCAAGCGGTGATTAGTTTCTCCCGGGGTCTCTTTGGATGAGTGCGTCCTGCCTAGGGTCAGCTGGAGAACAGGAAACCGGGTCCCTCTGTGTCCCGAGCTGAGGTTTTTCTCTTCTCCAGCGACAGGAACAGTGCCTTGAGCAGTTCCAGCCGCATTCTTTTTCCCCTCAACTCACCGTGGTTCCCCGCAAAGGGGTCTCCCTCCTCTCCCTCTGTTTCTCCTGTCCCGGCTGGTTTTTATCTTCCCCAGTTCCACTCACGCTATAAGGTTTCCTTAGCGGACTCTGTCTCCTTTTCCTCCCAAACCCTGGATTCTGTAAGGGTTCCTTCCTATGGCTTCAGACCTTCTCCGTTTGAGAGATGTGTGTAAGTGAAATGTATGGAGTGCCCTACTTCTCCACCATCTTGCCTCTCTTCATATTTTCTGTTTTAAAAAGATAAAATTTGTTTGCACTTAAAAAAATTTTTTTTAACATTTATTCATTTTTGAGAGACAGGGAGTGAGCAGCGGAGGCACAGAGAGAGAGATAGAGACAGGATTGGAAGCAGGCTCCAGGCTCTGAGCTGTCAGCACAGACCCTGATGTTGAGATCAAGCCCATGAACCCCTGAGATCATGACCTGAGCCAAAGTTGGATGCTTAAATGATTGAGCCACCCAGGGGCTCCTTTTTGTTTGGACTTTTGATTGGCTTATGTCTTTTTGCCCTGTAACATTCCAAAGAATTTGCTAAACTATTTAAGTTTATTTGATATGTTAAATGACATGTGAAGCATTGTCAAATATGGGAATCAAGGAACGCCTCTCTGAGAAAGGGACTTCTGAGCAGAGATGCAAAAGATATGAATGAGCAATCACATAGATACATATGGGAGGATTGTTCTAGGCAATGAGAATAGTGGATCCCAGAGAGGGAGTAAATGTTTTAGAAAGATCAGGAGATGGTAGGGGTCAGAGCACCCAGAATTCCATGACCATGGGGAATGTGTTAGAAGATAAAATTGAAGAGAAAGCTGTGCATAGCATAGCAGATAACTCAGGACCTTCTATTCTCTGATAAGCATTGGGAATGCTATTCTAAATGATTGGGAAACCACTGGATGCTCTGTGTGAGGGAGAGCA
Source organism: Crocuta crocuta (assembly GCF_008692635.1). Classification (NCBI taxonomy): domain Eukaryota; kingdom Metazoa; phylum Chordata; class Mammalia; order Carnivora; family Hyaenidae; genus Crocuta; species Crocuta crocuta. The sequence continues at coordinate 4,520,307 of NW_027528873.1, read as the reverse complement.
TGAATGAATTTACACTTCAAAATGATCACTAGATGCAGGATAATAATGGGCAAGTAAAGATTCATTAAGAGGCTGTGGCACTGAAAATGATGGAGAAATATGGGGACTGGGATTTTCCTTGTCCCTCAAGCACACCTGTATTGATCACTTGGAACACCCAGGAAATTGATCCACTGACTGGCAGAAGGATCCCCACAGTTGGAGGGAGACAGCTTGGCAGGTGTAAGGTGCACAGAAATGAAAAAGAAAAATGGTGATGTTGCTAAGGAGAAGGAACCCTTTCTTTGGAGAGAGAAAAGGGCGGGTAAGAGAGACGGGTTGAGAGAGCACAAGAGGGAAAACCTCTCTGGACCATGGACTAGGAAGTGAGAAGTACTGAGTGTCCCAGATTTTTTTTTGCAGTCTTTGGAGCTCAAACTCTGAGGTTCTGAAGTGTATGACTTTCTCCGGAGCAGAGCTGTGGTGCATGCTTCTGGAGAGGAGGGAGCTGGCCTTGGAGTGCATAGGGCAGTGTAGGGATCTCCAGGATTCACTGGGAGAGAATGTCACCCTTCCTGGAGGGCTTTTGGAAGAGGGTTTATTGCCTTCCCAAGGACAAAAGACCCTGCAGGTGCCAGCCAACTGCCTTTCATTAGCTGTACTCCAGAGGAAGGGAGAGGATCCACGTGGTCCTTTAAGACTTTGGGTTTTGAATCCCAGCTGCATGCCAAAGAAGAAGCATAGGAGAGTTGTGGAGCTGGATCAGGGTGAGCTGACTGCCCTCACTATTCTGTGGGGCTCCCTGAACAGCTGGGGGTATGAGATCCCCACACAGCAAAGGAAACAATCTTCTGCACAGCAAAGGAAACAGTCAACAAGACTAAAAGGCAACTGATGGAATGGGAGAATATATTTGCAAATGACATGTCAAATAAAGGTTAGTATCCAAAATCTATAAAGAATTTATCAAACACCCCAAAAAATAACCCAGTGAAGAAATGGGCAGGAGACATGAATAGACACTTTTCCAAAGAAGACATCCAGATGGCTAACAGACACATGAAACGATACTCAACATCACTCATCATCAGGCAAATAACATCAAAACCACAATGAGATAAGACCTCACACCTGTCAGAATGGCTAACATTAACAACTCAGGCAATAACAGATGTTGGCAAGGATGTGGAGAAAGAGGAACCCTTTTGCACTTCTCGTGGGAATGCAAACTGGTGAAGCCACTCTGGAAAACAGTATGGAGGTTCCTCAAAAAATTAAAAATAGAACTACCCTATGACCCAGCAATTGCACTTCTAGGTATTTACCCAAAGGATTAAAAAAATGCAGATTCGAAGGGGCACATGCACCCCAATGTTTATAGCCGCACTATCAACAATAGCCATAATATGGAAAGAGCCCAAATGTCCATAGACTCATGAATGGATAAAGAAGATGTGGTATGTATATACAATGGAATATTATTTGGCAGTCCAAAAGAATGAAATCTTGCCATTTGCAACAATGTGGATGGAACTGGAGTGTGTTATGCTAAGCAAAATAAGTCAGAGAAAGACAAATATATGATTTTATTCATATGTAGAATTTAAGAAACAAAACAGATAAACATAGGGAAGGGGAAGAAAAAATAAGATAAAAACAGAGAAGGAAGCAAACCTTAAGAGACTCTTAAATACATAGAACAAACTGAGGGTTGCTGGAGGGGTGTTGGGTGGGGGATGGGTTAAATGGGTGATGGCCATTAAGGAGGGCACTTGTTGGGATGGGCACTGGGTGTTATATGTAAGTGATGAATCACTAAATTCTACTCCTGAAGTCATTATTACACTAGATGTTAACTAACTTGAATTTAAATAAATTTCTTTAAAAAGAGGTAATATTAAGCCTTCTTTATGTTGTAAGATTTTGGCACATGTACATAAAGTCCATTCTGCTTCCAAAAAAAAAAGTCCTCAAATTGCTAGATTTTTTGCCATGCTGATGTCCTATAACATGGCAACAGTCTGCTGCTGAGTCAGAGAAATTAAGATGGGTAAACACTGTCAATTAAATGAATAGTTGGGGCTGTGGGAAAACCAAGATGGCTGTTTAGTTCTTCCCAGCTCCCTGGCAAACACTGTTTTTCAATTTGTACATTCCTTCATGCACCATAGGGCATTTAAGATGACCCAAATTATGAATAGATGTTGGTAGGGAGACTTCTATAATATTGCAAAAACAATCTACCAGGAATTTCTGATTTGTCAGATCATCCTGGAGAAACTGATATTCTTCCCAGAGCCTCAGATCTCCCCACTCTGGACCATTTTAACACCTGCAGCTGGACTTCATTCAGCTGCCACTTACTATGGGTTACCAATATGTTCTTGTTATTGTTTGTATGTTTTGTGGATGGGTTGAAGCCTTTCCCTGCTGCAAAGCTGTGATGCCCTCACAGTAGCAAAGAAACTGTTAGAAAACACGTTTTCCCATTTGGGGCATAGCTTCCACAATCTCCAGCAGTCGAGACACCCACTTCACAGAGCAAATCTTATGAGCCTTCATGAAAACCTTGCAAAACTTGGAATTCTATCAGTATACAAGCTTCTGCTGATCCTTTGTTGTCTCAGGCTATTAAGACCAGCTACTGTAAACCTCTAATATCTTATACTCAAGGATATCATCAACAGGAGGTTAAAGAAACTTCCTCAGATCCCATTTCAAAGGATCCTGTTGGTCACAATGTAGAGCCTGGGGTTTTAGATATTCTGGAAACATTATCAGAGGAAGGTAGCTGTTAAGCCCCATTTGAAGAGGAATCTTACCAAGTGCTCCTGATCACTGACACTGCTGCAAAACCAGAAGGGATGGAGCCTTGAGTACATATTTCTCACCTTGTGAAGGCTCCAACTGCAGCCAGGCCCTGTACAGACCCTAGATACCTCCAGATCAAATTGATGAGGAAGAGAAGTCACGTCGAGGCATACCACTTCTGCCCAGGACTATGGATCAAGACTTTAAACTTTATTATTATTATTTTTTTAAATGTTTTATTTATTTCTAGGAGAGAGAGAGGGAGACACCGTGAGCAGGGGAGGGTCAGAGAGAGAGGGAGTCACAGACTGAAACAGGCTCCAGGCTCTGAGCTGGCTGTCAGCACAGAGCCCGACGCGGGGCCCGAACCCACAAACCGCGAGATCATGACCTAAGCGAAAGTCGGACGCTTAACCGACTAAGCCACCCAGGAGCCCCAAGATTTTAAACTTTAAACATGAAACCCTTTCTCCTTCTTTCTTTTATTCTAACTTTGGCCAGGAAAGATAATAGTCTCATCTGTTTCTCTCCAGGCCATTGTTAAGGGGGGAATCCTTTGGAATTTAGAACAACCTTTTATTTCAGGCTATGAGAAAGTCTAACTGACCGCCTTACTTTTCAAAAGCAAAATAAGACATCTCTTTGGCAACTCTCCAGAAGTTACATTGTTGACTTAGAAAGGATCTGCTTGGAGGCTTTTATGATTCAAGATTCATTCCTCTTGGCAGGTCCCTACATTCTTTAATAAGTGTAAATAAGCCTATGATCAGGAACTTCTCAATTCTTGAAATTATTGCAGAATCTGCTGCTAAAACAACTGCTGCCCATCAAAGATCCTTAGACTCTTTGGCCAAAGTTGTTCTTGATAGTAGGATAGCCCTTGAATATCTTTTAGCTAAGCAAAGAGGTACCTCTGCTGTGGCCCATACCACCTACTATATCTGGATTAACCCTTCTGGGAAAATTGAAACTTAATTTCATAAGATCACTGAGCAAGCTGCTTGCTTAAAAGAATAACTTCTTCAGCAGGGTCTTTCTTTTATTTTAACTAATTTGAGTCTTGGGGGTTATGCCTCTGAAGTACTCTCCAAACATTGGGAATTATCCTGCTTATAGTTATCATAATAATCCCCCTGGTACATTGTAGTCTCTCAAAAGCTTTAAATGCATGTAAACCTAACCACAAAGCAAATGATCTCTCTGAGACTGGACCGTCAGAAAAGGAATGAAGGGGACAACTTACTTACAAATTGTGAACCTAAAGTTGTAACCTGTGAATATCACAGAAACCAGCAAAAAATGATCATGATCTGTGAATACCACACAATGAATAACAGCTGATCAGCTCTGGAGCGATGGCAGACTATGATGCTAACGCTTTAAATTTTGATCACATCTCTCAGTTAAGCTGAAAGCCTGATCAAAAGGGAGGAAATTGTTAAAAAGAAAACCACAGGCCTCAAATGGCAGCCCCAAGCCAGTTAACCATGACTTACTAGCTAACCTATCTGTAGTTTCAACCCCCCAGAAATTTAACCCTTAACCACTCAACATGGGAATTTCCTGGTCAGCACTAGGAAGTTTAATGATAGACTCCTCTGTTCCCCATAGGAAGGTGACCTTGCCTAAAACAGTGGATTCTTTGCCAATAGTTTCCTTTTTTTTTCCTCCACTCTTCTCTACTTCTAAAAATTTCCTTTTCTTTAGCCCTTTGGAGCTCGCCACTTCTAGATAGTGTGCTGCCCAATTCATGCATCAATTAATAAAGCCAATTAGATCTTTAAAATCTACCCCTTGAATTTTTGTTATTTAACAATGTATATGTACATTTAATTATTTTAACAGCATGTTCTGTTTTGTCTTATAACAAAAATGTATGTTTGGGAATGTGTAGTTTTGACCTACATCTATTTATATTAAGCATATACCTATCACTCTTGTTAAAAGAGAAATTTGTGAGGTCAGTTATTTGACTAATGAATGAAACTGCTTTTAAGTTGAAAAATCTTGGTTGTTTTTTCTACACAATTTTTATCCTGACCTTTATTTCAAAGATTATCCCTGGGATACTTAAAAGTCATAAGGTAGATTGCCCACTAAAAATTCTTGAGGCACATTCCCTAGAGAGACTTCTATCTTATTGTTCCTCTTTATTCTTTCCAGGGTTTTTTTTTTTTTTTTTTAAAGAAAGGAAAAAAGAGAACAAAATGTTGGCCATGAGAATACAGTATAGGAGACGGTGGGATACAGTGAAATGTGCCACTGCTAAGGCCCAGCCATCTTACGTTGAACATTTTTGACAGGTCGCCGATCAACAATCAGCCATGTTTGGAGAGTGCTGCTTCCAGGCAGGAGATGTGAAACTAACCATGGGAACTGGGACATTTTTGGATATTAATACTGGAAATAACCTGCAACATAGTATTGGAGGTAGTTAGAATTTATCCTTTTTATCAATAAATATCACTTATTTTCATATTTAATTTTTGTGATACTGTTCCCCATTTTACATTAAGGACACTGTAACATATTTTTTGTTATTATTCTTAGAGATAGTCAATATCCATTTCCCTTCTTTCTGTAAAAGCATAAAAAATGAGAATGATGTTATTATAGAAAAACTCAGGATTAGGGTATTTTGGTCAGTTTTCCAAATATTTACCTATAATACCTGTTATATTTGTTTAGGCTATCTTTCTAGGCCTCTAAATTTTCTTTTATGTGTTAGCAGTTCTTTCTGTGAAGAAAAAAATTTTTGGTGGTAATTCTCATCTAGTGATCCACGCATATATAATGGCGATTGCCAAGCAATTGGTCTCCCTGGTGGAAGACATCCTATGATGTATAAACCAAGAAATTTAGATTGTGGAACAACACCTTAAGAGGCCTGTGGGCTATTAATCTGGGTCATGGTCTCCTACCATGGTTACTGAGAGATAGATTTTAAAATACTTTTTTTACCTTCCATCCCCTCTCAAGCTCTTTTTTTTCCCCCTAACTAGGAAAACAAAAGCTAGAAAATTTGATCATTGCAGGTTGTTTCTACTTAGGAACCTCTTAAGTCGATTCTACTTCTCTGTTTCTAGAGACATAGACCCCATGGCTAATAAAAGCTAATGTTTATTTTTCATATTACATATCAGGCATTGCACTCAGTTCTTTTTATGCATTAACTCAGTTTATTCTCGCAGGAGCTATCTGAGGCACACCACTTTACAATTGAGGAAACTGAGGCTAAGAGGTTAGAAATTTGTGAGACCACTTACTTCAGAGCCACTTTGCTACTTTTTAAGAAAATCAAATTGTTCTACTGTAGTCATCTCTGTAATAAATGATCTATTTATGATATCTGACTTATACTGTTTCTTTGCTTCTAAGGCTTTTATCCACTAATTGGGTGGAAGATTGGGCAAGAAGTTGTATGCTTAGCTGAAAGCAATGCAGGAGACACTGGTACAGTCATAAAATGGGCTCAAGAATTAGGTAAGTCATCTTATAAACAGATTTTACAGGCCACACTTAAAGAATTCAAGAATACCATAGTACTACAGACCAGTGGGAATGAATGGATTGTTCAAATGAGACATAAAAGGAACTAGAAAATGTAGGGAATTATTTTATTATACTGAGATAGTAAAAGGCTAGGCACTAAGACCAGATACCATAAAGAAAAAGAATAATAAACTTAAGTATATTAATTATTAGAATGTATAAGGAGAAGGATGCCATAAACAAAGTTAAAAGGCAACTTGGTAAGAACAATTCATAGTGGACATCAGAAAAATTAATAAAGATGACTAAAAAATGGGGGCACCTGGCTGGCTTAGTCAGTTAAGTGTCTGACTCCTGATTAGGGCTCAGGTCATGACCTCATGGTCATGAGATCAAGCCCTGCATTAGGCAGTGCAGACTCTGCTTGGGATTCTCTTTTTCTTCGCTCTCTGCCCCTCCCTTTCTGAGGGGCACACTCTCTCTCTTTCTCTCTTTCTCAAAATAAATAAGCTTGAAAGAAATGACAAAAATGGACAAAGGACAGAAGTACAGGTATCATAAATCAAATGACTATTAAAAAATGCTATTCAGAGTCACCTGGCTGCTCGGTCAGAAGAGCATGTGACTTTTGATTTGAGAGTTTTGAGTTCAAGCCCCACGTTTGGGTGTAGAGATTACCAAAAAACAAAACAAAACAACGAAAAAATGCTATTCACATTTAATAATCAACGAAATACACATCTGAAAACTGATGTCACCTGTCATCGGCAGAGATTAAGTCGTTTGATGATGCTCAGCATCTGTGGGAATATAGAGAAAAAACTATGCTTGTTTTCCAATGTAATGAATTTTTGAATGTATTTTTTCATCTTTTTAATGTTTATTTTTGAGAAAGAGACAGAGTGCAAGCTTGGAAGGGGCAGAAAGAGAGAGGGAGACACAGAATCTTAGGCAGGCTCCAGTCAGCTCAGAGCCTGATGTGGGGCTTGAACCCATGAACTGGGAGATCATGACCTGAGCCAGTTGGAGGCCCAACCGACTGAGCCACCCAGGCACCCCTCCTTTGTGATGAATTTTAACAAATATGGTCTTTCTTTTTTTTTTTTTATTTTATTTTTTTTTAAATTTTTTAATGTTTTATTTATTTCGAGGAGAGAGAGAGAGAGACAGCATGAGCAGGGGAGGGTCAGAGAGAGAGGGAGACACAGAATCTGAAGCACGCTCCAGGCTCTGAGCTGGCAGTCAGCACAGAGCCCGACGCGGGGCTCGAACCCACGAACCGCGAGATCATGACCTAAGTGAAAGTTGGTCGCTTAACCGACTAAGCCACCCAGGCGCCCCCTAATATGGTCTTTCTGTAGGATAAGCAGGCAATATGTGTCAGTTTATAGAGTGCAGATCCTTTTGCCTCATTCTATTCTTTGTTTCCTAAGAAAACAATGGGAGAAGTATGCAAAGATATTTACATGCATAGGTGTTTAGTGCGGCAGTTGGAAATAAGTTCCTGTCTAATAATAAAGCATTACAGTCTCTCCATACAATGTGATGATGTAGTTGTATATCTTATTGATGTAGAACGCTTATATGGCACATTAAGGAGGGGATGATGCAGTTGTAGAACAGTCAGTATAAATATTTTTTTGCTTTTATTTTACAGTTTTATTGAGGTATAATTCACAAACCAAACAATTCACCCATTTCAAGTATAAAATTCAGTGTTCTTTAGTATGGTCTCAGGTCTGTGCAACCATCACCACAATCTAATTTTAGAACATTTTTATTCCCCCTAGAAGAAACCCCCATATGCATTGGCATTGACTTCCTGTTCTATCAACCTCCCCTAAGCTACCATGGATCTACTTTCTGTCTCTATGGATTTGCCTATTCTGGACATTTCATATGGATGGAATCTAACCATATGTGGTGTCTTGTAACTGCCGTCTTTCACCTTTCGTACCAGGTTCACCCATGTCATGGCATATATCAGTACTTCTTTTTATTGCTGAATATTCCATTATATGGAAGTACCAGAATTTATTTATTCATTCATCAAATGATGGACATTTTGATTGTTTCCACTTTTTAGCTGTTGTGATTATTGAACAGCCTGTATTACATAACCTTATTCTCTGCTGTTGTGCTCCAGTAACACAGGTCATTTTTCCCCTAGCAGTATCACTTTTAATTGCTACATGTCACATCTGCTTGCTCTAGGTGATCCCCATAAGACTTCCCCATGTACTTTTAAAATTACCGAGGACTCTTGTTTACTAGAAATAAGGAAACTGATTCCCCTCTGGGTATCTTCCCAAGAGAGATAATATATCCTTCATTAGAGAGGATGAGATAAGCATTTTCTCACATGTGAACTAATTCTAGGGAGTGAACAGCTACATGTTACTGCTGGTGAATAGGATCTTAGTTTGTGGTCCTGCCTCTCCTCATCCTGGGGAAGAGAAGTGTGGCTTAACCACTGAAGCTGAAGTGGAACCCAGCAAGAACGAAGCCTTAGGTTCTCAAGTAGACAGTGCAGATCCAGGGCTTGTAGATGGCACTACCTGAGTATTGTTGGTGAAAATACTAGAGGCTGCTAAGGACACTCTAGATGTTCTCTATGGATCCAGCCTGCTGACCCAGGAGAAAGTCCCCCTTACGTGGAGAAGAAAGGTGGCCTGGCAAAATCCCTGGAAGAGTCTGCCAAGTGGACATCAGTACTGTTTGGTCTGAACTGCTCCTCTTCCAGCCTGAGTGGGGAGGCCTAATCTTTCTCATATCTCCAGAAACCAGAGCACCAAAGTTTACCCCTCTGCCCCTCATTGCCTGACAACCCCATAACCCTGACCTGACAGAGAGCACAGTGTAGGAGCAAATAGTGCCCTGAATGGGAGTGACCACGCTCAACAGGTAGCTCCTATGCGGGCAGATAGAATGGAAGAAACAGAAGATTAAATTAATACCAACAAAAGTCAAACCTAAAGGGAAGACAGAAAATATTACAAAAAATGTCTGGAAAACATAAAGAGTTTTGAAGAACAAAACCATGATATGTAAAATGTAAAAAGAAGTAGTAATAAAACATAAAATAGACAGTGCTGAAAATCCAAATAAGAATCAGGGAGAATTTGAAAACAAAAAAGAGGAAAAAAATAGAAGATAAAACTGAGAGGTAAGAGATACAGAGGAAAGATAAGAGACAATAATATGTGAATAGTAGTCTTTCGTGGCATATGAAAATGTAATTATGGAAATGGAGTTACAAAAATATAAAAATTGAAGTGACAAATTGAAAATAAATTTCCCTGAGCAGAAGAAAGACCTTACTTTTCAGACTGAAATAGCTTCCTAGTTAAAAAAAAAAAGGATGTAAATTAATACAGTCCTACATGTAGCAATTATCTGGTTTCCAGGAATAAAAAAAAAAGCTTCATGATAGGAAGAGCTGTTTATTTATAAAGAAAAAAAAAACTAGATGAGCATGAAAGTAGTTGTAAAGTTTAGAAAGTGGAACATGTACATATTAGGAAAAAGAGCAATGAGCCAATAATCTGGTGCCTGGCTAAGATAGCATTCATATTAAGTGCAAAAGGGTATTTTCTGGCCATGCAGCATATACTTTCTGAGGAAATTACTGAAGGAGATAGTTCAGCCAAAAGAAAATGGAGCAAAGGTCTCAACATGGGCAAAGCAAAGTACATAAATAAGGTGTATTTCAAAAAAGATTTTTTTCCTAGTAGCAGGCCAGACTTTGTTCTATATTATTTGAATTGGTCTTACACCAAACTGATAAAAGATGTCTTACTGTAATGTAGTGTCTTTATTTTTGGACATTAAGAACATGAAGTACAAAAACCTCCTTAAGAGATTGAAACTATCTTAACACTAAAAAGAGCCTCTAATTAAACTAGGTTTAAATATTTTATGCATAATATATAGTTGTTCTATAAAAAAAGTAATGTTTCTGTTAAAAAGTTTCAAAATGTATTCTGTTTTTTGTTTTTTTAATTTTTGTCTTCTTCCCATAAGTGAGTTTAATTCTGTGGTGTATAACCTCTGGGGTAAAGTCCGGGTCAGGAATAGACTACAAGTGTACATTTTTTCTGTTCTTCATTTTTTCTTTCTGTTCATTTATATTTTCATTTCAAGTTCAAGAAGTGTCTTTCTAAACACACACACACACACACAAATCCTTTTCTCAGTTCCATACTTTGAAAAGCCATAGAGTGAAACATCTCAGCTTATTATGTAATATGGTTAGAAATGAATAGCGGACACAATATATAAATTGTATTTAGCCACTTGGATATTTGAAATGTCTTTTCTTGAGTAGCATAGGAATAAGGGAAACATTTGAAACATAATTTGATAGTGTCCCAAAAATACAGAAATTATAGAAATTAACTATAATTCTGTAAGAGCAGTACTTAGAGGAAAATGATGAATACTTACTAATAAGGAAAAGGAGAGAAACATAATAAACTTCCCAGCCAAATATATAAGGATATATAAATTATAAAACTGAGAAATGATAAAAAGTAAAATTGATAAACTAAATCTCTTTTTAAAATATCCAAGAATTGAAGTATCTTATCTGTGTTTCACTGGGACTGTATACAGTGTGATACATCATGAGAAAGAGGTAAAAATGAGAACTGTTTTAATTATTTATTTTGAAATAATTTCAAATTTAAAGTTGTAAAAATAGCAGAAAAACTTTTGTATACCCTTTATCCCAGATTTGCTATTTTTTTAAGATTAAAAAAATTTTTTTCACATTTATTTATTTATTTAAAATGTTTTATTTATTTCTAGGAGAGAGAGAGATAGACAGCGTTAGCAGGGGAGGGTCAGAGAGAGAGGGAGTCACAGACTGAAATAGGCTCCAGGCTCTGAGCTGGCAGTCAGCACAGAACCTGACGCGGGGCTCAAACCCACGAATCACGAGATCATGACCTAAGCAAAAGTCGTATGCTCAACCGACTAAGCCACCCAGGTGCCCCTTCATTTATTTATTTTTGAGAGGCAGAGGCAGAGCATGAGCAGGGAAGGGAGAGAGAGAAAGGGAGATACATAATCTGAAACAGGCTCCAGGCTCTGAGCTCTTTGTTAGCACAGAGCCTGACGCAGGGCTCAAACTCATTAACTGTGAGACTGTGACCTTAGCTGAAGTTGGACGCTCAACCAACTGAGCCACCCAGGTGCCCCAAGATTTTATTTTTTTAAGTAATCTCTACACCCAGTGTGAGGCTCAAATGAACAACCCTGAGATCAAGAGTTGCACATTCCACTGACTGAGCCAGCCAGGTGTCCCCTAGATTTGCTAGTGTTTAATATTTTACCATGATTGCTTTATCTGTCTGCCTACCATCCATCCATCTATCCTATGTGCTGTGGGATAGATAAATATCTTTATAATTTTCTGAGCTCTTTAAGAATTGATTGCGTGCATCATGCTCCTTTCCCTGTAGTGCTTGTTTCATGGTGCATTTCCTAAGAACAAGAATATTCTCTTACTTACCTGGAGTATGGTTATTAACTTGAGTAAAGTTAACATTGGCTATACTGTAATACTTAAAATTTTTTTAATTTTATTTATTTTAGAGAGACAGAGAATGAACAGGGGAGAGGGGTAGAGGAAGAGAGAGAGAGAGAGAGAATGAGAATCTTATGCAGGCTTCATGCTGAGTTGGGTCGGATCCCACAACTGTGGGATCATGACCTGAGCTGAAATCAAGAGTCAGATGCTCAACCAACAGAGCCACCCAGGCACCCCTTATAAAATTTATAGTCCATATTCCAATTTTGCCAAATGTCCTAATAATGTCCTTCATTGCAATTTTTTCCCAATACAAGATCGAATCCATAATTGCTTAATTGTATAATTTCCTTTAATCTGGAAATGTTTCCTCAGCTTTTTTCTCATGCCAGTGACATTTAAAAATATATATATGCCAATTGTTTTCTAGAATATTTCTGGATTTGGATTCTTGTGACTAGATCCATGTTATCTAGTTTTGGCTGATTCATACATGAATGATAACTGTATCCTTCTTAGAATATACACCTAGAGATAGAAAGTGTCCTTTAGTCTTGTTTTGGTTCTATTAAATTTTGTTCATGTGGGGCTCACTCGGTTAAGTGTCTGACTCTTGATTTTGGCTCAGGCATGCTGTGGTTTGTGAGATCGAGCCTTGCATTGGGCTCTACAACACCAGAGCCTGCTTAGGATTCTCTCTCTCTCTCTCTCTCTCTCTCTTTCTCTCTCTCAAAATAAACAAGCTTAAATAAACAAACTTAAAAAATTTTTGTTCACATGCATAAGATGTTTTCCAGTTTTGCCATTGTATAATTACTGTTTTTCCTTTTTAATAGATGATATGTGGGGAGATACTTTGAAACTCACTAGATGCCCTATTTCTCATCAAACTTCCCCATCCTCTAAATTTAGCATTCATTGATAATTCTTGCCTGCATCAGTTTTTATTCTAATGGTTGCAAAATAGTGTTTGGTAACTCTGTTATCCCTTCTGTATTTATTAGTTAGCATTCTATTGTGCTATGAAGTTTCCACTTCACCCCTTTTATTTACTTATTAGCACTATAATCTCATGGTTTCTAATTCACCAGGTTATAATTCTTACAGTTCTTACTTATTTTCTTGTTCAGTTTGTCCTGGATTTAGCCAGTGAAAATCTCCTCAAACTATCCTCTGTCTTTAAATATCTATATGTATATATTTGTTAACACTTTATTAATTTCTAGCACAAGATTTTTAAAGCTCATCTTATGTTTTTCCTACTTCCTAAGTGGAATTAGCCTTTCCCAATAAGCCCTGATTCCCATGAGTGGAAAGAGGTATTGAAAAATAATGATTGGCAGTGTGCCTGGCTGGCTCAGTTGGTAGAGCGAGCAGCTTTTGTAAGCTTTAAGTAAGCTTTAAGCTTACTTAAAAAAATAATAATAAAATTTAAAAATAAATAAAGGGGCACCTAGGTGGTTCAGTCAGTTAAGTGTCTGATTTTTTTTCTGTTTTTTAAAATTTTATTATTTAAAAAAAATTTTTTTTAATGTTTTATTTATTTCTAGGAGAGAGAGAGAGAGACAGTGTGAGCAGGGGAGGGTCAGAGAGAGAGGGAGTGACAGACTCTGAAACAGGCTCCAGGCTCTGAGCTGGCAGACAGCACAGAGCCCAATGCAGCGCTCGAACCCACAAACCACGAGATCATGACCTAAGCGAAAGTCGGATGCTTAACCGACTAAGCCACCCAGGCGCCCCTATTATTTTTTAGATTTAAATCCAAGTTAGTTAACATGTAGTGTAGTAATGATTTCAGGAACAGAATTTAGTGACTCATCACTTACATATAACTCTAGTCCTCATCCCAGCAAGTGTCTTCCTTCATGCCCTTTGTCCATTTAGCCCATCTCCCCACCCAATACCCTGCCAGCAACCCTCAGTTTGTTCTCTGTATTTAAGAGTCTCTAAAGATTTGCCTCCTTCTCTATATTTATCTTATTTTTGCTTTCCTTCCCCTATGTTCCTCTGTTTTGTATCTTAAATTCCACATATGAGTGAAATCATATGATGTTGGTCTTTCTCTGACTGACTTCACTTAGCATAATATACTTTAGTTCCATCCACATTGTTGCAAATGGTGAGATTTCATTCTTTTTGATCACCAAGAAATATTGCATTGTATATATATAGATGTATATGCACATTGTATATATAGAAGATGTATATACACATCTTCTTTGTGCATTCATCAGTCAATAGACATTTGGGCTCTTTCCATACTTTGGCTATTGTTGGTAGTGCTGCTATGAACATTGGGGT
>NW_027528873.1:4388121-4505651 GCF_008692635.1 Crocuta crocuta | reverse complement strand
TGTCTGATTTTTTTTCTGTTATTTAAAATTTTATTATTTAAAAAAAATTTTTTTTAATGTTTTATTTATTTCTAGGAGAGAGAGAGAGAGACAGTGTGAGCAGGGGAGGGTCAGAGAGAGAGGGAGTGACAGACTCTGAAACAGGCTCCAGGCTCTGAGCTGGCAGACAGCACAGAGCCCAATGCAGCGCTCGAACCCACAAACCACGAGATCATGACCTAAGCGAAAGTCGGATGCTTAACCGACTAAGCCACCCAGGCGCCCCTATTATTTTTTAGATTTAAATCCAAGTTAGTTAACATGTAGTGTAGTAATGATTTCAGGAACAGAATTTAGTGACTCATCACTTACATATAACTCTAGTCCTCATCCCAGCAAGTGTCTTCCTTCATGCCCTTTGTCCATTTAGCCCATCTCCCCACCCAATACCCTGCCAGCAACCCTCAGTTTGTTCTCTGTATTTAAGAGTCTCTAAAGATTTGCCTCCTTCTCTATATTTATCTTATTTTTGCTTTCCTTCCCCTATGTTCCTCTGTTTTGTATCTTAAATTCCACATATGAGTGAAATCATATGATGTTGGTCTTTCTCTGACTGACTTCACTTAGCATAATATACTTTAGTTCCATCCACATTGTTGCAAATGGTGAGATTTCATTCTTTTTGATCACCAAGAAATATTGCATTGTATATATATAGATGTATATGCACATTGTATATATAGAAGATGTATATACACATCTTCTTTGTGCATTCATCAGTCAATAGACATTTGGGCTCTTTCCATACTTTGGCTATTGTTGGTAGTGCTGCTATGAACATTGGGGTGCATGTACTCCTTCTTTTTCAGGAATGTTTTGGCTATTCAGTGTCTTTTCTGGTTCCATACAAATTTTAGGATTGTGTGTTCCAACTGTGTGAAGAATGCTGGTGTAATTTTGATAGAGATTGTATTGACTACGTAGATTGCTTGTAGTATTGACAAGTGTCTGATTGTTGATCTCAGCTCACGTCTTGATCTCAGGGCTGAGTTCAAGCCCTGTGTTGGACTCCACGCTCGGTGTGAAGCCTACTTAAGTGAATGAATGAATGAATGAATGAATAAATAAATAAAAGTACAAACACTGATTGGCAGCAGATTTCATCAGGGCTAGAAGTGTGTGTGTATGTGTGCACGCGTGCATGTGTTAACAATTTTTGAAACATCGCACCTCCAGTTCTAGTCTAAGTACCTAAGAGTCTTTCCTTGCCTTTTTCTGTTCTATATTTTTATCTCTTCCACAGCAAGAACCCTGGCTCCCATCAACATTGACATTATGCATTCATTTGTTCAATCTTGAAATATACACAAAAGAGCTTCAGAATTACTAGACCATCCCACTACAACAAACAGTATTTGCTCAAGTTCCTTTGCCAGTTTTTTCCTTTATCTCAAGAATGTATGAATATATGGTCAAAGCACACTATTCAAAAGTTACTTCGATTAGTTCTTATTCTTCTCCCTTCAGTGATTTTATTAATTTGAAATAGAATTTTTTGTTTCTGTTATCATTCAGTTTTAGTCCCCCCCCCCATCCTTTTTAAAAACATTATCAGTATATATATATTTTTTTAATGTTTATTTACTTTTTGAGAGAGAGAAAGAGAGTGCAAGTGGGGAAGGGCCAGAGAGAGGGGAGGACACAGAATCTGAAACAGGCTCCAGGCACAAAGCCTGAAGCAGGGCTCAAACTCACGAATTGTGAGATCATGACCTGAGCCAAAGTCAAATGCTCAACCAGCTGAGCTACCCAGGCACCCCACATTATCAATATATTTTTAATGTGGAATTTTAATTTGATTCCCAAAGTCAAACTCATGACAAAAGATATGCTCAGAGAAGTTAACTTCTTCACCTGTCCCTTCATCTGTCTCCCTATATCTTGTAACCAATAGGTTTTGATTTTTCCTTTATATTTCTTTTTGCAAAAACATTTAGGATACATGCTTTGTATTTACCCTAATTTCTTACATAAAAGATAAACCACATATGCTCTTTTATACTTTGCCGTTTTTACTTAAAAATATATTCTGAGAATTACTTCCCATCATTTCACAGATATCTTCTTCATTCTTTTCACAGCTGCGCAGTATGTGTATGTACGTAGTTTAGCCATCCAATATCCTATGTTTGGGCACTTAAGTAATTTCCACTACTTTGCAAATAAGGCTGCAGAATAACCTTGGGCATATGGGTTTTCTTTTTGTTGGAGGTATGTCTTTATAATAAACTCCCAGAAGTGAGATTGCTACATAAAAGGATAAATATATTGTAATTTTGTTAGACATTGCCAAACATGCCAAGGAATGTTAGACATTCCTCTCTGTAGGAACTGTGCCATTTTACATTTCCACCAGAAATGTTTCTTTTTTAAAATGTTTTAAATGTTTGTTTATTTTTGAGAGAGAGAAAGCATGCACATAAGGGAAGAGTTAGAAAGAGAGGGAAACAGAGGATCTGAAACAGGCTCTGTGTTGACAGCAGAGAGCCCGATGTGGGCTTTGAATTTACAAACCCTGAATCAAGACCTGAGCTGAAGTTGAATGCTTAACTGACAGAGACACCCTGGAGCCCCTCAGCTAGATATGTTAGATACTGTTTCCCCATAGCCTTTTTCCTCATTGAATCTTTTACATCAGTGAATGATCTGGTTGGATGAATTGCAGAAGTTGGGGGCTGAAATAGAAGTGACACTTACTTATTGTGACACTTTTGACCTTTTAAAAGCACTTTATCCTCTAAATGGCTGTCATGTAAATGGAATCATATAAATGGATATTAGAATCCACAATATTATATAAATGGAATCCTATAACCAGTTGAGAAGCTTTCTTTTGGTCAACATAATGCCTTTTGAGATTCATCCATGTATTGTATGTGTCAATAGTTCATTCCATTTAATTACTCAGCAGTTTTCTGTTTTGGATATATCACAGTTTGTTCATCCATCATCCCACTGGAGGATCTGTGGCTGTTTCCAGTTTTGAGTGATTATAAATAAAGCTACTGTAAGCATTCATGTACAGGTTTTTATGTGAACATCCGTTAATTTTAAAAAATTTCTCTAGGATATATACCTAAGAGTGTTATATAAGCATACACACAAATAAGTATGAGTTTATCTTTGTAGAACACAAAAACAAAAACCTGCCAAACTGTTTTCGAGAGTGGCCATACCATTTACCGTTCTCACCAGCACTGTGTGTGTGTGTGTGTGTGTGTGTGTGTGTATGTGTGTGTTGCTCCTGTGATTGGTATTGTCATTTTTGTTTGTTTGTATTTTAATTTTCGCCATTCCAATAGGTGTGTAATATTATCTGTCACTCACTCTCTGTTCCATTGAGACTCCTGAGTCTGCCTCAGACCAGGAAGGGGGGCTTCTGTGGAAGCTCTTCATATTTGCATCCAGTGTACAGACCCAAGTATTGGGTCTTAGGCTGTCCCTGAGTTTAGGCCAGGCGATATCAGAGAAAATGAAAACGGGAAACTCACTAATGGTTTGGTGTTACTTAGAGTTTCCTGCTGGCCTTATTCTTCTGAGTCCTCAGATAGCTTCTCCATGCCTTCCATCAGGATTCTTAGTTGTATTCAGTGGGAGAGACAGAGTGAAATCTGCTCACTCCCAGAGATTTTTCATCATAAGCTCATTTGAGAACAGTTTAAGTGGAAGATTATTTAGGGAAATTCTTTAAGCAAGTATATTTATTGAAATAGCCAATGAAGAATGTAAATTAACTAGATTTCTTTTTTTCCTATTTCTTTGGCCTGTCACCAAAAACCTTTCCTCAAACTAGCCATCCACTATGTTTTCCAAATTTTGATTGAAAAATTTAGACAATTTGGGCATGATGTTTTTTAAAAGTATACATTTCAAAACCAACGTTATTTTTTAATATTAGTTTTTGAAGTAGTAGAGATATTTTGATGTGTTGTATGAACATGTTGACCAAATGAGTATGACTTATGGATCTGATAATTCATTTTGAATAAAATTTATAGTTATTATTGAATGATCCTTATTAACTTGAGTTTTAACGTAGATATTCTTTAATCTTTTTGTCTTTAATTTCTTCATTATAAGAATAACAAACCATTCACTAAAATTAAACCATTTTTCTTGAGGCTGTATAAAGCCTTCATATTTATTATGACTGATTCTTGAGCTTTTTCATGGGATCTATTCTTTCTGTCCTACATGCTTATTCAGGAGTTAGTTCACAAACAGGGATATCCAACTGATCAATGAAAAGGATTTCAACTTAGTTAATAGAGAAACATAAAATCAAACCATCATGCAGTCCACGAAAATAGCTAAAATAAAAAACACAGATAGTATCAATTCTTGGCAAGAATATGGCATAACTGTAAATTTCATACTGTTGGCAGGAGCCTTAATTTGGTATAATCACTTTGGAAAATGGTTTGGCAGTATCTTCTAAAGTTAGTCCTAAATGTGTAGAGGCTAGGACTATCATTACCACCCCTTGGTATATAGCAAACAGAAACATAGACATATGTTCTCCAAAAAGAATGTCTATGAGTGTTCAAAGTGGCCTATTTATATAGCCCCAAACTAGAAACTAACCAAATGCATATAATAAATTGTGTATTGTCACACAGTGGAATATTATATACACAACGGTAAGAATGAAGTGTAACTACTTGTAACAGCATGAATGAATTTCACATGCATTATGTTAAACAAAAGTTTGTATCTTGATCTGGATGTTGTTTATCTAGGTGTATTCACACTGTGAAAATTCATCCCACTATATACTTGGGATTTGTGCAGTTTTTTACATGTATGTTCTATACTTCAGTAAAAATAGTATATTAAATTAATTAGATCTTTGAATTTTTTGTTTGGTTTTTAAAGATTGGCTTTTAGTATACCTAGTTATTACTGGCCCCTTAGTGAACCCATTAGGTGGAGTAGTTTTTCAGTTGATTCTCTTGGTTAGTATAGGTAGATGATCTTTTCATCAGAAAACTAGGATTGGTGTTATCTTCAGGAGAATAATTTATTTTAATGCCAAAAAAGCACACAGAATTGATTTTTATTTTTTATTTCTTTTTTTTAAATTTTTTAATGTTTTATTTATTTCTGAGAGAGAGAGAGGCGTTGTGAACAGGGGAGGGTCAGAGGGAGAGGGAGACACAGAATCTGAAGCAGGCACCAGGCTCTGAGCTAGCTGTTAGCACAGAGCCCAATGCGAGGCTCGAACCCACAAACCGTAAGATGACCTGAGCCAAAGTCGGACGCTTAACCAACTGAGCCACCCAGGCGCCCCGATTTTTAAACAGCCCAAATATCTTTAAAGAAAAAGTAAGGCCTGCTGCATACATAGTCCATTTAAGAAGACCTTCCATGGGCTCATAAACCTATGCAATGTGAGAGCCCAGATAGTACTAGGGCAGATTGTTTTTCAAGTGAGCAACCTTTCATACTGTATTCTTGGTTAATGTGGATCCAGGTAAATACTAGTTATATAACATAATTCTATTTATCCCTCCCCAACTCCTCCATTTTGTTTTAGCATTTTTTTGTTGTTGTTATTTTTGTTGTTGCAGATCTTTTCACAGATGTTGCTGAGACTGAAAAAATGGCCAAAAGTTTGGAAGATTCTGAAGGAGTCTGTTTTGTTCCATCTTTTACTGGATTGCAGGTATTTTTTAAAATTTTTTATTTTTTAGTCAGTGACAATTAACAGACATTTCTTTCTTCATACCTACACTTAAAATTATTTATATGCCACTCCCTTACTTGAAAATTTGGACACTGAGCAGTATGAAAGTGAAGGTACATTCCAGGGCTTAAAAGCTGTGACTTAGCATGAATTCCATGAGAAAGCAGAGCAAATTCAGCTTAGAACTACATCCCTATGGTAATGAAAAGTTGGCAGGTTTGGTATAGAACTTTTACATAAGACTTAGTGCTACTTTGTCATAACCAAAATTAACCATTTCCCAGTGGGGGAAAATATATCAGTATATTGGGATTTTTTACTTAGAGGAAGTTGAGAATTAGAAAAATAATGTTAATTTCTCTCTCTTTCTCTCTCTTTCTCACACACACATATGGGTATATTGTGCAGTTATTTATAAGTTTCATTCACTTTTTAAAAAATCAAATTCTCTTTTGGTTAACTGTTGTGGTGGAGTATTGGTTATTTTGCCTAATCAGAAAGTGAACCCAGTACAAGAAATGGCTCTGTACTGTAATTTCTACTTAGATGTTGCATAATGTAAATCATATGGGATGGTTATGACTTAATAAACTTTCAAGGCTGAAGATCAGAATGAAAATTTTCCCCAGTAGTTTCATTCCTGCTTCACCTGGTTTGCAAAGGTGAGAGTCCTGTTGCTCAGCTGCTACCGTGAGCTTCCTGGCAGGTGTTTAGAAAGTACCCAGTTAAAAAGTCATTTTAGAATATATGGTCTCTGGGGGAGGAGCTAAGAATTATAAACTAATGAGAAGCAGTTTTTATATTTTCACACTTACAGGGAAGAAATTCCTAATACTCAAGTTTCTAGGGCAAAACCAAACAGAAAAGAACTGTTGCAAAGCCATTACAGTTTAAAAGGAAAAAGAAAAACACACAAATTCACAAGCGAAATAGCTGAGGAAAAATGTTCCACAGAATGTGAGGGTTGTGTGTATGTGTGTAGATATATTTACATTGTAGCCTCTGAAATTCTCTTTTGTGGTATCTGTTGTGAGTATGATGGAGCAACAACATTTGAGATTGGAGGCTTGTTAAAACAGGTTTAAGAGAGATGAAAATGTTGTGAGTCCTGGTAATTATAACCGGACAGTTGTCAAAAAGTAACAGTGTGCCTGGTGCTGGTTTTCTTCCCCCACACAGTGGACTTACTTTGTTTTCATGTTAGAAACAAAATATATTGGTTAGTGTGTAAGCCGCACATTATTTGACATCTGTGTTATGTAATCCACCATTTTCCACCTATTCAGTCTTCCACTTAGGGTTGGCCTCAGATCGATAGGATTTATGACAAATGTATTATATCTAGTTAAGTTGAGTTTAATATTTTTTTATTGGCCTGTAAATAAAGATGGCATCTTCTACATTAAAAAAAAAAAAAAAAGAGAAATGGCTCTGTAATATTTGACTTTGTATTTAATTGAAAGATCTGTGATATTGCCTTTTATTTTGGCATACTGTTAGGAAGACTTTAAAAACCTTTTCAGGTATATTATTATGAATAAAATTCCTTTTTTTGGAAAGCTTATCCTACCCTTTTAATCCTTCTCTAAATATTATTTCCTCTCGAAAAATAAAAATTTCTCTTCTAGTCCATGCTGTACTCAGGCAATCAGTTAAAAAGTTCAAGATTTGAAATTTTGGACAATATAATGTAGAAACTGGTGGGAAAAGATTAAATCAGAGTGTTTCAAATCTTTAAAAGTACAATATTTCCAAACTAGACGTTTAAATGGGCATTATTTTAATATCTGTAATAATTTCCTTCTATATATGTTATCCTAAAGGACTAAAAATTTATAAGTAACATAACAGAGATTGCACTGCGTCCTCTTTGGGGCGATGTGATGAAACTAAATAGCATCCATGATAGGACGGGGGTGAAAGAGTATTTGTTGGATTGACAATTCAGGAGGAAGATTTAGATGAATAGTTGTTATCAACCAAGGTAGGATTTAATTAGGCTACTATATATTCTTCCGTTTTTTTGAAAAATATGATGGGGGACTTAGTCCTGACTTTATCTTGGCAGCTGTCTAACTTTTGCATTAATCCATATGCCTGTAAAAATAATATCAAGTATATGATACAAAGTATTGCTAAAGCCAGAAGATTGGAGAAAACTCTCACTGATGCAGTTTTTAAGGTCATGTTAATAAAAAATGTCCCTTTGCTGCCATGACTGCAACCTGGAAGTCTGTTGGATTCGAGGGGCGTGGAAGAGGACTACAAACCCAAGTATTTCCTAATGTAACATGAAACTCTTAAGTAGAAACTGAAAGTTAATTCAGACAACAATAGTGTGTTGATACTAAGCTGTTTGGAAAATAGGAGGGAGATCACTGATAAGTTGCCTATGTCTACAAGCAAAGAAAATGAAGGATTGGGGAATGGGAAGGAAGGGTCAAGTATCTGTAATACTGCCTTTAATATTAGAATATTGTTACAGCCATAGATGATGGGGCAGGATGTTAAAAAGTCTCAATAGCCTCCATTTCTCAAGGGAGTCTGCTGAGAAAGTGGCACTGGGGGAAGTTGGAGGAGAGTGGGGAAGTCTGGGACAGCCACTTCAGGGAATAGCAGGGGGTGGGCTGGAGCATGGGGGCCATAACCTGGGGGTGGCATCAGTTGGTGCACCACTGTGGCTTTGGTGTAGCAGGGCTTGTGGTTTGGCGGGGGAATGGCGGAGATACTAATGTAGAGTATCCATGACAGGTATAGGAGGCAGGAATCAGTGGTTATCTGCTGGACTTTGAATTACTGTGATGGTGACAGTGATAGGATGGACAGGATTGTGAATCAAGTGGCAATCTTCGCAGGATGAGGAGTCATGCTTCTGAGGGTTCTTAGGTTTGTAGGCAACAGACTTCCTTATGCTACCCTGAGAGGAGCTGGTTGTTCACTGGTATTAGAAAGGAGTCAGCCACTGACTTTGCAGTTCTTTATGTTGCTTGTGGTCTCTGCTTCTCTGTGAGTCTACTTTTCTCGTTACCAGCTCTGCTCTATACTCTTTCTTCCTCATAACTTCTACTTGTCATTATTTTCCTCATACTTTATGCTTCTCTACAATTTGGAAATACACACAGCCTTCTTCTACTTTGTGCAGGCTTTTAGCTTCAGTTCCCCCTTGTTGATAGTCTTTTCTCAGATGGTCATTTCTGGGAAATCTGAGAATCTGATTGGTCCACCTGGTCTTTTCCGGCTTTGGACACATTTTGAGTTAGTCATTGCTCAGTCCCTGTGGTTGTGGCATTGGCGGTGGGACTAGGGCATGAAACTTGACTGTTATAGACAACAAGGTCTGTGGATCCAAGTAGTTTCCTCCAAAAGAGATGTGACCAAAGGTACCTGGGTGGCTCAGTTGGTTGTGTCTAACTTTGGCTCAGGTCATGATCTCATGGCTTGTGAGTTCAAGCCCCATGTTAGGCTCTGTGCTGACAGCTCAGAGGCTGCAGCCTCCTTTGGATTCTGTCTCCTTCTCTCTCTCTGCTCCTCTCCACTCATGCTCTGTCTCGCTCTCTCTAAAATAAATAAACATTAAAAATGTAAAAAAAAAAAAAGAAGAAGAAGAAGAAAGAGATGTGGCCAGCAAATACTGGGAATACTGTCTCTGGTTTTGAGAGTGACTAGGATGTCGATGTGTGAAGGGAGGTAAAACATGATGTTGATGTGGACCTAAACAAACATGGGGGAAGGTAAGGCACCTGGGTGGCTCAGTTGGTTAAGCATCTGATTTCAGCTCAGGTCATGATCTTATAGTTTGTGAATTCTAGCCCTGCACGGGGCTCTCTGTTGTCAGTGCAGAGCCCACTTTAGATCCTTAGTCCCTCTCTCTTTGCCCCTCTTCTGTTTGTGTGCGCTCTCTCTCTCTCTCTCTCTCTTTCTCTCTCTCTCTCTCTCTCAGAAATAAACATTTTTTAAAAAATGGGGGAAGGGAAGTGTCTCCTAACAGTAGATGTGTAGTGGCTGAGAGTGATTGTAGGATGTTAGTACAGGATTGACTGGTCCCTGTGGTATGGAAGCTCAGCAGTCCTCTGGATAGCTACCACTGAAGCTATTTGCCCAGCACAGAGGCAGGTTTGTTACAGCAACCACAAAATAAGTGGAAGGAACTTCTCAGAGTTGGTTATGGTTTAGGAGAATTAATTTACAATAGAAGGAAGAATTCAGAAGACACAGAAAGGAATATGGAGAAAGTCAATAGTGGGAAGGATTTTGGTAAGCAGTAATAGTAATATAAAATTTGTAGTGAACTATGTGTCAGGCATAGTTCTAAATGTCATGCATTATCTCATTTAATCCTCAGTAACTCCACAAGGCAGAAGATACTCTTATCATCCCATTCTGAAGATGAGGAAAGTAAGATGTAGAGCTGTTAAATCACTTGCCTAGTCTCACACAGCTAGTGAGCGACAGAGTTGGTTTCAGGGCCCAGCTGTTCTGACTCCAGAGTCCAGGTTCTTAACCACTCCACTATACTGGTTCATGGTATGGCATAAAATATAAGAATGGGAATACACAACAGATGCCTTTAGGTTCAAAATTGACAAGGAGCGGGGTGCCTGAGTGGTTCAGTCGTTTAAGCGTCTGACTTCAGCTCAGGTCATGATCTCACGGTTCATGGGTTTGAGACCTGTGTCGGGCTCTGTGCTGATAATTCCCAGCCTGGAACCTGCTTCACATTCTGTGTCTCCCTCTCTCTCTGACCCTCCCCTGCTCATGCTGCCTTTCTCTCTCTCTCTCAGAAATAAATAAAACATTAAAAAAAAAGTTGACAAAGGGCAAGAGGCATATTGACATTAACCATCTTACAAGTACCCAGCAATTTAGGCTAAGATTCCCGTGGTCACACTGGCCTACTGAGGCTGGTAGTCTATGCCTTGGGCAGGAGTCTTCTAGGTTAGCTCAGGGCTTCAAGCAAAACTTTGTGGATTCTCCCTGTTCCTAGTTGGTTGATGGTCTGGGAGGCTTACTCAATAGGATCAGCAGTGACAGATTAAAAATGTGGCTGGAGGCTGTCTGCCCTGTTGGGATGTGAGCAGACCTAAAGGACCTTCTTTCCCAGAGTTTTTCCTACCATATCATCCCAAAGACAGGCTCACTTGGACTAACGCAGGGACAGTAGAGCCTATAAAGAAATTTTTAGGTTTCTATGGACTTTATTACCCCCTCAGATTGGCCTACTACTAATTGTAAATTATGTTCATAGTTGTTTTTACAAAAGTCATTTCAAACCAGTCATACCAGGATTTTATGTGGTATACTAGAAGGAGTAATTTTTATGCAAAAAAAAAAAACAAAAAAAAACAAAAAACCCATAGCACACTACTAGGAACTAATACAGTATTCTATCACCTGATATAGACTAGTGTTACTGTATAAGTAAGCTTTTACTAAGTGGATCACCAGAACATGTTAATAAATTTGAAAAATTATCAGGATAAAATCACAGTAGGAGGAAAATCATAGCTACAGTAAAGATAAGATGTAATATGGAATTTCTTTAATTAAATAGTGAGGAAAAGTATTGTTCGTTCATTGATTAAACAAATGTGTGTTTATGCCCTGAGGGGCCAGATGCAATGCAAGGCCCTGGAGACACATAGGAAGTACATCAGATGAGTTTCCACAGAGAAAATAGAGTTTCAACAAACATCCACACAAACATATGTGGTTATATACACATGACATGAAGCAAAGTTCGGGGTCTCCATAAAAGCGATGATGGGGGCTTGGCCTTGTCTCTGGGATCAAAGTTTTCCCCGAGGAATCTGAGCCAAGTTTTGGAAGGGGAGTAGGATTAGTTAGGAGAAGGGGTGGTAGAAAGTTTTCCAGGTAAGGAGAGGATGTGTCAAGGCCCTGAAGCTAGAAGGTGCCTTTCCTGGGGACCATCGTTTTCTGACAGCACTAGCACATCCCTCTGTCATGACCTTACATCAGATGTTGGAACTGTTCTTCTGTCCCTTTCCTTGTAAGACCATAGCTCTGGCAGGGGTCTCATCTTTGTGTCCTAGAATTGTCTTGGATTTCTGAGGGTGCAGTGAATACAAAATTTATTTGATAGATACATAATTCCAGGTCAGGGCTTCGGCTCTTATTATCTTTTATAATGTATTATTTTTTGAGAGAGAAAAAGAGCGCAAGTGGAGGAGGGGCAAAGAGAGAAGTAGACGGAGGATCCGAAGCAGGCTCTGCCCTGTCAGCACAGAGCCCAATGCAGGCCTCAAGCCCATGAACCATGAGATCATAACCTGAGCTGAAGTCAGACGCTTAACTGACTGAGCCACCCAGGCGCTATAAGACTTTGGCTCTTTTAAAGACAGATGTTAGGCTGAATCATTTCTCATATTAGGCAATGAGACTATTAAGCTAAGAAATATAAGGGTTTAGTTTGAATGTCTGACAAAATATTAAGTATGACAAAAACAGTTTCAGTGTAAAAACTTTACAGGTGGATAAACGGAGAAACACTAGGATTGCTTTTCATTTCCTCTTATAAAGCTAGACATCTAAGTTGTTACTCTGCTTCGGTCCCTTCTCTTTGTATGAGCTCAAACAGAAGGTATAGCTAAGTCAATATCTATAAGTCAACTAAGTCAACCTTGCTTAAATCCTATTAGAGAGTTAATCCTAATAGTTAACATATTTGGGGGGCTGTCATTTATTTTAAAACTACTTAACTCTATATAAAGAAGCATTCTTTTTTCTAACATGGGTGTGTTTTTATTGCATAATATGTCTTTAAGTCTGTAAGTGTAATTTAGAACAATAAAACTTGTTACTATCTCTTTCTTTAGGCTCCTTTAAATGACCCCCATGCATGTGCCTCTTTTATGGGTTTGAAGCCTTCCACCAGTAAATACCATCTTGTACGAGCAATATTGGAATCAATAGCTTTCAGGTAGCAGAACTGGCCCTAAACTCACCTCTCTGCATACAGTATTGCCATTTCCTTTTATTAATTTCTCCTAAACTAAATTCTGAAATTTCATAAGTTTTTAAATGTTTTTATTTATTTATTAAGAGAGTGGTAGCGGGGAGGGGCAGAGAGAGAGGGGCACAGAAGATCTGAAGCTGGCTCTGTGCTGACAGCAAAGAGCCAGAAGTGGGGCTCAAACTCACGAACTGTGAGATCATGACCTGAGCTGAAATCAGATGCTCAACGAACTGAGCCACCCAGGTGTCCCTAAAATTTCTTAATTTTAACTGAGCATTTATACCTTTTGTTTATGACATAATTATTGCTAATTTCCTTAGCATTTCTGTTTTTCATATTTAATAGTTCCAATACCACTTAGATTTGATATCTGAAAATAAAATGATTTTTAAAAATATAGCTGACCCTTGAACAATGTGGGTTTGAACTGTGCAGTCCATCTATGTGTGGATTTTTTTCGGTAAATTCAGTATGGTACTGTAAATGTATTTCCTTTATGATTTTCTTAGTAACATTTTCATTTCATTTCATTTTCATTTCTGGCTTACTTTATTGTAAGAAGGCAGTATGTAATACATATAACATACATACTCTGTGTTAACTGACTGTTATCAGTATGGCTTCCGGCCAGTAGTAGGCCATTAGTGGTTAAGTTTTGGGGGAGTCAGAAATCACACACAGATTTTTTGTTTTGTGGTAGGTCGGCACCCCTAATCCCCACATTATCCAAGGGTCAACTGTGTCTATATTCTTATGCATAAAAGATTTAAAGTTTGGACTTTCAAAGATTTTTGTATCCTTATTAATAAAGGAGAATTCTAATTAATAATGCTTCCATTATACTCAAAGATTAAGTCACCAAAATTATTCTTTTTGTATATTTCCCTGTGATCTTTTCATTATGGCACATTTGTAATTTTAATTCACATTTTTAATTTTAAATCACATTTTTAATTCTTAAAATTAAGAATGTGGCTGTCATGATATGGAACATTTGGAACATTTAAAATAAAAATTTCTGATTACAAAATGATAATTTCTTATTTGATGAATTCTGTTAGATGTTATTCACGGTATGTCATCTTTATAGCTTTCTATTAAATGGATGCTTGCTTTAAATTTTTATTTGTAGAAATTATAATAGATTAAATTTATTTCTAAATGAAAATTATGGTCTCTTTTATCAAGGTGAAAAGCCCAAGGCCTGAAACCTCTCACTTGTTTGAGCATCTGATACCAATTTCAGTTAGCATAATATATTTTTTAATGTTTTCTTTTGCATATTTTATAAATATCATATATACAAATCACAGTTTTAATTTTTCTTGATTTGAAAAAAATAGAGAATTATTATGATGTGAATTTCCTCTAAACAGTTATCTTGATTTTTTGACTAGAAATAAACAGTTATATGAATTGATGCAGAAAGAGATCCATATCCCTGTGACAAAAGTCCGGTACGTAAACTTTGTTTCCAATAGATTTAATTAGAAATCAAAAGTGAGTGCTAACTGCTATTAGTGTTTTCATCATTATGACTATTCAGGATTTTTTAAAAAAAAATATGCCTAGCTTCTTTGCAACAAAATTCTTGGTCATAGGAATTTGGAGAGGAAAGGAAAGCTTATTTTGGATTTACGGAGAATATAACACATTACAGAATTTAAGATGATCTTAGCACCCACATGTATATTATAAAGATCTGTATTTATTCTTTTTAAGATTTTATTTTTAAGTAATCTCTACATTCAACGTGGCGACTCAAAACCTTGAGATCAGGAGTTGCACACTCCACCAACTGAGCCAACTAGTCATCCCTATCATAAACATCTTTCAAAACTCTTTTTTGGGTTTGTGGCTATCCTTTTGTCATGGAAACATCACATTTTATTTGCTGGAATGTCCAAATGAATTTTTATGTTGGCTAAGTTTACTTGGCCTATTTTGAACTAGTCCCAGGATGAACAGAACAGGTGAGAAAATTGGTGTTAGGAATAAGGAAAAATGTTTGAAGATTACCTAGTAAGGACCTTTTTCCTCAGGTCAGTGCTACGTGATATGATTTTGGAATTAAGAGGGTGAGCTTCAAAAATAAAATCCAGATTCTAAAAAAATAAATGTGGCCCTTTTTAAAAAGGATGAATAGTGTTTTTATGCATTTGTTGGAATAATTTATCTCAAATATCTTGCTCCCCACAGGGCAGATGGAGGAGTTTGTAAGAACAATTTTGTCATGCAGATGACTTCAGACCTGATTAATGAGAAAATAGAGAGACCTGTCAACATAGACATGTCGTGCCTTGGGGCAGCTTCTCTAGCTGGCCTTGCTGTTGGTATGTGTGGATTTTATAAAAGCAAGAGCTGTCTTGCAGGCTATTTCTTGCCGAGAGCATTTCTCTTCCCAAATGACTGAATTATAGAGAGGGTCTGGAAAACTTTAGTGTCCAGTTGTTTTGGAACCTGGTCTGGATCACTGGGGGGGAAGAACCAAGCGGCACTAGGAGATCTTGGAAGGCAGGAGGTTTATTTTACACCAGCCGGCTCAGAGGAGATGACTGACTCTCCAGAGGTGTGAGCCCCCAGCACAAGCAGAGGGAACAGTTTATAATCTTTGCTTCTACATTCTGCATTAGTAATTTGGCAAGTGTGTATGGCAAGTGGGATAGGAAGAAGAACCTGGAATGGGAGTTTTCGGTAGGGTACTGGAATTTCCCTGTCAATCCTGTCAGCCATATTATAACAGATTTTTCCCTGTCACAGTAAGCTCCATACACAAATGCACTTTATTCACAAAATATTCCTATGCCCTCCTCTGTGGATGGTCTGTTTGTACTTGTTCCATATTCACTTCACTTCTTCACTCAGAATTATGAGGCAGGGAAATTAATTCTCAGCTGCTCTGTCTTCAGCAAAGAGAAGGTCCCTGGACAAACTTCTGAGTAGATAGGCTTTACTTTGGCATTAGGAACCACTCCATTCTTTTAGTTATTGAAAATCTGTTGAGTACCTGCTACATGACAGTCACTGCTGGGAATAAAGAATTTAAAAACATAGTCCTGACTGTGGGAGTCTCCAGGTACAGTCACACAAATCAACAAATTATTTACTATACTTGTGTGTTAAACCCAGTGAACAGTCATAGCATTAAGCAAGTGGTGTTGGCTCTCCAGAGGAGGCTTAGTCTTGATGGAGTTAGCAGACAGCCAGGTGAGGAGGCGAGGAGCCATGAGAGCTGAGTGGTCCAGTAAAGAAAGCAACTTGTGCCAATATCCCAGTTCTGTATGGTAAGTGCTGTTAGGGGAAGAGCAAGAGGGAAGGCTGGAGAGAAATGGAGGTCCAGGTGTGGGGCACTCCTTATAGGGAGGAGTTTGAACTTAATCATGAAGGCACTAGACAGCCACTAAAGAATTTTAAGCAGGGGAGGGACATGGATAGATCTGTATTTGAACAGATCACTTTGGCAATTAGTGAGAGGATTAGTTGGGAGGGGTGAAGAATGGACTCCAATTAGAGGGCTCCCCAGGAAGCAGTATGCTGCCTTAGGACCCTGGGAGTATTTAATATCTTCTTCTATGGAGGGGAAGAGTGTTTGTACAAAATAGGATATCTTAGAGTTAAAATTTTTAGGCTTAATATTTAACATATTAAAGTTACAAATCCCCTAAGTTCATTCTACTAAAAATCTGTTAATTTTGAATAAAATTAAAACAATCACTTTCACTTGTTCATTGATTAATGTGTGGTAAATTCAAATTGAAGAAAATAACTTCTCCTTAAATAATCATTCCCATTTACTCATTTAATTAAATTCCTTTGTATATTTCAACAAATATAAATTTAATACAGTTGATTTTCTTTTTAATAGTTGCATATTCCTAACTGAGCAAACTTAAAAGTGTAACCAAAAAAATCTTCTCAAGAACTTAAACAGCTTTTGCAAAATGAATAAATTAAGCGTATATTTACAGTAAATCAAATACTCATAAATATTCTAATACTATTTATAAGGCAAATCAAATTCTTGTGTACTTTTCATGCTATAAGACTAAATATGTCAGATTCTCTTGAACATTTTAAATATACTTTAAGTAACACACACATACAGATTTGTCTTAAACATAATATAGTGGCTTGAGCTTTATCTATTTCATTATATCTATATTGAATTTCAAACCTTTCCAGTTCACAGAGACTTCACTAATTACAGAGAGCAGTTTTACCATGTCAGAAAAGCAGAGATTTCTGGTTGGATTGCTTCTCTTTCAGAAATCTGAGACTTGAAGGCTATGCACATTTTCTGTATTTTCAAAGTTCACCCAGAAACTGTGTCTATTTGATAGTTATTTAATAAAATTGCTTCAAAAAATGTGTATCCTAGAGAGTAAGTAAGTAATTCTGGAAATAAGGATTTTAAAAACATGCTTATTTATTTTCATTACTAGACTTATCTAACTAGTATACTAATGAAAACTAGTTTTAGTCTTTTAATAACTTCTATAAATTAGTTAATATCTTTAAATATAGATAAGTATAAAATGCTGACTTTGAAAATTAGAAAGAATGTGACCTGACAAAATTTTAGAGGGAAGAATTTTGTGTCGGCTTTATTGGTAACAAGCAATATATTTCATGCAGATTTGTCAACTATGTTAGTACCTCAAACTAGGTGAGATATATGAGGTTAATTAACAAGATACTTCAGTCATTTCATACTACTTATGGTCATAGTTATAAATGCGTTTTCTTGCTGCTTTTTATTATAAATCACATGATCCTCTTTGTGAAGAACAATATATGCCAAAGCAATAGTATCATGAACTTTTATGAAATAGAATAGTTTGAAAAAGACACTACTTATTATATTCCATCCCAACTTTGGATTTCTGAGTATCCCAGGGAGTTGTCAGGATATATGACAAAAATCTTAATTTATCTTTGTTTTTTTAATTATGTAAAAAGAAAATATACTCTTCCTTACTTGAGGGTTTTTGTTTTTTTTTTTCCTTCTAGCAAGTCATGAATGTAAGTGATGACAGGGTCAGATTGCTCTAGACATGGTTTGGCACAATGCCACACAGAAATAAAGCTGATAGTTAAAAACCAAAAGATTGTAAAATCCTGATGTAGTTATTCCTAGGGATAGACAATCTAACAAAATTAAAAAGCAGCAAAATATTTTGGCTTGTGTTTTAAAACAATAGTTGTTAAAAATAAATAAAACAACAGTTGTTTACCTGTGCACCAGTTCACCTAGGTTTATGGACTCCTTATTTGCCTTAAAATTTGAGTAATTTTTTTCTATCCATAGGATTTTGGACTGACAAGGAGGAACTAAAGAAACTGAGGCAAAGTGAAGTGGTTTTCAAGCCACAGAAGAAATGGCAAGAATATGAAATGAGTATGGAAAACTGGGTCAAAGCAGTGAAACGCTCCATGAATTGGTATAACAAGATGCAACAGTAACTGGAATGATAGAACCATATATGGCTGGTTGATGTGATGTGCGGATGAGACACAGCTCAGGGATAATAACAAATATGACGATGACTGAGAAGATTTACAAGGAGCTTTGTGCAACCTGAGAGAAAAAACAGTGCTTTTTTGAATACAAAACAAAAATCCCTCATTTTTTAATATAAACCTGGGTAAAATTTTAAGGCAACAGTACCTCAAAACTTTATATCTTCTGTTTTGTAGCAGATTCCAAAGGACATTAGCCATTTCCAGCCATATTTTTACAGCTATGGGTCCTCCTCCTTTTTATACTGGGTCAGTGATCTACACAAACATAATTATTTACTATCTGAGTTACTAGTTCTGGGTCAAGCACCATTCATGTTTTGTTCCAAAACTAAGTGACAAGTGTTCCTTTAATTCTTTAAAATTAAATGGGCTACATGAAGTTCATATAGCTAGAAAGAATGAAGAAATGTGAAATTTTGAAATGTTAATATTTAAAACCATAATTGTTCAATACTGTATCTAAGTATGAGCTCAATATGCCCCACAGATAGGCTTACTTGTTAGTCAGTTCTTTCTTTTATTGGGCTTAAAGACACTGCCTTAATTTTTACTTGTTTAACCAAATCTGAACACTCTTTACATATTGAAAAATAACTTTAGTTACTGAAACTAAAAAGGGTATTGATTCATCAGGAACAAGAAGATATTTTCTTTCTCAAACAGCATTTCTTTCAAAAACTTCTGGCTAAGTATGACATCGCATTTTTTTACAAAATCCAGGTAGTGAATATAAATCTTGCTTTTCTTTTCATATTCTTTGTTGTTGAGATGCTTGCATAAATGTCTTTTGCTTTTATTAAGTGCCTAATTGACAGCGCTTAATTTGAAGAAGGTGCCCTAATTCATTGATGACTTAAGAATTGCCTTCATTGCAATATTTAACTTGTCCAGGTATCTTTTATTTTTGTCCAATCTGCTTATCTCTCTGAGACAGGAGCAGTGGGTAGCGGACAGAGGTAATCAGAGTATATCCATGCTAATGATTGCCCTATAGCCACCTGGGCCAGAGCTCTACAGAAAGGAGCAGGGATAGTTCTGCATTCTCAAACTTTCTTGATAGAAACAAATGTTAAAGAATCAGAGTTGTGAGTAGCTTTAGGCCTGGTGTAAAATTGTCCTATGCCAGGAGACTACCTTCGAACCTTTTCTCATATTACTTGCCCCTCTCTCCATTTGGGCTAGGTTCCATTTAGATTTGTAGCAATAATGAATTTATTTCCCTCTTAGTCAGGCTTTATCACATGAAGTCTTACTGTTCTAGAACTAGTTGTTAAATACTAATATAATTTAAAAAGTAACTTACAGAGAATTTTGTGGTTACTGTCATATATATCCATTTCAGTGACAGATGTGATAGATCTAGAGGCTACATTGCATTTCTGCAAATTCCATTTCAGTGAACTTTGTCTTCTTAAAGTATTAACATTTTTGATGGGATCATTATAGCCAATATATAGTATCATTAACTCCACTAATTAAGATTTGGAAATATTTTTGTTGAGTGGAGGTGTTTTGTTTACTGTAACAAGTCTGATTCTATTATGTAGATAATGTTCTTTTCATTTTTTATGCCCTTTTTACAAAGCTTAGTGAACAATTATAGGCCTTTTATCAAAATCAAATAATGCAAGCTGCTCCGTTGTTTTACGGTTTCTTACAGATTCTGCTTCTCAGTGGGTATGATTTCATAGGAAAGAACTGTCTTTCTGTGTTAGGATATACTGAATTGTAATATTATGAATACTTAAAAATCTGTTAGCTCATTTCTTTTTCACATTCTTCTTTACATCAGAAAACCACAAAGTAAAGGTTAAATACCTTTTAGATAATGTGAGAAAGTAACTTCGAATATGTCTCATCGGAATTGAGCATCTCAAAAATCAGTGGCTAATTTTTCCTTCTGTTAGTCTAGGAGTTAATTTATTTTTACTACCTCTCACTGTTTTTTAGTGACATGGTTTAGTAAATCTTTTGCCAAATTTGACCTAAATCATCAACGTGGTCACATTTGCTTTTGTATTGGTAGAAACAGTTGATATTCAAAGTCAGTTGAGCAAAATAATTATCCCTTCCATCTTCCAAGTTTATTTTCATTTGTATGCTAATATTTGCAGTTTAAAAAAAAATTTGTGCTAAGATTTCTCAGCATGTTTTATTTTCTTATTATAGATCAATCACATATTTTTAGGAGATCTGTAGCTGTCTATTCAAGGAGGAGACTGCTTCTGTACGATCCTTCTTAAACTGGTGCAGTTGCTTTCATACTGAGACTTACTGATTTTTCATTTTTTTATATCCAACCATAATATGACTTCTCAATCTCAACATTATTGACATTTGGAACAGGTAATTCTTTACTTTGAGCTGTTGTAGTATGCATTATAGGATGTTTAGCAGTGTCCCTCAGCTCTACCTGCTAGCTACCAGCAGCATCCCCCTAATTGCAGTGGTTAAAAATATCTTCAAACACTGCCAAATGGACCTTAGGAGGCAATATCACTCCCAGTTGAGAACCACTAATATAGACTATTAGAAGAAAATTGAAGACTCCACAAATGTATCTATGATGCTCCTTTTCTCTCTGCCTCATTTTACCTTAAGAAATGTTATTAGCAAAAAGAGGTGGTCGTTTGTTAAATAAGGTTTCTACTTTACTGGTTATTAAGGCCAAAAAAAAAAATCTTACGTTGTAATTGTTTTCTGCTGTTTTTACCCACTCACCTTCATCTGCATGCCTGCATCCTCTGTGGTCTTGATGAGTGGGTTGATGACTTCAGCATAGGATTATGTAGTCTGCAAAGTGTCTTGATGTGATCTGCCTTTTTGCTTTCTTTTCATCTCTGAACAAAAGAGATGATCACTCTCTTTTATCTGCCTCTGTATAAGACTCATATCAAACTGGAAGCTTTCTAGAAGCAGAAACCATGTCTACTTCCACAGAACTTAACTCTGTGCCTTCCTATTGGTTGGATGAATTTTTGCTTTGTAAGTGCAACTTTTTTTGTGTATATATTTTATCCTTGATTTACATGCATTTGTTAATAGGAATCAGCTTATATTTGTTGCAAGTAAGATATGTTTTGTTGGGTAAAGAAGGGCAACAGTTGACCCTTGAACAACATGGATTTGAACTGTGCAGATCTACTTTATATGCAGGTTTTCTCCATAAATATATGTACCATACTGTAAATGTATTTTCCTGATAACATTTCCTTTTCTCTAGCTTACTTTATTGTAAGAATACAGTTTATACTATATATAAGATACAAACTGTGGGTTAATCGACTGTTTGTATTATTGGTAAGGGTTTTGGTCAACAGTAGGCTAGTTAAGTTTTTGGGGAGTCAAAAATTATACACAGATCTTTGACTGCACAGGGGGTCAGCACTCCTAACCCCTATGTTGTTCAGGGGTCAATTTAGGAGAGCTAGAATCCTCATAGTGTTTATTTTTAAATTCTTCATATGTTTTATATATTTGCATATACATTTGTATAGAGATACACATCTATAAATACACATAGTTATATCAACTTTCTAAGGTATGGTTGAAGCCTGTCCATTCACAGGTTTTGTGTATTTGACTGTATACAGCTCACAGATTGAATCTTAAGAATGCCAAACCCTCTGCCATTAGAGGGAGGTAACTTCAGAAACAGCCCTTTCTGCTGAGGATTTATTCTGGGCACCAGGCTTTAATTAAAAATAATTTAATCCAGGAGTTTGGCAAGAATTTTATCATTCTCTGAAAAGAGGACCCTGGAGTTCTTCAATGTGAAGTGATTCTAGAGTCCTCCAGAGATAGCCTAGAAGGCTCCAAGCTACCCCCAAAGGGCTCTGAATCCCTTTGGGAAATCTAGATCATGTTTCTCAGAATTAAAACATACTCTGGACTTGCCTGGTCCCAGAATCATCTTCTTGCATACCCAATGCTGGGTCGTCTGTTTCAAACCAGTCAGAATGGTAACCCTACAGAAGTTAAATAGGTGATCCAGAATCACATTGTTTGTTTTTAAGTTTTAGAGCCTTATAGCCATAAATATTTTGGTATCAGCATTGGTTCTAAGTTACTGACTATATTGTCACCATATTCCCATGGGACCCTTGCCCTTTGGGGAACACAGGGGTGATCTTGGGAGTGGGAATGTTAGAGACAGGAACCTGAAGAGTCAGATATTTCTGAAGTTCTCTGTATTGTATTTCTACTGCCTTTCCCCCCTTTATTAGAAATTTGGTTATTGAAATACAATGGCTATATCTGTATAGATATCATACTATTTAGAATATAAATGATGTAAAGTTTCGGTTTAAATGAGCCATATTTAAGAAACTTTCAGACTGTTCGAGAGTAGCTCGAATTTACCATTTTACATTCCAACCTGCAGTGGATGAGAGATCCAGTTTCTCCGTATCCTTACCAGTGTTTGATGTCACAATTTTTTATTTAGCCACTGTGATAGGTGTGAATTTTTCTTATTGTGGTTTTAATTTGCATTCCCCTAATTAATAATGATGTTTAACATCGATTCATGTGCTTTTTTGCCATCTATTTATCCTCTTCAGTGAAATGCCTGTTCATATCTTTTGTCCATTTGCTAATTGGGGTGTTTGCTAAGTGAGCCATCTTTAAATTAATCTCTTTTTTTAAAAAACTTTAAAATCAGTCCGGTGACTTAAGAAGTCATTAAATAACATTCCTAAATCCTTCTAGGCAAAGTGTATACAGCACTTGAATGTGATTTTATAATGTAGGGAGGAGAAGAGTTCTCACATCTTTCTCTACTCATGTAGTATAGTAGTAATACTGTATAATGGCAAAAAAACTTCAAGGGTACCTTTACTTAGAATGTTAAGTAGGGTGTACAAATACATATTTTGTACATAGCTATCATCATGTTTGTAATAATTTTTATTTAAAATAAGCTGATTTGTGTAAATGTTTCAGAATGATTTTGTGGAAAACTCAAATTTCCCTATTTGTGCAAGACAATCTTGATTCTAATTCATAGGGGTCAGCAAATTTGTAATTTTATTTCTCTGATGTTCTTTAGAAATCTGAATTGTACTAAATAGTCATTGAGAACCTCATAAATCAAGATCTACTGATAAAATCTAGGACACATTGCAATAGAAATGTATATGTGAATTTTTCCCTTACCTTTTTTCCACTATAACTTTTGGATTTGTTTTTTAATTTTACCTGGAAATTCTTCTTTAATACTGTTTCCTGTTTTGGTTTCTGCACATTAAGAAGGTCACAGAGAAATAAGCATATGTTACTCAATTGTTAATCAAGATAAATTTGAGCTTAATATGATTAGAGAAGAAAGGTTTTCTGTAACCCTGCCTCTTTAGATCCTGTTAGGCTTATCATTCTATATTCTGCATTCTTGCACAAGGGAAATTACTAGAGAAGAGGGTTAATTGTTTGCAGTGGGATAAAGATGATATAATTTGTTGTGAAAATATACTGTATTTTTAAACTCTTAGATTTTAAATAATGAGGAAAAATTTTAAATACTAACATGATAGAATTAACCTAGTAGTTGTTAAAAATCCCTTCTGAAAATTACCTAAAATTATTTGGGAAACTACAATGAAAAAGTAAATGATTTTTTTATACATATTATGTTTTAAGGCCATTTTTATTTAGCGTTTCTCTGTTTATTGCTTTGGATTTGCACACATACACAGTGACATCCAGACGGTGAAGGATTCAGTCAGTCTGGATTTCATTCCCTGACTGTAGGGGTATCATTCCAAAGTAGGATATTTGAAGGAGGATAAACATTCACTTAATAGAATAAAGCAGTTTTCTTTTAATTTTATTTTAGGTCAAAGTAATCTTAGTGTAAAGAGGAGGATAAGGAAAGGAGGCATGAAGATACGTGGAGCTGACTTTTCTCAAATGTATCTATTTTATAGCAATATTTTTAAAGAATCTTGCAATTGTAAAAAATTGTAGGAAAAAGATGGGGTGGGTAGGGAATAATGGTGGATTTTTACCACTTAGATCAAGAAATAGAACCCATTAAGAGGTGGAGATTTAGGGCAGATACATTAGATTTGCTAATTCTCCTTCCCTCTCACCTACCACTTGGGCAAGAACATTAGCTTACAGATACTAGGAAATTCCTTTTCTCGCACAGTTCACAAGCGTCTCATCCTGTCTCTCCTAGAAAGTCCAGTCTCTGTCAGCATCTTGGCTTCGTCACCAAACACTATCAAGAACTGAAAGGAGTTTGAAATTTTACTCTACTTGGAAGGTAATAAGTTAGTGTCCCACAGTTCTGTGAATATTCGCAGAAGAGAGGAGATTTCTGGGTCAGAGATTAAGGGCTTTATACTCATGCCATAGCACACATCACAGTCTTCATATTTGCATTGGTTTCCTTTGCCATTCAACTACGCGGAGCAGTTCAGGTTGATGCTGTGCGTACAGTGAGTCTTCAGTAAGCTGAGGAATGTCAAACTGAGGAAACTTGAGTCTTTTGTAATGGGCTGCAAGTAAACATGGCCAATGCTTACCCCAGAGGAAACTATTTGTATTATAATGAATAGTAAACAAAACTGCCCTCTGTTCTGGATAGAGATGTGTATTTTGGGACAAAGGCCTCCGTGCCTCTTGTAAGATAAACAGAAATGAGAGAGCCATGTGACATTGACTCTCAACAATAAATTCAATATCTTAATTGTAGCAGTGGTTTCATGGGTGTATACATATGTCAGAACTCACCAAATTACTTACTTTTTGCAAGTTTACTGCGTATCAATTTCACATCAACACAATCAGAAGAAAAGTCCCAAATATGTTGTTGAGACCAGTAGCTTCAGTGTCTCCAAAAGTGCTTTTCAGAAAAGCAGAATTTGAGGCCCCATTCCAGATCTTCTAAATCAGATTCTGTATTTTATTATTTTATTTTATATTATTTTGAGAGAGCGTGTGTGTGAGTGGGGAAGGGGCAGAGAGAGAGGGAGAGAGAATCTCAGTCTGTGCTGACAGCACAGAGCCCAACATGGGGCTCAGTCTCACAACTGTGAGATCATGACCTGAGCGAGAATCGAAAGTTGGATGCTCAATCGACTGAGCCACCCAAGTGTCCCTGGATTCTGTATTTTATAAGATCCCCAGTATTTAGTTTTTTAGCTTTGTATTTTGAAATAATTTTAGACTTAACAAAAAAGTTGTGAAAATGGCACACAGAGTTCCCCCAACACCCAGCTTCCCCTAATTAACATCTTACATAACCATAATATAGTTACTCAAACCAGGACATTCACATTGATAGGAGGATTAACTAATCTACAGATCTTAGTTGGATCTTGTCAATTTTCCAGCTACTGTCCTTTTTTCTTGCCCAGGATTTAATCAAGGATCCCACATTGCATTTATTTTCATGTCTCCTTAGTCTCCTCCAATCTGACAGTTACCCCAGTCTCTTTCTCTCTTGACATTTTTAAAGAGTACTGGCAGTTACTTTCTAGAATATCCCTCAGTTCTGGTTGGCCTGATATTTTCTTGTGATTGGGTTAAGGCTCTGAGTTTTTGTTAGAATGCTGCAAAAGTGATATAACTTTCTCAGTGCCATCAGTATGTAGTCTTATTGATGATGTTAACCTTGATCTGCCATCCTAAGGTTACTATTCATTCTCCCCTTTGTGGCTAAAAAAATGTCTTGTGGGATGGTTTTAGACCATGTAAATATCCTGTTTCCCATTACACATTCACTCACTAGTTTAAGCCTCCATGGCTGTTTCTTAGTGGCAACAATCATTCCTGTACTATTTGCCTAATAATCGTGAATTTCTATTTACATTATTTGTCTACATTTATTTGTTAGAATTCTACTATAAGAAAGATCTGTCTCTTACCCTCCATTTATTATTCAGTTATTTGTATCAGTACTGGTCTTTTGGTCCGCTCCTCTAGGCCCATCTTTTTATTACAGTTATTGCAGCAGTCAGCTGCCCAGGTATACCCTGACAGCACCTTGCATCACCATAACTTCTGGGCTGGGATTTCTCTGCCTCACAGCTTGGAACTGATTTGAATTCACTCTCATTTTCACCTGTGGTCAAACCAGGAGGTTCTAGAGAGTTGACACCCTGTGGTCCATCTTTTAAACAATAGGGATGGGAGTCAATATATAAATACACTCCTCTTCAGCTCCTTAAGTGGACAGTGCTGAGGTGTGTTCTTCACAGCCCCTTGCAGAATCTTCTGCACCACCAAACCTCAGCAGCCTCCAGCAGGTGATTGTCTTAGAAACAGCCTTGGATTGGCTTTTCCTCCTTCATGTTTCAAGCTTCCCAGGCCCTACTCCTGTTCCTTGGAATCATTTTCCAAAATAAACCACCTGCACAGAATTTTTCTCACAGTTGGGGGGGCGGGGGGGAGTTTGGCAAGCAAAGATTTGTGTATTACCAATTGTTATATATTTTGACTCTCACCCCTGTACATAACTAAAATCCTATAGAAACTCACATCTACAAAGGAGAGTTGTACAAGTATATTCATAACAGCAGAATAGAGAAAAAACCCAAAGGCCTATTAATAAGAGAATGGATTATGTAAATTTTGTTGTTTTTTCCATCAGTGAAAATGAGTGAACTACGTCAAGACAAATGACTCAGAGAATGAGCAAATAATAATAATAATTTGCAGATGAGTAATAAAGTTTGACCGCAAATATATGTAGTTCAAAAACATGCAAAACTAATCAATATATTGCTTGGAGTTATATACATATAAAATGTTCAAGAAAACCAAGAAGATTGTAATTCAGGATAGGATTATTCTGGGGAGAGGAAGGTGGAGGGTCACATGGGGGACACACTCAGAGCCCCATTGGTGTCCCTAGTCTATTTCTTAAGCTACATAAGGGGTTTTCATTATTCCTTATACCTCACATTTATATTATTAGGATAA
The DNA here is from genome assembly GCF_008692635.1 of Crocuta crocuta. NCBI lineage: Eukaryota > Metazoa > Chordata > Mammalia > Carnivora > Hyaenidae > Crocuta > Crocuta crocuta. The sequence goes on along the minus strand of NW_027528873.1, from coordinate 4,478,502 downwards.
ATAAAATATTTTATCATAAAAAGATTTTAGGTTTGATATTAAGAGTTTATTAAGAGTGACTGTAAAATCCTTCCACTGTCCTAACCAACTAAGTCATTCCAGAAATGAACGACAGAGAAGGTTTTGTTCCTGGCTGAGGATATACCAAGGCTTAGATTCTCCTCTGCCCTATTAATGTGATTAAACTGCACATAATAGGACAGTTTCTGGAAGAGAAGGCCTTGATGTAATTCATTTCTCTTTTAAGTGTTATTTCTTTTGTCAGTTAATGGATGGATTAGGTGTGAAAACAGGATGCTGTTTAAAAAAAGTCATATCTGCAACCATCCAGACAACTGCAGATCTTTTTGTATAATAAAAAGGTGTCATCAAAGGACCTGTTACTCAAAGTGTGATGTTTGGTGCAGCAGCACCAGCATGAGGTGGGAGCTGGTTGGAAAGGCAGACTCTATACCCCATCTCAGATCTACTGACTCAGAGTCTGAATTTTAATAAGATCCCTAAGTGATTCTTGTATTCTCCCTCTCTCTCTGCCCCTCCCCTGTTCGCGCAAGCTACCTCCGTCTCTCAAAATAAATAAATAAACTTAAAAAAAAAAAAGAAAAGAAAGCAGCTTCCAGCACCAGGAGAGGGGGCAACTAATGGAAGCTCCCGGGTTTAACTGTAACAGATCTGTCTCTTCCATGACCCTCTCTTTGTTGGCCCAAATATTTATAAGTAGAGACTTTTATTTGTTTATGCTTCTTTCCTCTTTCCAACTGTGCTGGGCTGCGGCACTCTCATCCATTCAATTAAAACTTACTGAGCACTGAGGATAGGGTAGTGAATAGGATGACATGGCTCAGAATATCAAGGAACTTCCAAAATACAGATACTAAATGAGTAATTACAGGTTTAGTGAATGTTAGAAAGCAAACAATTTTAGAGGTGGAGATGGGGAGTCAGAGGAAAGTAATCTCAGCTTAGATGAGAAGGCATATATATGTAGGTGAGATGTGGGTGAACGGTAGGGGGGGGAGGATTATTCCAAGCAGAGGAATACCCATGAATGGAGCTCTTTGGGCATTTATATGTGTATTCCCAAAGCCTTGCACAGTTCCTGGCATACAATAAGTGCTTAATAAGTGTTTGCAGAATCAATACGTGTTCTGTCATATTTCAGACATCTACTCTCTGGAATGGGAGATAGTGGAAGCTTTATTTTCCTTTTCAAAGGAAATAAGATCTCTTAATGGGGGAAATGAGAAGGAAGAGAGCTGACTGTTGTGCAAATTGCTAAATTGGAACTGTGAGTGGGAACGAAAAATTGATTTACATGATTTTCCTCCCTGAGGCAACTTGACAATTTATTCTGTTCTGGAGAATTTTCAGTTTTTGGCTTCAAAACCAAGCTGTTCCTTATTCTGAATTTCTTGGCCTGCTGTGAAACTAGCATTTAGTGTCTTTTACAGCATACCCTGATTAGGTCATGGAAATTCACAGCTAGATCAAACCAGTATATGGAAAATTTGAAACTTTCACTGCCCATTTTACTTCATGGTGTTGATAGAAACACCACTGGTTTTTAAAATATTTTTTTCAAAAGCAGTATTATCTAATGATCATAATTGCCATCATTTATTGAACACTTACTATATATATTTTTCAGAGCAAAATCCTTATATTAATTCTATATGAGAGTAAGTTAAGCCATATGAAAATTGCCAAATATTAGCAATTCGTATACTTCAACTTAATATTGTTTTCAGACTCTCATCTTAGAAACTTATAAAGAGATTAGAGAATCCCTGATTGCCATAGCCCTCCTCCAAAATTAAGCACCAAGTTTTCGCAATAGATGAAGAAATCCCATGAGAGTTACAGCTCCTTAATAACATCCACCCATCTTACTCCCATTAGTTCATGTGTCTATCGTGGTTTACATACTGTAGTGAAGTGTTTTACAATCCATTTCCCCTGCTAGACTTGAGTTCCTTGAGNCCTTGTGCATAGAGTGTTTGAAAAGTATTTGTTAACCTGAACCTTTAATAACATTTCTGCTGAAACTAGATTAATCCTATTGATTTTTTACTGGAAAATGCTCGGTAATCACTCCACCGGGGCTTTTGCATTTTAGAATCAGTCTGAGGAGTAGTATTGAGTTTGGCATTCTTGAATTCCTAGGAGTTTATCTATGTACAATTATGCAGAAATTTGTCTCCACCCCACCCCAGAGAAAAGTCCAAAGGTGCTCTCTCACCTCCTTCACCTCCTTTAGGTATTTCTTAAATGGCATCTTTTCTGCCGCCTTCCCTGAGCACCCTATTCAATACAAGTCATCCCTCAAACACTTTCTTTGCTTATCCCCCCCCGCCCGCCATAGCACCTATCAGCATGTAATAGTTTACATTTTGCTTATTTCTTTTGCATATTTTCTTTCCCAATCCACTAGAATGTAAGCTCATAGGTGATTTTTCACACAGGCACTGAATTAATAGGCAAAGTGTTTTCATTTTTGAACAAAACGGACGGTTATTTGGGAGTGTGGGCCGCAATTTTCTCTTTAGCTTCTAAGTGACATGGTGACCCGGCCTGGTGTGGATCTTACCTGCCTGGGTATTGACGAACTCAAGTCCCCGGTGGTCTCTAACCCATTGTCTGAATAATTAATCACAGGGTGCCCCACACGTGGCCTCAGAGTTACCCCTCCCCACCCCCTTCCTCGCTGATTCCCGGGGGTGAGCCAGCAAAGGCGTGGGGACCCAGATGTTACCGCCTTAGTTCTTTTTCCAAGAGAGACGGGGTTTTCCTGTTTCGGGCCTGGGGGATGCAGTTAGATGGAAAAGTCAAGATTCCGACCCAAGCCCGGGGTGAAGGAAGGGGGAAAGGGCGTGTCTATAAATTTTAGGCCTCAGGCCTGCAGCCCGCCCGGCAGGCGGCTGGGGAACGGAGTGTTGGTGTCAGCGCGGGTGTTGGTGTCAGCGCGGGGTACCCACTGGGCAGCTCCTGTGAGCACTAGGGGCCAGGACTGGGTTGCTTGAGGTCCCGCCCCTTCAACCTCGCGGCCCCCTCCCCTCTTTGGGAAGCCTGGGGGCGGGGTTTGTTTACTCCTTGCATGCACCGCCGACCTGGCCAATCCGTAGGGACCGGCGCCTTACGTCACACATCCGGGAGCCAATCGGCACCCACCGTGCTGCTCCGCCGCCAAAGCTTGCGCGGGGGAAGCGGGGCAGTGGCTGGGTTGGGTGAGGGCGGACGAAGCAGCCTGTGATCTAGGCTGCTGCAGCCACTGCTGCTCGGCACGCGGCCGCGCTCTGACCCTTCCTTTTTGGGCAGGCTCGCAGGCGCATGCACGGTCGGCGTCCCAAGGCCTCGAACTCCAGGGCCTTCCCTGGGCAGGCCTTGGATCGCCCACCCCTGCCCCGAGTGTGAACCGCCGGGACCCAGCCGCCTCTTAGCGCGGGCGGCACAGGAGCGGCGGCGCCGAAGCCGCGCCCCAGGCTCGGAAGAACAATCCTGAGTGGCCGCCTCGTCCTCTGCAGCCGAGCGGCGGTAAGGTCCGGGGCGAGGGCGCGGGCCCGCGTGCCGAGGGCCTCTGGACCCGGCCCGGCGTGTTCCTGGACAGGTTTCCCTCTCTGCGCCTCGGGGCCCCCTAGTTACTGCGAGTCCCATCTGTTTATTCCCATGCGTTCTCTCAGGCCTGGCCGAGTAACCCCTGAGTGTCTGGGGGGAGTCGGAAACCGGGGAGCCCCCCTCCCCCGCCTCATACACACGCAGCAAATTAGGAGGAGGCAACGTCCCCGTGTCATGCCTCGTGGAAGAAAGGGCTGCTTTCTACTTTCTCGGTCTCTGCAGGTCTTGAGGGCAGAATGATGGCTTCTAAGTCTGGTTTTCTGACTTTTCAGCCTTCCATGAGTCACACGCCTCCATCTGTCTCTACCAGGTGCATTTCAGAGTTCCAAAGCTTTGTGCGCTTGAAAGAACCTCCTAACCCGCAGAAGGGAACTTTTCTTTAAAGTAGAGGATCGCTTTTGGGGCTCAGACTCCTTTTAGAAATTCCAGAGAGCCAAATCCCTCTCCACAGAAGAGTATAAAGGTTTTGTAGGATCTCTCAGAGAGAAGGTTCAACTAAGTGGGTGAGCGCTCAGTCTCTGGTACCAGCTTGTGTTATCTTGCATTGTGTGGTCTCAGTTTCTTCATCTGTAAAATAGTAGTAACAGCCTATTCCAGGTGTTTTGATGAGTAAATGGACTACTCTGTGGAACGCATTTGGAACAGAGCTCACCACATTTTAAGTGCCCTGCATGAGTTAGGCATTTTTATTATGGTCTATACATGAATGCCAGTTCAGAAAAGTGCCCCATGTTGTTTCTCTTTTTCTGTTGAAACAGTTAACAGGCTCATCCCTTTCCATATTTACTGCTGAAGCTCCCTTTGAGCCTTTGATACGTTTCTCTTCCTCATTCTATCTCCTAGGGCTCAGGCTCCCTGTCCCACTTATTTGCTCTCTTTTTAGTAAGTTAGTTAGCTCCTCTTCCTTCCCCTTTCTCCCCTAAATCTTAGTTTTGTGTCTTTTCATTTGACTTCTATAGCCTAATTTTTTCTGGGCCACTCTTTTTTCCTCTTAGTGGCTTGAAATTATCTTCACCTAATAAATACAATTATCCATCTGTCCTCTGTGCAGTGTAATCATGACCCAGTCTGTGTTCAGAGTTAAATATAAAATGAATTTAGTTGATCTGACATTGCACGTTGCTTTTCCATTTCCTTGGTTAGCCTCTAATTTAGCTAAAGCTTTATCACTATCCTGTTACTGTAATAAATCTTTAATGGTAGTGTCCATTCTCAAGTAGCACCAGGAGAAAAATCAAATGCCTAGACCCACCCTTATGTACTGGCTCTGGATGCTTTTGTTATTTATTAGAACATCGTGTGCCTGGAACTAGAGTCTAGTTTACTGGCAGACATGGTGTCTGTAGCTCTGTTCTGGTGGTAGAGTTGCAGCAGTGTGGCACCTACATTTAATAAAGGTCCAACATTTACAAAACTTACTTTTGAGTACTTTTTATTTCTAGTTCTTTAAGAGGGAAAGCAGAATTTTGAAGTGTGTAATTACCATTTCTGTGATCGTGTAACTTTCTCCCCGATTCTCTTAGATGTGTAGTTCAACTGGCACCATCAGGTTTTTCCCTTGCAGCCAAAAATCTTAACTGTCTGAACTATGTTCAATACAACGTGAAATTGGAGGTACAGATGTTTATCCTTAATGTGAGAAGCATTTGTGGATGAAAATTATACACTAAAAGACACCCTAAAGAATTCAAAGATAGTTTTTTATAATTAGGAATTGAAATGTGAATGTACATTTCCTTTTTTTCCCCCTCCTTAAACGTGATAGGAAGACTGACTTTGTATTCTTGCTGTTGATAATTTGTTTTATAAAAAATGACTGATTCATATTTACATTGCATCACAGCATATTAAAGCTCTTTTTAGACATTTGGAAGTTTTTAGAACACAATGAGGGAACAGACTAAGCAAAAATTAAATTCATGGCAGAGGTAATACGTTAGAACCTAAGTGTTTTGACTTCTAGTCTATTGTTTCTTTGTCTGTCAATCTTAACAGTTAACTCAGAACAAAGGATAGAAAGGGAGAGTTTAAAATGAAATTTTAAAAGCAGAGGGGGGAAATTTCTAATTTGGGCATTAAATATTAGATAGTAGTACATTAGCATCTCTTTTTTTCTATCTTTAAACTTAGGTATGTTTCTTTTAAAGATTAAATAATAAGCCATATGTGTATGAATTTACTCACAGTCAAGTTTATATTGTCACTTGGAAAAATTGACTTCACTTTTTTTCTGACTTGTCATCATATTTTAAACTCTTATTGCAAAATGCATTATGATAGATCTCAGAAGAAGCTAGAAAGCATAGAGTTGAGAGTTTTTTAGATATAGAATTAGAAGTTGCAGTGAATTTTGAAGATTATTGAAAATGCTTGCCTTTTCTTGAATCCTTTCCATTTTGATCTGGGATATATTACTTTAGGGGTAGGGATTTAAAAGTAGATTTGTGAACTTTTGGAATTTTATGCAAAATTATATGCACTAGTGTATTTTTCTAGAGAAAAGATTCATAGTTATCTAGTTTCTGAGGCAAAAGTATTTGGACAACTCCAGTTTTTATAATATGATTTCCTTTACTGAACCAGAAATTACATCTTCACTGGATCTAGTTCTCTTTTCCATTAGTGGGTTTTCAAATATTTGAAGGTACTTATTATATTCCACTAATTCTTTTCTTCTCTAGACAAAATATTCTGTCTTTAACCTGTCCTAATGATTTTGTTGTTTTGATTTGAGCCTTCTCACAATACTGATGGCTTATTAGTGCATTTGTTTGAGTCTGTCCATATTCTTCTTAAAAGTGTAGTACTTACAGATATTAACCAGTAGAAAGGACCATAAGTTACCTCTCTGATTTTAAAGCATGTACTTTTACAGGCAGAGAAGGACAAATATCATATGTTTGCACGTATAGGAGGATTAGGAGGAACTTGACGGAGGAACAAGGGGGAGAAGAAGGACGGAAATGGTGGGGGAAAGGGAGAGAAGCAAACCATGAGAGACTTTTGAATGCTGACAAAAACTGAGGACTGATGGATGTGGGGGGAGGGGGGGATGGGCATGGAGGACACTTGTGGGGATGAGCACTGAGTGTTATGTGGAAACTAATTTGACAATAAACTATTAAAAAAAAATACTTTAAAAAAAAAAAGCATGTACTTTTAGTAAGAGTAGATTTGCTTGTTTGGCAACCATATTGCACTGTTAATTTAAACTGATGTCCTGGCTAAGAAGACAAATCTGGAGCTAGCCTGCCTGAATTTAAATCCTCGCTCTACAGTTTATCAGCTGGGTGACCTTGAGTAAATTATGTAAACATTTTTTGGGCCACAGTTTTCTCATCTGTAAAATGAAATTTATAATAGTACCTATCTCATAGGATTGTTACAAGAAATTAATGAACAGATATAGTATAAAATATTTAGGATGGTCCCTGGCATTTAAATGCTGTATATGTTACCCATTATTATTGATTTTGTAGTCAGCTAAAAGTATTGAGTTGTTTTGTTTATGCTCTTCCAATTCTTTAATAGAATATTTTTTTGGTAGGACTTTATATTTATCCATATTAAATCTTATCTTGTCAGATTGGTTCTGTTCTGTTGACTTTAAAAAAACTGATTTGAGGCACCTGGGTGGCTCAGTCTGTTAAGTGTCTGACTCATGATCTCGGCACAGGTCATGATCTCACTGTTCCTGAGGTCAAATCTTGCATTGGACGCTGCCCTGACCGTATGGAGGCTGCTTGGGACTCTCTCCCTCTCTACTCTCTCTCGCTGCACCTCACCTGGTTATGTGCGCATGTGCACTCTCTTGCGTGCACTTTCTCTCTCTCTCTCTCAACAATAAATAAATAAACTTAAAAAATATTTTAAAGACTGATTTGGTCGTATGGTACATAGGGCTTGTTTATCTATAGACGTGACAAACTTTAAGTGTGATAATGCTGACATTGCCTTCCTGCAGATCTTATTAAATGGTTGAGTAGGGAGGGCCAAGAACAGAGCTCTTGCTCTGCTAGTGACTTCTCTTAAGGGTGATTTAAAAAAAAAAAAACCTTATTAATCATTTGGTTCAAGTTATTCAGACAGTTAGAAATCCAGCTAATTTAGTATTATTCACCTCAGATAGTTCCAAGTTTTCACAAGGAGTATGTAAAAACTTTAACAATTGCCTTTCTAAAACCCAAGTGATTTTATGTACTTTATTTTTTAAAAATCCTATCAGTTCAGTAGCTGTCAGGAAAAGAGCATTAATCTGTCATTATTTGTCCTTAATTAACCATGGTACTGGTTTCCAGTGGTGTATGTTGGCTACTACCTTTCCTATGTTCAAACTTCTCTTGGTAATTATTCTAGAATCTTGTCTAGAGTTACATTTAACTTCAATAATCAGTAGTTGGCAGGGTCACCTTTTTCCTTTTTTGAGGAGCAGTACTACATATCCTGTCTTTATGGCAACCTCTCCTGCTTTCCATAGTTTCTGAACACTTGCCAGCAGCTGCATGGAAATTTCATCTGGAGCAATACACCTTATTGAAGGTTTACTAGGAGCAGTTAGGAGCTCTCTCTAATCTTCTCATTCATACTGAGCTTTGGTTTTCATTAACTCATTGATTAAATTTATTAAATGCCCCTTTTACACAGAATACCAATGTCTGTTTCATGCCACCCAATCTGAGAGAAATTTTCTTAACAGAGATGACTGAAGTAGAAAGGGTAATCCACATCCATTTCTCTCCGTTGCTGCTGTTACCATAGTCTGGGCCTCCATTCCTTCTGGGCTGCAGCAATAGCTTCCTATTGACCTTCTTTCTTCTAATCTTTTTCTGTTTCTGATGCTGAAGCATTATAGCCAAAGGCATCCTTATTTTTTAAATGCATGGATCTTAGGGTGCCTGGGTGGCTCAGTTTGTTAAGCATCCGACTTTGGCTCAGGTCATGATCTCAGTGGTTCATGACTTCGAGCCCCGTGTTGGGCTCTGTGCGGACAGCTCAGAGCCTGGAGCCTGCTTCAGATTCTGTCTCCCACACTTTCTGCTCTTCCCCCTCTCATGCTCTGTCTCCTTCTCAAAAATAAGTACACATAAAAAAAAAAATAAAATGAATGGATATCAGGGGCACTTGGGTGGCTCAGTCGGTTAAGCGTCTGCTTTAGCTTAGGTCATGATCTCGCAGTTTGTGGGTTCCATAAAATGTATGGATCTCAGGGGCACTTGGGTGGCTCAGTCGGTTAAGCGTCTGCTGTAGCTCAGGTCATGATCTCGCGGTTTGTGGGTTCCTGCCCTGTGTTGGGCTCTGTGGTAACAGCCCAGAGCTTGGAGCCTGCTAGAGATTCTGTGTCTCCCTTTCTCTGCCCCTCCCTAGCTCATGCTGTCTGCCTGTCTGTCTATCTGTCTGTCTGCCTCTCTCTCTCTCATTAATACATTTAAAAAGAAAAAAAATTTTAAATGCATGGATCTCTTTAAAGTCTTTTCTTCCCCATTGGAGTAATTCAGGTTTTAACTTTGAGCAATTCCCAACTTCCTTAGCTTGTTTTCTGTTTATTGTCCTTTTAAATTCAACGCCCTCTCCACCTTTTCAACCTTTCTTATTCTTAGGGATGATAAGAACTATCAGCCAGATAGGATGGAGAGATGGTGACTCCCCATCAGCTGGTCTTTGTGTGAGTCACCTAGTAGATAGATATGGAGTGGTTACGATGTTATGGGCACTGTGTAGGCACTGAGTTGACAGAGGAACATGATACAACCTCAGCCATTCAAGAATTCTAAATGCAGGGAAGGATAGAATAGAGGAAAGTGTTTGAAGAGCCAGAAATCTTTTTTTTAATACGCATAAGCACAATAAGCATAAGTTTTTAACAGACTCCATTTTATTTAAAAAGAGCAAAGTATGTTGTTACTTAAGGTTGAGTTTGTTAAAGTGGCTAATTCAGTTCTAGTTGAGTTAAATCAAATAGTAAAATGGCAAGCCTATAAATGTAGGAAAATAGTATATATTTCAAAACTGCCAAAATAAAATGTTTAATCAAAACTAGAAGGAGAAAGGGGATGGGAATGGGCAAAAAGGTGAGTAGGAGGTACAGGCCTCCAGTTATGAAATGAATAAGTCACAGGGACAGGCAGCATAGGCGATATGGTCAGTGGAACTATAATTATGGTGACAGATGGTAGTTTTACTTGTGGTGAGAAGAGTATAACCTATAGAGATGTTGAGTCACTATGTTATCTACCTGAAACTAATGTAACCTGGTGTGTCAACAATACTTCGATAAAAAGGTAAAGAAGAAAATAAATAAATAAGTAAAAGCAGAAAAATGGCTATATAAACCTATTCCCACTTCTCAGAGGCTCCATCCTCTGAAGTATACAGTGAGATACCACCCTCAAAAAAAAAGACAACCAAAAAACTGGCAGCACTAATTTCTCTTTTAATCCACTTTGGAGTGGATACTTTAAAAAATCAGTTTATTAAGTTTTTCTTCACAGCATCCTTGAAATAAAAAGGTATTTATTAAAATGCTATTCAAAGGAAAGAAAGGTGATGATAAGAAGTTGCTTTAAAAACATATACAGGTAACAAATGGTGGTCAATAAGTGATTTCTAGGTTAGTAAGTGTTTGGAAAACCTGTCAGGTAAGTAATTCTGCACTAATTGATACATTTTTAGGTATAAAATCTTTACAAGTAGAAAAATTTTGTAGGCCTAATGATTATTTTTAAGTTGAATGAATCAGTGTTTGTAGGTGACAGAATATATTACTTGTGCAGGCATTCCAAGAAACAGCAGTAGCAGTAAAACTTTTACTGATACTAACATTCTTTCTGAAACTTTGCTGTTACGCTCATACTGTCCCGGACATACTGTATCACAGTTGCTGTAAAAGCAGCTACTAAAGTATTCTCTCTTCCCAAATCAAATTATTTTCTTTTATTATTATTGTATGAGGTCGGGTGCTATTCTCAGGATAATCTGGACTATCAGATACTACAACTCTGAGAAAGATCTCTTTTAAGTTATTAGTTTTGTAGGGTAGTTGAAGTTATGCTCTGGGGAAAGAGTTCAAAACAATTGAATTTCTTCTCTTGACACAGTGACAAAAAATAAGTATAAATTTTAAGAAACTGAAATGCTAAGCAAACGTATGTGACATTCATGTTAAGGAAATGATTTTTTAGAAAGGATCCCTACTACTACAAAACACTTCTTCCTTATAACAAAGAAATTCCAATAGAGATGTGAGAGAGATCTTAGTAAGTAAAGAAAGTAAGATATTCTGTTACTATAAGCAGCTCACTGAAAAAAATGACATCTTGTTGACAAGGCCTTTCCTCCATAATCTGCAAAACATAAAAGACCACGATATATTGTTTTAGGATTAAGTAAGAAGATAAAGATCGAGAATCTGAGTACTTTGTGTTCATCATGAATTCATAATGGCTTACTTTACCCAGTACCTACTATGTGATAAGGATCTCATTTAATCTTCCCCCAAAGTGTATGAGATAGATTTTATTTATTGTCTTTCATTTTACAGATAAGGTCATACAGGTTGCTCTGCTGGGATCAGAAAAGCAGTAATGGCAGAGCCGGGACTAAAACATGAATCTGTAGGACTCTAATGCTATCCACTTCACTGTATTGCCTTGCTGACATGACGTTTTTATGCCTGTAACATTCAACAAGAGCCCAGAATCTTTACAGCTTCTCCTGAGTCGGGCCTTTCCAGTATAGTTTCTGTTTTTTCTAGAGTGTTGTGAATTCACCCATATATTAGTGAGTGAGTTCAAAATTAGCCATTGTTTTTGATTGATTATCCTTTCACTGTGTCACCCTTTGACTATATTTTAAAAAAGAGACCATTTCTGTGTAATGTATGTGGTATCTTAAATTCAGCTGTATTTCAGTTAATTGGTTAAATCATGATGATGAGCTGTGTGAATCTATTATACTGACTGGTTTGCTGTGAATAAAAATAAGTATATACTTTGGGGCACCTGGGTGGCTCAGTTGGCTAAGCATCTAACTTCAGCTCAGGTTATTATCTTACAGTTCATGGGTTTGAGCCCCACATTGGGCTCTGTGCTGACAGCTCGGAGCCTGGAGCCTGCTTCAGATTCTCTCTCCCTCTCTCTCGGCCCCTCTCTTGCTCACACTGTCTCTCTCTCTCAAAAAACCAAAACCAAAACCAAAACAAAACATAAATAAACATTAAAAAATTTTTTAAACAGGGGTACCTGGGTGGCTTAGTCAGTTAAGCGTCCAACTTTGGCTCAGGTCATGATCTCAAGTTTATGGGTTCAAGCCCAGCATTAGGCTTAGTGTTGACAGCTTAGAGTCTGGAGCCTGCTTCGCATTCTGTCTCCCTCCCTCTCTGCCCTTCCCCTGCTCATTCTCTGTCTCTCTCTCTCAACAGTAAATAAACAATAAACAATTTTTTTAAAAAACCTTTAAAAAAAACTACATACTTGGATAAGACATTAACCTAACTTCTTTGTAATAACATAAATATTTTTATTTTATTGTAAATTCTATATTATGTGTCACATGTCCTTTTGAATTGTTCAAAAATTAAATTATGTAGGCTAAAAGATAAAATGGGTATAATGAAATGATGTAAAATCTTGAACTTGTCATGAAATAAGAGAAAAAGGCTACAAGTATTTTTAGAAAGTAAGAAGAATAAAAATATAATAGCAAATAATAGTGGCAGTGTTCATTGTTAGTCACAGAGCAGGAGCACCATGTAGATCATAGTCACAGATGCGGTGGCTAATTCATTTTGGGTCTGGTAAATTGAATATGCAACAAGAAAATAAATATATTCGAAAATAAGAATGATAGTACATATCTTTTCATTAAAGTAGAAAATATAGCACAAAAGGATTTTATTCTTTTTGACTTTAACTCTAGGCATATTTCAAAGCATTCTGACAGACTGCTGAATGGAGCTCCAATTGCTTATCTATCTACTATCTTCATATGAAAAGTGTCTGACTCATTAATGCTTATTCCTGTTTCTATAAAATTCACTCCAGTATTTCACCCTGGAGAAAAAAGAAAAAAAAAAACAACAATTTGACTCAGATTGGCTTTGAGTGAAAATGGACAACTATTACATTAATTTAACTTACTTTTATGTAAAGCTTTTTCTCATTATTTCTTATCATCTTAATTACCTCAAGGGATTCTAGAATAATTCTCAGCCTGTCATGTAGCTATTTATTAGGCTTGCTAGAACAATAGGTAGAGTATGAAGCAATTTTTCATGTTGTGCTAAAGCTGTTCCTATGAATTTTATTCAGCAAAAATACTTACACCTTTTTAAATTGACCAGTCTGTGGTTGGTAATATTTGTATGTCCAGTGTTAGAAGTTCCCATAGTTTCCATTTTCTGGTGCTTACTATGTATGAATATTATTGTGTCTGATACTCCTCATTAAGATACTTGCTATTTTATCTACTGTTATTATTTTTTTAAGTTTATTTATTTATTTTGATAGAATCCTAAGCAGGCTCCAGACTGTCAGTGCAGAGCTCACTGTGGGGCTCAAACTCACAAACTGTGATATCATGACCTGAGACAAAATCAAGAATCAGACACTTAACCAACAGAGTCACCCAGGAGCCCCCCACTGTTAGTTTTAAGAGTGTGTTCTAGGAGAGCAGGTGGCTAAGAATGAGGGAATAAAGGAGGCCATTGTGTTTTCTGGATTCTTCTGGGTTTAGGGTCTCAGGTTTACCTTTTTGACTTCTTATATTAATATTTAGCTGTTACCAATTTTAAAATTTTGTAAAAGAAAGGCTTTCTTCATATTTTTAGTTCCATTCTCTAACGTTAAAATCATGTTTTTTAAAAAACATACTTTTAATTGCAAGGTGGTTGATTTTTAAAATTCCACAATTTTTCACTAACTAAACAGCTATGTAACCAGCATCCTAGATCCAAAACACACTATTATCAGCACCCTAGTAGCCCTTTGCAGTCACGAACCCCTCATCCCCTAGGGAACTATCATAACTTCTAACAGCATGGATTGGTAAAACTACCTTTAACCACATCTGCATTAGTTCTTTTGATGGTTATCACTCTTAATGGTCTAATTATTGCTCTATTTCTTTAAAAAAAAAAACTTTATTTTGACTAATTTTAGACTTACAGGAAAGTTATAAAAGTTGTACAGAGAGTTTAATTATATCCCTCAGCCCATTACCCCTAATGTTATCTTTTTATGTAATAATAATATAATTATTAAGAGCAAGAAACTAACATTGGTTCAATATTGTTAGCTAAACTACAGACCGTATTTGAATTTCATCAGTTTCTTTTTCCACTACTGACGTTTTCTGGTCCAGGATCCTATCCAGGTTCCGGCATTGCATTTAGTTGCCATTTTTATTTAGTCTTCTCTGTTCTCCAGTTGTCTTCAGTTTTTCTTTGTTGCATGACCTTGACACTTTTGAAGCTTACTGATTATATGATTATATTTTCAGGATGTCCTCTATTTGGGTTTGTTCATTGTTGTCTCATGGGAGTGAAGTTATGCATTTAGTAAAAATACCACAAAAAAATGATGCATCTTTTTTTCATAGAACATCATTTCAAGGGGTTTGTGTCAATATGTTTTATCATTAGTGATGTTTACCTTGGCCCCTTGGTTAAATTGATGGATACCTGGTTTCATTTTTTACATCTAGTTCTCTAATCCTTTGGAGTTTTTTCTTGTGTATGAAGTGAGATATGGCTTGAATTTTCTTTTCCAAAATGACTGCCTAGCACTCTTTATTAAAAAATTCATGTTTTTAACTGGTACAGAAAAACATGTGAGGGAATCCAACAGTCTTTCATAATAAAAACTCTCAACAAACCAAGAACAGAAGAGAGTTCCTTAACAAAATAAAGGCCATAGAGGGAAAGCCCACGGTTAACATCAACACTTAGTGGTGATAAACTAAAAGCTTTTCTTCTAAGTTCAGGAATAAGACCAGGATTTTTGCATTTACTCCTTTGTTTTAACATAGTATTAGAATTCCTAACTAGACTAATTAGCCAAGAAAAATAAATGAAAGGCCTCTAAATTGGGAAAAAGAAGCAAAGTTATCTCTGTGTATAGACAATAAGATCTTATATGTAGAAAATCCTAAAGATTTTGCATACAAAAACCTGTTAGAAGTGATCAATTCAGCAGAATTACAGGATAAAAAGTCAGCACACAAAAATCAGTACAGCATTTCAGTACATTAACACAGTGAACAATTCTAAAAGGAAATTAAGAAAATTCTATTTAGGATAGCATGAACAAGAGTGAAATATTTAGGCATAAACTTAACCAGAGAGGCAAAAACATGGTGTGCTGAAAACTACAAAACATTGCTGAAAGAAGTTGAAGAAGACACAGATATATATGGACAACCTGTGTTCATGGTTGGAAGACTTAATATTGTTAAAATACACAGATTCAGTGCAATCCTTATCAAAACCCCAATAATGTTTTTTATGGAAAAATCATCCTAAAATTCACATAGACTCTCAAGGGACCCTCAGTAGCCAAAACAGTCTTAAAAGAAAACAAGGCTGGAGGACTCACACTTCTCCATTTCGGTACTTATTACAAAGCTTCAGTAATGAAACAATATGGCACTGGCATAAGGACAAGCCATGTAAATCAGGGGAATATAGTAGAGAGCCCCGAGTAAACCCTTGCATGTATGGGCAGATGATTTTCAACAAGGGTGCCAAGACCCTTGGCAGCCTTTTCAACAAATGATATTGGGGAAACTGGATTTCTACTTGAAACAGCATGAGCTTGGACCTTACTTGATACCATATACAAAAATTAACTCGAAATGAATACTACAAAACTCTTAGAAGAAAAGATAGGGAAGAACTTCATGACATTGGATTTGGCAAAGATTTCTTGGACCTGATAGTAAGAGCATAAGTACCAAAAATAAAAATAGGTAAATTGGACTGTATCAGAATTTAAAACCTATAAAAAATACCAACAACAGACTGAAAAGACAACCTGTGGAATGGTAGAAAATATTTGTAAATCATATATCTCTTAAGGGATTGATATCTCGACTCTGTAAAGAACTCCTACCCAAAACCAACCTGATTCAACAATGGATAAAGGACTTAAATAGACATTTCTCCAAAGAAGATATACAAATGGCCAACAAACATATGAAAAGATGTTCACAATGTTACTAATTATTAGGGAAATGAAAATCACACTTTTTTGGATGGCATCTATAAAAAAAAGAAAGAAAAAGAAAGTGAATATTACAAGTGTTGGTGAGGATGTGGAGAAATTGGAACCCTTGTACACTGTTGTTGATGGGAACATAAAATGGAACAGCTACCATGGAAAATAGTATGGAAGTTCTCAGAAAATTAGAAATGGAATTAACATATGCTTCAGCAATTCACTTCTGGGTATATACTCAAAAGCATTGAAAGCAGATTCTTGAGATATTTATGCACCCATGTTTACAAAAGGTAGAAGCAACCCCTGTGTCCATCAACAGATGAATTTGGGTAAGCAAAGGGTGGCCTTATACATAAAATGAAATATTATTCAGACTTAAAGAAGGAAAAAAGTTCTGCCTCTTGTTATAACCTGGATGAACCCCGAGGCCAGTATGTTCAGTGAAATAAGCCAATTATAGGACAGACAAATTCTGTATGATTCTACTTACATTCTACTTAGAGTAGTCGGAATATAGAGACAGTAGAATGATGGTTGTAAGGGGCTGGGGAGAAGGGAGTATGTGGAGTTATTGCTTAATGGTTATGGCGTTTCAGTTTCTCAAGATGAAAAGAGTTCTGGAGATTGGTTATATGCAGTGTGAATGTACTTGATGTTCTGAACTCTATACTAAAAAATGGTTAAGATAGTAAATTTTAGGGCCGCCTGGCTAGCTCAGTTGGTAGAACATGCAATTCTTGATCTTGGGGTCATGAGTTCAAGCCCCATTTAGGGGTTAATTAAAACAACTTAAAATAAAACAGCCCCTCCCCACAAAAGGTAAATTTTGTGTTGTATGTATTTTACAATTTCAAAAATCACCTGAAGAAAAAAAGCCCACTTTTACTTAGTGATTGGAGATGCCACCTTTGTCATATACTAAAATTTCATATATATTTGGGTCTAATTCTGGACTTTGTATCCTGTTTCACTGATCTGCTAGTCAATTAATGCATCTGTACCATAGATTATATTTAATTATAGAGGCTATAATATTTTTAATTTCTGGTAAGGCTGTTTTTGTAGTTTTTCATTACTTTGTTGGTTATTCTTGCATGTTTGTTTTTTCATATCAACTTTATTTTGTTTTGTTTTGTTTAAGTAGGCTACACAGCCACGGTGGGGCTTGAACTCAAGGCCCTGAGATCCAAGAGTTGCATGCTCTATAGCCTGAGCCAGACGAGTGCCCCTCCATATCAACTTTAATATTATCAATTGTCTAACTTCTTAAAATGGCTTCTTTGTATTTTGATTGGGATTACATTAAATGTATAAATTAAGTTAGGGAAAATTTGTATCTTTATAAGGTTCAGTTAATCTTTCCCAAGAACAGGATGGGACTTTCCATTGTTCATGTCTTCTTATTGTCTTTTAGGAGTTTTAAAAAATTTCCTTAGATAGGTTTTTTTTAAAGAGCTTTATAGAGATATAATTCACATAAAATTCACCTTTTAAAGTATATAATTCAGTCATTCTTATTATATTCACAGATCTGTGCAATGATCCCCACTACCCACTTCCGAAACATTTTCATCACCCCAAGAAGAAACAATGTACCCATTAGCAGTCACTCCCCATCCCCCTTCTCCCTCCTGTCCCTGGCAACTAACCTACTTTATGTTTCTCTGGGTTTGCCTACTTTGATTATTTCACATACAATAAAACCTAGGTGTCTGAGCATAATATGTTCTGGAAACATGCTTGTAATCCAAAGCACTTGTATGTTAAAGTGAATTTCCCTATAAGAAATACTGGAAACTCAGATGATTCATTCCACACCCCAAAAATATTCATATAAAAATGATTACAATATTGTAATGTAATACACAAAAATGAAGAAAATACAAAGAAAAGTAAACAAATCTACCTGCACTTACTTTTGAAAACCTTCGTGGCTGGTGTGAGGGAGACGAGAGAGGAGGGTTATTGTGCAGTACGACTTTCACTATCACTAATGAAATCACTGCTATCTGTTGGCTCAGAATCTCTTTCTTAAATTTTTTAAATGTTTGTTTATTTTTGAGAGAGTGACAGTGTGCGCAGGGGAGGGACAAAGAGAGGGGAGAGACAGAATCTGAAGCAGGCTCCAGGCTCAGCTGTCAGCACAGAGCCCAACACGGGGCTCAGCCTGATGAGCCGTGAGTTCATGACCTGATCTGAAGTCAGATGCTTAGCCGACTGAGCCACCCAGGTGCTCCCAGAATCTTTTTCTTTTTATTCCCCTTTAACAAGGAACCTATCCAATGACACTTGCTTTTGCCTCCTTTTGAGAATTTTGCGGAAATGTGATGTTGCATTGTCATTAAACAGATTTATTGCTTGTACTGCTACAGCCTTTTTGGGTGGTGCTTTTCTACAAAATTTTATACATCTCCCTAATCTCATTTGAAGTGAGGGATTCCTCTGCCTGTTTCCTCTTCCTCTGCTGTTAAGATCTCGTCTGCTGTTGCTCACGATGCAGATCCATCAGTTCATAAGTGGTCAGCTCCTGGCCGTGTTCCTCTACCAGCTCTTGACTGTCTTCTTCATTCACCTCCAGTCCCATGCTCTGTCCCAGAGACACGCTTTCATAGACAACTGGTGGCTCCTGTTGTTCGTGAGCAAGCCCCTCTAAGTCCTGTCCAAGAATGCAATCAGGCCACAGTTTCCTCCAAGCAGAATTGAGGATTCTAATGGTGACCACATCCCAGGCTTTATTGATTATCTTGAGGCAGTTCACAATGTGAAACTGATTTTTCCAAAACTCTCAGAGGGTAAGAGGTTTGTTCTGTCAGTCACCTCAAAGTATTGCTGAAATAGTGCTTTGATGTAAAGCTTTTTACAGTTTGAAATGACCTGCTGATTCATGGACTGGAGGATTGGAGTGGTGTTGGGAGGAAGGAACTTGACCTTAATGAACTCAGATTCCTCCAGTACATGTCCTCAAAGCCTGGAGGATGAGCAGGAGCATCATCCATAACCAGCAAGGCTTGGAGTGGCAGATTCTTTTCTAAGAAGTGTGTATTTCTTCACTGCGGGACCAAAGACCTGGTTGATTCACTCAATGAACAAGACACAGAGTGACCCAAACCTTGCTTTTGGACCTCCACATAATATTTAACTGTCTCTTCTGCACCTCGTATTTCTTGAAGGTTTGTGGGTTCTCAGAGTGATACATGATCAAGGGCTTGACTTTGAAGTCTCTGCTTGCATTAGCACAAAACAAGGGGTTAAGATGGTCTTTCTTGGGCTTGTGACTGGGCATTACATTTTCTTCTTCTGTAATGTAGGTCCTCTTTGGCACCTTTTTCCAAAAAAGCGCTGTTTCATCCTAGTTAAAAACTTGCTCCGGCAGGAAACATTTGGAAACCATGAGCTTCGGGAACTTGGTAGCAAATGCCTCAGCTGCCTTAGCGTCCAAGCTCACAGCCTCTCCATGCCTCACAACATTATGAATGCCACTTCTCCTCTTAAAGTTAGCAAACCATTCCCTGCTTACCTTGAAGCCTTCTTCATTTTCTGTTGACATAGCTGGCAGTTTACTTACGAGGTCAGTGTAGGAGGCCTTTGTCTTCCCACAGATAAAGTTCTTGGTCATAGTATCACTTGCTAGTTCCTTCTCATTTATCCAAACCAGAAGCCACTTTTCTACATCTTCCAGAACACGTGGCTGTTGCTTTCATATTTGCGTGACTCCTTTTCCTGTATCTAGCTCCCTTATTTCTTTTTTCTTAATGTTGCGCAAATGGTCAATGTAGACTTCTTATAAATCTTGCAATTTTAGCCACTCACATACCTCATTTGTACTTCTCGATGATTTCTTTCTTAACTTCCACTGTAATTATCTTCATCTTCTTACTGCCTTTCTTTTCAACCATTTTCTGCATGGGGCCAGTGTATACATTTACATGGATGTTGACTACAGTATAGTGTTAAACTCTTATTATATACTGTATTTAATGTAGCTGGCAGTAAGGCAGCAGAGGCATGGGTCGGTATCTGCTGGCAGCCTGACCTGGAATGGAACAAATCATTCCAAAGCCTACTCTGTATGGAAAGAAAAGGACTGTCCATAGGTGCTTTGAAGTGACAAAAAATACTCTAGTGCCAGTTATGGGCACTTTCCAAAGTTCTGAAAAATCACTGATTTCTGCCAAACACTGTGGCTGAGTGTTCGAACTTGGGAGATGATCACCCACAATCCCGCAGTGAGAGAGAGAGAAGAACCATTGGGTCAGTTGTGATCATATGACATCCAGCATCACATACTATTTGTACTGCAAGACATACCTTGTCTATCAAATTAAAATTTATTAGAAATGTTTGCTTGTTTTGTAGAACACTCTCAGAAAAAGTTACTCGCAATCCAAGGTTTTACTGTAAAGGGAATCATACAGCCTTTTGTGACTGGATTCTTTCACCTAACATGGTATTTTCTAGGCTTTTACATGCTATAACATGTATCAGTACTCTATTCCCTTTTTATTGCCAAGTAATACTTCATTGTGTGGATATACTTAACACATACACCTCATTATGTTTATCCATTCATTGGTGGACATTTGGGTTTGTTTATACTTTTTGGTTATTATAATAATGCTGTTTGACCGTTCATGTACAGGCTTTGTGCAGATAAAGGTTTTCAATTCATACATAAGGGGTGCCTGGGTGGCTCAGTCGGTTAAGCGTGCAACTTCAGCTCAGGGCATGATCTCACGGTTCGTGGGTTCAAGCACCGCGTCAGGCTCTGTGCTAACAGCTCAGAGCCTGGAGCCTGTTTCAGATTCTGTGTCTCCCTCTCTCTCTGAGCCTCCCTTGCTCACGCTGTCTCTCCCTCTCTCTGTCAGAAATAAATAAAACATTAAGAAAAAAATTTTTTAAAAATCAATTCATACATAAAACTCACAAGTTTTATACGTTTCTTATAATCTATTAAGTATTTCATCTTTGCTATTGGGTGTCTTTACTATTATAATCTTCCTAGTATTTATTGATTTTTGTTTTTCTGAATTTATTATGTTGCTGTACATTAGTTAAATTCAATTGTAACTTAATATTATTGGTTTTTTTTCAGTTTATTTATTTATTTTGAGAAAAAGAGAGACACAGAGAGAACAAACAGGTTGAGGCAGAGAGGAGGAGAGACAGAATCCCACGCAGGCTCCATACCATCAGTGCAAAGCCCAATGTTAGGTTCAAATTTACGAACTGTTGAGATCTTGACCTGAGCCAAGATCAAAAGTCAGATGCCTTAACCCACTGTGCCACTGAGGTGCCCCAATTGGTTCTATTCTTACCTGGTTTTGGTGTAAAGGTTATGCTGACCTTATCAAATGAGGCACTGTTTGGAAGAGAATTCTTTGGAAGACAATGTGAATTTCTTCATTTGGAAGGGGGCTGGTTTCCATATATACCTCTTGGATCAAACTTACTTACTGTATTGATGAAATTTTATATCTATTTGGCTCATCATTTCTAAGAGATATGTTAAAATTTCCTTATATAATTATAGATTTCTGCATTTTTCCTTGTACGCTTCTCATTTTTTGCCTTAACATTTGTAAACTATATCATAAAATACTTTGAAATTTAGAGTATTTGTGTCTTCCTACTGAAAAGAACCTTTAATCATTATATCCTCTCTATCCTCTGTAATGCTCTTACTATAAAGACCATTTGTCTATTTATAGAGTCACATTGTCTTTCTGTTTTCATTCTATTACTTTCTCTGAAGGTATGCTTTTGGCATGCCTCTTGTAAAGAGCAGTTGGATTTTGTTTTGCTTTTTCTTGTTTATTTTAAGCCCAGTGTGAGTCTTTTAACTAATGAGTGTACTTATGGATTTTTGTTTTTCTACCATCTATTTATATGCTGTGCTGCTTCTGTTTTCCTTTCCTATGTGCTTTTGATTATTCTTTTGTACTTCATTTGGTTGCCTTTACATTTTTAGTGAGCACATTTAATTTACCATAGTATTTCCTAAACAAGAATTCTTTAATTCTTTTTTTTTAATTTTTAATGTTTTTTTTAAATTTATTAGAGAGCGAGAGAGAGCGAGAGAGCGAGAGAGTGAGCAGGGGAAGGTCAGAGAGAGAGGGAGACACAGAATCTGAAGCAGGTTCCAAGCTCTGAGCTAGCTGTCAGCACAAAGCGCGACGTGGGGCTCGAACCCACAAACCATGAGATCATGACCTGAGCTGAAGTCGGACGCTTAACCGACTGAGCCACCCAGGTGCCCCTAGAATTCTTTAATTCTGATCAAGCTTCTCCCTTCTTATGTTATTGTTGTCCAGGCTGTATTTCCTCCTTTTCCTCCCCACTCCCAGCCTTTTCATATTTTAAAGTTATTCACTAGAGCTATTGTACAGATGGTGTTTGTTTATATATACTCCTTTCTTTTTTATTCTTTTGTTCCTCTTTCTTGAATTTCTTTTGTGGTTTCAGTTTAGTTTCCATTTTATTGAAGTATGTTTTTTGGATATCTCTTTATTGGATGTCTTCTGATGGTAAGCTCACTGAAAATGCCTTTATTTCACCCTTATTTTTGAAAAGTAGTTTAAAATTCTAGTTTGCTAGTTTTTTTGTGGAAAAAAAAAACTTCACAGTGTTTTTGCTTTTAATGTTGAGAAGTTCTGCAGTCAGATTGTCTTTTTTTTTTTTAATGTTTTGTTTCTTTTTCAGAGAGAGAGACAGACAGCATGAGCAGGGGAGGGTCAGAGAGAGAGGGAGACACACAGTCTGAAGCAGGCTTAGGCTCTGAGCTAGCTGTCAGCACAGAGCCCGATGAGGNTATAAAGTTTACTATCTTAACCATTATTTTTAAGTTTATTTATTTATTTTGAGAGAGAACAAGCAGGAGAGGGGCAGAGAAGGAGAGAGAGAGGGAAAATCCCAAGCAGGCTCCACACTATCAGCACAAAGCCTAATATAGGGCTCGAACCCATAAAGGATGAGGTCATGACCTGAGCTGAAGTCAAACCGTAACTGACCCGGCCACCCAGGTGCTGCACTATCTTAACCATTTTTAAGTGTGCAATTCAGTGTTAAGTGCATTTATATTGTTGTGTTACTATCACCACCATCTCTAGAACTCTGTTCATCTTGAAAAACTGAAACACTGGGGCGCCTGGGTGGCTTAGTCGGTTAAGTGTCTGACTTTCGCTTAGGTCATGATCTCGCTGTTCGTGGGTTCGAGCCCCGCATCGGGCTCTGTGCTGACTGCCAGCTCAGAGCCTGGAGCCTGTTTCAGAGTCTGTGACTCCTTCTCTCTCTGACCCTCTCCTGCTCACGCTGTCTCTCTCTCTCTCTCCTAGAAATAAATAAAACATTAAAAAAAAAGGAAAAGAAAAACTGAAACACTGTCTTCATTAAAACAGTAACCCCCCATTCTCCCCTCCCCTTAGCCCCTGACAACCACCATTCCACTTTCTATGATTTTGACTACTCTAAGCGGTTATGTAAGTTAAATAAGTAGAATTATACAGTATTTGTCTTTTTCTGACTGGCTTATTTCACTTGGTATAGTGTCCTCAGGGTTCATCCATGTTCTAGCACATGTCAGAATTTCCTTCCTTTTTAAGGTTGAATAATATTAATATTCTTTTGTATGGATATATGACATTTTGCTTGTCTGTTTATCTGTTGATAGACACTTTGGTTATTTCCACTTTTTAGCTGCTGTGAATAATTTTACTGTGAACATGGGTGTACAGGTATCTCTTTGAGACCCTGCTTTCAGTTCGAGTGTATTCTCAAAGTAGAATCGCTGGATCATATAACCCTGTTTTTAATTTTTTGATGAACTTCCACAGTGTTTTCCACAGAGACTTTACCATTTTATATTCCCACCAATAGTGCACAAAAGTTCCAGTTTTTCTATATCCTCACAACACTTTTTTATTTTCTTACTTTCTTTTATTTTTTATGATAGTAGTCACCCTAATGGGTATGAGGTGGTACTTCACTGTGGTTTTATTTTGCATTTCTTTAGTGATTAGTTATGTTGAGTGTCTTTTCACGAGTTTGTTGACAATTTATATATCTTTGGAGGTCTGTTCAAGTCCTTTGTCTGTTTTTTAATCAGGTTGCTTTGTTGTTGTTGTTGAGGTTTAGGTGCTATGTGTTTTGGATATTGATCCCTTATCAGATACATGATTTGCAAATATTTTCTCCCATTCGGAGGCTGGCCTTTTTACTTTGTGGATAGTGTTGTTTGATGCACAAAATTTAAGAGTTTTCATGAAATCCTGTTTGTTCTTTTTTTGCTTATACTTTTGGTATCATCCTCTGCCGGCTTTTAAGATCTCTTTCTTTTTAATGTTTTGCTGTATCTAGGTGAATTGTTTTAGTTTAGTTTTATTTTGTTTTTAATTGGAGGCCATTGTGAAATCTGAATCTGAGGATTTTTAGCAGATCTTTTTACTCCCTTGGTTCCCAGAATCTAGAGCTAGAGGGAGATATTTTCTTGTCTTTTCTTTAATGTTGGTTGATTTTTTTCCCCCTCCCTAGTCCATTCTTCACTGAGAATGTGTGAAAGCGGGTGGAGAACCTCAATTCCGACTTTTAATGTGGTTCCCAAGGCCTGTCTCTTGTCATTGTAAGCCATTAAAAGGCAAAATTTTTGTTATTTATGTTGACAAATTCCTCCATGAGAGCTGAAAACTTTGTGGTTTTTTGTGAGCTTAGTGTTTGAGAGAATATTTATTTGATTTCTCCATTTCTAGATGTTTTGTTAAGGTGAAGTTTACAGATCAGAAGTGTTGCCAGAAACAGAAATGTCATATTTTTGTATAATTTCTTTCCTTTTCCCCCCTCGTTTCCTTTTCTGTAATTCTTTGGTAGTTGGACATTCTGAATTGGTGTTCTAATTTTTTTTTCTACCTTTTTGTTCTACTTTGTGTTTCTTTACCCTTCTTTTGCTTTTTTCTTTCTCCCTATCCATCCTTCTTTTCCTTTTTTCTTTCTTTCGTACTTTGTTTATTAATTTGGCCTACTGTTGTTTTGTTAATTTGGCCTCTTCATTTCACATTCAAGGCTTTTTCTCAATTGTTCAGTAAAGTTTAGCCATCTGTTCAGATTAAAGAATGAGGCAGCAAAAAAAAAGCTGAGTAAAATTTTTGTGTATGGGGAGCTGTGAACCGCAAGTCTTAACACAGCATGATTGAATGATTGCAGGTCTTTTCTCTTGGGTCAGATTCCCCATGGAGGAATCTGCTTGATTGGCCTGTGTTCTGAAGCTGATTTGGAGGATAAGGTTGGGTCCACCATTCAGCATGTAAATCTTCATTTAATCTCTTTGTGGTATGATATGACACACAACCCTGTGTGTACTTGATTTCTCCATCTTGTCTGGTTTAGTGTCTTGAGAATACACACCACTTGTGTCTTGCTAGGATGCACAAGGAGCAGTTTCTTGGTTACATGGTAAGGCATCTGGGTAAAAACTATTCCTTTTTTTTTTTTTAATTTTTTTTAAATGTTTTATTTATTTCTAGGAGAGAGAGAGAGACAGCGTGAGCAGGGGAGGGTCAGAGAGAGAGGGAGTCACAGACTGAAACAGGCTTCAGGCTCTGAGCTGGCAGTCAGCACAGAGCCTGATGCGGGGCTCGAACCCACGAACCGCGAGATCATGACCTAAGCGAAAGTCGGACGCTTAACCGACTAAGCCACCCAGGCGCCCCTAAAAACTATTCCTTATTCATACTTTCAACTTGGTAATCTTATTTTCAGCCCCAACCCTGACTCCTACCCTCAGATGTCTCCAATTTTGGGGCATTTCCTTTGTGCTTCTTAGTGGTTTCATACCTTCACTGACCGTCATCTGCTCAGGTTTAGCTTGTCTGTTTTACCAAGCCAATTACTATTCAGCAGTCCTCTATCCAGCCTCAAAAAGCTTTAGTTATGTCTCTCATCAGCTGTGGTCTCCTTTCATTATATAGATGTATAGAAAGGTTTTTTGATGGGTATATCCCTTTTGTTTTTTTGTTTTTTTATTTAAAAAAATTGTTAACGTTTTATTTACTTCTGAGAGAGAGAGAGAGAGAGAGAGCATGAGCAGGGGAGGGTCGGAGAGAAAGGCAGATACAGAATCTGAAGTAGCCTCCAAACTCTGAGATAGCCATCAACTTAGAGCCCGTCAGCATAGAACCCGACGCAGGGCTGGAACCCACAAACCGTGAGATCATGACCTGAGCCAAAGTCGGACGCTCAACCGACTGAGCCACCTAGGCACTTGGGGTATATCCCTTTTCAGTCCTTTCATATCATTTTAGTGCAGTTTCAGGAGAGAATGGATATGAACATGTATGTTCATAATTAACCAAAACAACCTTGTAATACATTTTCGTTAGTTACATTTGCTTAAAAATTGTATTGTTATAAATTCAGGAATTTCTTCTATCCTCCTTTTCTGCTTATGTTTATTTCAGTTTCATATCATGGGTGAAGAGTAGAAGGATAGGTAAATATAGGAGGGAATGCAGGAAGGCAAGGAGAGAGACATAAGAAAATCAGGCTTGTTAATAACAAAGAGTCAGAGGCTCTTCAAGGTTGGTACCAGTGAGACTTTAATGAGGTAATATCGCCATCTTCTGGCTTTTTAAATTTTTTTAATGTTTTATTTATTTCTGAGAGAGAGAGACAGAGAGAGAGAGAGACAGAGACAGAGACAGAGACAGCGTGAGCAGGGGAGGGTCAGAGAGACGGAGATACAGAATCTGAAACAGGCTCCAGGCTCTGAGCTTACTGTCAGCACAGAGCCCGATGGTGGGCTCAAACCCACCAACCATGAGATCATGACCTGAGCTCAAGTCAGACGCTTAATCAACTGAGTCACCCAGGCACCCCTCTTCTGGCTTTTTAAAAACTGTGTTCTGTAATTTTATCTGTGTGTGTCAGCTGTAGTGAATTTGGTCCTGTTTAGTTGTTCTCTGTGCTGTTGTAGAAAAAGACTTTTCTTTACACTGAATTTGATTACAATATAATAACTATGTCTTTTCAAGTTCCCAAAGAGAGGATTCTATCTAAAATGTTACAAAAACCATACCCTGTTTCTCTGTAGCTCAATTATTTCTACTTATATTATAAAAACAAGCATTGTTTCTGTATGAAGAAAAATTCAGAATTTTAAAAATCAAGTTTATTATATAAGTAGTTTTTGTTCATGGTATAAAGTACAAAATGTATAAAGCGTGTAAGTAGCTCATCTTACTATTTCATTAATATTAATCAAAGAAAAGAAATGTGTTCTTTCTACTCTTTGCCATGTATCCAGCCAGTACTGTTGTCTCAGAGATGGTCTTTTTATACAGATGTTAGCATGCCACGCATACTTCTCTATTACTTAGTCTTTTTCACTGAATACACTGGAGGTCATCCAATAGCAATATACAGTGTGCTCCTTTATTCCCTTCTTTAGGCCTTGATTTGATAACCAGTGTACTATTGGTAAACAAGGTTTGTCTTTGTTTTGCTATAAAAATGACACCATTGTGAGTATCCTTGTATGTATGTGTATAAGTGTGTGTGTGTATATATATGTGTGTGTGTATAAATGTGTGTGTATGTATATACATATATATGTATGTATAGTATCATGTGACTCCGTAGGAAAAAAACTCAGGATATATGCATTTATGATTTTCAGTGATATGGTGAAATTACCTGCCAAAAAGATGGCCCCTATTTATTCTACCACCAGCAAAGAATGAAAAAGTCTGTTTTTCTCCATCCTTCTTAATACAGTATACTAATTTCATTATTTTTGATCTTGTATGTTACAACTTTATTCTTTATTTCTCTTAGGAGAAAGGTTGAACTTTTTTTTTCCTAATGTTTAAAAGCTATTTGTGGGACACCTGGGTGACTCAGTCAGTTGAGCATCTGACTCTTGATTTCGGCTTAGGTCATGATCCCAGCGTCATGGGATCAAGTCCCGTGTCGGACTCCATGCTGACTGTGGAGCCTCCTTAAGGTTCTCTCTCTCCTCCCACTCCCTCTCTTCCTTTCTTCCCCCCTCCACTCACCCCTGTTCCCACTCTCTCTGAAATAAAATTTAAAAATTTTTAAAAATTAAAGCCCTTTATATTTTTTATTATATACCCTTTGGTCATTTTTTTTAGGCTCTTCATGTTCTATTTATTTATAGCTTTCATAGTATAGAAATTAACTCTTTTTCTGTAATGTGAATTGCAAACCCTTTTTTCCAGTTGACTTTTCCTATGACTTGCATTGTGGTATTTTCTTTAAATGACGAAAAAGAAAATATATACACATATCTTGTACTTATATCAGTATTTTTTCTTTTATGACCTCTGGGTTTGGGTTTGTTATTAGAAAGGTTTTTCACATATGGAGATTAAGAACTCTAATTCCCATGTTTTCTTCTAGTACCCCCAAAATTGCATTAAATGTTTTGATCCATCTGGAATTTATTTTGAATGAGGTGAAAATTATGGTTCTAATTAATTTTTTCTTCAGACGGTTCTCAATTATCTCATCTCAGCACTATACTTAATAATCCACTTAAACCACTTATACCCCACTTATTTGAAGTATCAATTTTGACACACACTCAGTTTCGATAAAGAAAGAAACCCATAAGGATTTGGGTTTATTTTCAGACTTAATTTTCTCCATAAAACTATATGCTTTTCATTTACAGTGTATAATATTTCAATTATTGTAATTTTAAAACTTGTTTTAATAATTGGCTGGGGCTAGACCTTACTCTGGTTTCCAAAATTTGTGTGGCTATTCTTGCTCACTTTTTTATATACTTTTTTTTCTCCCTTGGGATTGACTTTGTTTTCTGTCCATGAAAGAAAAAAATTTATTGTGTTAAAATACCTATAACATAACAATTACCAATAATTTAACCAATTTAAATAACTTCAATCATATTAAGTACATCTGTAATGTTGTGCAACCACCTCTCCCGTATTCATAACTCTTTTCATCTTGTAAACCTAAAGCTCTATACTTACTGATAATTAATTCCTCATTCCCACCCCCTATGCCCCAGCCTCTGGCAACAACTATTCTGCTTTTTGTCTCTGTGATTTTGACTATTCTAAGCACCTCATGTAAGTAGTATCAATATATATTATATATTTTATGTATATTATATATTTTATTAAGTCTTTTGTTTTAATTCCAGTATTGTTTACATAGTGTTATATTAGTTTCAGGTGTATAATATGGTGATTCAACAATTCTGTACATGACTCAGTGCCCATCACATTAAGTGTAGTCTTTAATCCCCATCACCTATTTCACCCGTCTCTCCCCACCTCCCCTCCAGTGACTATCAGTTTTTTCTCTATAGTTAGCAGTCTGTTTCTTGGTTTGTCTCTCCTTTTGTTTTGTTTTGTTAATTTTGTTTCTTAAATTCCAGATATAAGTGAAATCATGTGCTATTTGCTTTTTTCTGAATTATTTTGCTTAGCATGATACTCTAGTTCCATCTATGTTGTTGCAAATGGGAAGATTTTATTCTTTTTTATGGCTGAATAATTATCTGTTTATCTCCACACACACACACACACACACACACACACACACACACCCCCAACATCTTTGTCCATTTATCTATTGATAGACACTTGGGCTACTTCTATAATTTTGCTTTTGGAAATAATACTGCAGTAAACATAAGGATGTATGTATCCCTTTGAACTAGTGTTTTTGTATTCTTTCAGTAAATACGTAGTAGTGCTATTGCTGTATAGTAGGGTAGTTGTATTTTTAACATTTTGAGGAACCTCCATACTATTTTCCACAGTGGCTGCACCAGTTTGCATTCTCACCAGCAGTGCACTGAGGTTTCCTTTTTTTCCACATCCTCACCAACATTTGTTGTTTCTTGTGTGTTTGATTTTAGCCATTCTAAATGAGGTGATATCTCATTGTAGTTTTGATTTTCATTTGCCTGGCGACGAATGATATTGAGTAATTTTTTTTTTTAATGTTTTATTTATTTCTGAGAGAGAGACAGCATGAGAAGGGGAGGGTCAGAGAGATGGGGAGACACAGAATCTGAAAGAGGCTCTGAGCTAGCTGTCAGCACAGAACCTGACATGGGGCCCCAATCCACAAACCGTGAGATCATGACCTGAGCTGAAGTCGGACGCTTAACCGACTGAGCCACTCAGGCGCCTCTATTGAGTAACTTTTCATATGTCTGTTGGGTATCTGTATATCTTTTTTGGAGAAATGTCTAGTCCTGTCTTCTACCCATTTTTAATTGGATTATTTGTTTTGGGGGTGTTGAGTTGTATCAGTTCTTTATATATGTTGGATACTAACCCTTTCTTTATCAGATGTGTCATTTGCAGTAGATTGCCTTTTAGTTTTGTTGATTGTTTCCTTTGCTGTGCAGAAGCTTTTTATTTTGATGTAATCCCGATAGTTTATTTTTGCTTTTATTTCCCTGTCTCAGGAGACATCTCTAAAAAAATGTTGCTATGGCCAATGTCAAAGAAATTACTGCCTGTGCTCTCTTCAAGAATTTTTATGGTTTTAGGTCACCCATTTAGGTCTTCAATCCATTTTTCATTTATTTTTGTGTATGGTGTAAGAAATTGGTCCAGTTTCATTCTTTTGCCTATAGCTGTCTAGTTTTCCCAAAATCATTTGTTGAAGAGACTGTCTCTTTCCCATTGCATATTCCTTCCTTCTTTATCAAAGATTAATTAACCATGTAATTGTGAGTTTATTTCTGGGTTTTCTATTCTTTTCTATTGTTTTAGGTGTCTGTTTTTGTGCCTATACCATAATGTCTTCATTATTACAGTTTTGTACTATAATTTGAAGTCTGAAATTGTGATGCTTCCAGTTTTGTTTTTCTTTTTCAAGATTGCTTTGGGTATTTGTAGTGTATTCCATACACATTTTAGGATTGTCCATTCTACTTCTGTGAAAAATGCTGTTGATATTTTGAATACGGATCACATTAAATCTGTAGATTGCTTTGGGTGGTAAAGACATTTTAAAAATATTTGTTTTTATTTATTATTTAACAGTATTTGCTCTTCCAGCCCATGAATATAGAATGTCTTTCCATTCCTTAGAGTTGTCTTCAAATTTTTTTATCTATATTTTATAGTTCTCTGAGCACAGTTCTTTCACTTGTTTGGTTAAGTTTATTCCTACATATTTTACTGTTTTTGGTGCAATTGTAAATAGGGTTGTTTTCTTAATTTCTTCTTTCTACTGCTTCATTATTTGTGTATGGAAATGCTACAGATTTTTTGTTTTTTAATGTTTGCTTATTTTTGAGAGAGAGACACACACAGAGTGCAAGTAGGGGAGGGACAGACAGAGAGTGAGACACAGAATCCAAAGCATGCTGAAGTCTCTGAGCTGTCAGCACAGAACCTGACGCAGGGTTTGAACCAATGCTTTCCTGACTGAGCCACCCAGGTGCCCCTAGAAATGCTGCAGATTTCTGTATGTTGATTTTGTATCCTGAGACTTTATTGAATTAATTGATCAGTTCTAGTATTTTTTGGTGGAATCTGTAGGGCTTTCTATATATACTATCATGTCATCTGCAAATTGTGAAAGTTTTACTTCTTCCTTACCAACTTATATGGCTTTTATTTCTTTTTGTTGTCTGATTGCTGTAACGAGGACTTCCAGTGCTATGTTGAATGACAGTAGTGAGAGTGGACATCGTTGCCTTGTTCCTGATTTTAGGAGAAAAGCTCTCAGATTTTCACCGATGAGTATGATGATTGCTGTGGGTTTCCATGTAAGGCTTTTATTATGTTGAGGTACCTTCCCTCTAGACTGACTTTGTTATCATACATGGATATTATATTTTATCAAATGCTTTTTCTGCATCTATTGAAATGACCATATGGTTTTTGGCCTTTCTCTTATTAATGTAATGATTGATTTGCAGGAATTGAGCCACCCTTGCATCCTAGGAATAAATCCCACTTGATTGTGGTGCATGATTTTTTTTAATGTTCGTTTATTTATGTATCTTAAATTTTTTTAAAGTATATTTATTTAGTTTGAGAGAGAGAGCATGTGCAGGAGAAGCAGAGAGAGAGAATCACAAGCAGGCTTCACACTGTCAGTGTGAGGAGCCTAAGGTGGGGCTATAACTCATGAACACACCAGATCATGACTTGAGCAGAAATAAATAGTCAGAGGCTTAACTGACTGAGCCACACAGGCATACTTGTTTATTTTTAAGAGAGAGGGAATGTGCGTGTGTGCACATGTGAGCAGGGTAGGGATAGAGAGAGAGGGAGACAAAGAATCCCAAGCAGGCTATGTGCTGTCAGTGCAGAACCTGACATGGGGCTCAAACTCATGAATCATGAGGTCATGACCTGAACCAAAATCAAGAGTCAGATGCTTGACTGACTGAGCTGCCCAGGTGCCCCACAAATGATTTTTTAAATATATTGTTGGATTCAGTTTGTTAGAATTTTGTTGAGAATTTTTGCATCTGTGTTCATCAGAGATATTGGCCTGTAGTTCTCCCAACCCCCTCCCCTCTGATATTTTTATCTTGTTTTGGTATCAGGGTTATGCTAGCCTCATAAAATGAATTTGGAAGCTTTCCTTCCTCTTCTATTTTTTGGAATAGTTTAAGAAGAATAAGTATTAACTCATCTTAAAATGTTTGGTAGAATTCTCCTGTGAAGCTGTCTGGTCCTAGACTTTTGTTTGTTTCGAGTTTTTTGATTACTGATTCAATCAATCTGTTCAAATTTTCTATTTCTCCTGCTGCAGGCATAATTTGGTTAGATGAAACTCATCTTTTATTAGATTTTTCAGAAAGGGCATACGTGCATAGTATTTCCTGGGTTCCACCATATTCAAATACTGGATTTTCCCCCAGTTTTATTGATATAATTGACCTGTAACATTGTTTGAGTGTAAGGTATACCACAACATCGTGCAATACATATATATATTGCAAAGTAATAACCATAGTAAGTTTAGTTAACATTTATCATCTCATATAGTTAATATAAATTTTTTTCTTGCCATTAGAGTTTTTGAGATATACTCTCTTAGCAACTTGCAAAAATACAGTACAGTATTGTTAACTATAGTCACCATGCTATACCTTACATCCCCAGAACATATAACTGAAAGTTTGTACCTTTTGACTGCCTTCACCCAATTCACCCCTAAGTTCTACCCTCCGCCTCTGGCAACCACCAACCTATTCTGTCTTTATGAGTTTAGTTTTTTTAGGTTCCACATAGAAGTGAAGTTATACAGTATTTGTTTTCCTCTGATTTATTTCAGTTAGCATAACGCTCTCAAGGTCATTCATGTTGTTACAAATGGCTGGATTTCCTTGTTTTTAAAGGCTGAATAACATTCCATTGTCTCTATAGACACACGTAATTTTCTTTATCCATTTATCTGTTGATGAACAGTTTGGTTGTTTCCATGTCTTGGTTATTGTAAATAATGCTGTAATAAACATGGGGGTGCAGATACCTCTTTGAGATAGTGGTTTTAGTGATTTCATTTCCTTCAGATAAATGCCCAGAGTGAGATTGCTAGATCATATGGTAATTTTAATTTTTTAAAATGTGATTTAATATAACTTTAATTTTTTTGAAGAACCTGTATGCTGTTTTCCATAGTGGCTACATCAATTTACATCCCCACCAACAGTGCACAAGGCTTTCCTTTTGTCCACATCCTCGCTAACCCTTATCTCTTGTCTTTTTGATAATAGTCATTCTGACAAGTATGAGATGATATCTCATTGTGGTTTCGATGTGTACTTCTCTGATGATTAGGGATGAGCACCTTTTCATGTACCTTTTTGCCATACGTATGTCTTCTTAGAAAAAATGTCTATTTAGTTCCTCTGCCCATTTTAAAATCAGATTGTTTTTTTTTTTTACTTTTGAGCTATATAGTTTTTTAAAATATATTTTGGATTTTAACCCCTTATGACATATATAATTTTCAAATACTTTCTCCCACTTAATAGGTTGCCTTTTCATTTTGTTGATGATGTCCTTTTCTGTGCAGAAGCTTTTTATTTATTTTTTATTATTTAAAATTTTTTAAATTTATAATTGAGAGACAGAGACAGAGCATTAGCGTGGGAGGGGCAGAGAGAGGAGGAGACACAGAATCTGAAGGAGGCTTCAGGCTTTGAGCTGTCAGCGTGGGGCTCAAACTCACAAATTGGGATCATGACCTGAGCCGAAGTTGGATGCTTAACTGACTGAGCCACCCAGGCGCCCCTGTGCAGAAGCTTTTTAAAAAGTTTGATGTAGTCCTGCCTGTTCATGTTTGCTTTTGTTGCCTTTGCTTTTGGTGTCAAATCCAAAAAAATCATTGCCAAGACCAGTGTCAAGGAGCATACCCCCCAAACTGCTTTTGGTGTCCTTGAAACTTGAAGTATAGCTTAGCTGGATATAACATCCCTGGTTTCCTATTTTCTTTCCTTCAGTTTCTTGAAAAGACTGCTCTACTGTTGTCTTGCTTTATATGTTATTTTTGAGAAATCTGATGCTAGTCTAATTCCCTTGTCTTTACTTTTGTGAACTGTTTTATCATTTTGCCTGAATGCCCTGAAATTTTGTTTGTTTGGTTTTTTCTTTAAGGAAACAACAGTTTTACAAGATTATGTGTCCCAGTTGATCATTCTTGGTCAGTTTTCTCAAGTATCTGGTAGGCCTTTTCCATATGTAGATTCAGCCCTTTCATTTCTGGAGTTTTCTTCTGTTATAGTTTCAATATTTGTGCTGTCCCATTACTTTGATTTTTTTCAGTAGGAACACCAATAATACTAGTGTTCCTTTCCTGTTGCCCATGACGCTTTTGCTTCTTTATGTCATTTTCATTCTCTTTGTCATTTTCTTCCTTTTCTTCAACATCCTTTAATGAGTTTTCATTAAAATCGATTCTCTCCCATGTGTGCCTTATACTTTAGTTTTTCATCTCTTTTTTAAATTTAGTATGTTTATTTTTATCTTTGAGAGAGAGTGTGTGAACATGGAGGGGCAGAGAGAAGGGGACAAAGGATCTGAAGCGGGCCCTGCGCTGACAGGAGTGAGCCTGATGTGAGGCTCGAACTCACAAACCTTGAGATCATGACCTGAGCCGAAGTTGGATGCTCAACCAACTGAGCCGCCTGGGCGTCCCAGTAATTTAGTTTTTCATTTCTTAGATGATTTTGTCTTTTCTTCTATTCATGGAGTTCAACTCTAATTTCTTTTGTTTTTGTCTATTGATTCTTTGTTTCTGTATTTCTGACTCAAGATTTTTTCAGATCTTCAGATTATTGTTTGGAGATATTTACTTCACTATAAAGGGAGTGTTGGCTTTTCCCAACTCCATGGTTGGTTCTGGGAGAGAACACTATCAACAGAAACCTTTCATCTGTATTTTTCTGAGTTTTGCAATACTTTTGTAGACATATACTTACTTTTGTGCCTCTTCATACTGTGGACAAAGTCTCTAGTTTTAGTGTTCTTCTGCTACTCTTCCCTCTTCTGTTCGGTTTCTTTCTGTTCAG
The DNA here is from genome assembly GCF_008692635.1 of Crocuta crocuta. Classification (NCBI taxonomy): domain Eukaryota; kingdom Metazoa; phylum Chordata; class Mammalia; order Carnivora; family Hyaenidae; genus Crocuta; species Crocuta crocuta. Next base: position 4,443,147 of record NW_027528873.1, on the reverse strand, counting down.
TTTCTTTTATGAATTTGTGGTTTTGGTGGTGAGGGAAAGGGGTAGAAGAAGGGTTGGTATGTCTTGTTTCTATTTTGTTTCCGTATGAGGTATAATTTCTCCCTCTTATTGCCTTTTTTCTGTTAACTGCCTTGTCTGCAAGAGTTACCATCTCCTCTCTCTATCTGTATACTTAATTTGCCGCCAAATTACTCTGAATTCTTTGTACCCTTATGCTCTTTTTCATGGAATCTGTTTAGCCTTATTTCACTCTCTGCATCCACAGACTTGCAGAAGGTAGATAGTAGGGTTTCTTAGAGAATTCATTTGTTTTCCTTTACTTACAGGTAATTTGAAGATTGCTGTAATCTCTGTCTCCTATTCGTGATAATGTTGAAGGCATGAGTCCTGTGTGGTTTTATTTATTCTCCTTGTTTATTTTCTATCTATTTGGGGAAGTTGAGAGATTTATAATCAGGCTACCTCCATTGTTCTGTAAACTCGAAAGACCTAATAATTCCTATTTTCATATAATTTTGTACCTGAAAAACCCGAAAGAGTCAATTGAAAAACTACTACAGATGGTAAAAAATTCAGTTTTGTAGTGAGGTATAAAATTAGCAAATAGAACAAGGACACCTGAGTGGCCCAGTTGGTTAAGCGTCTGACTTCGGCTCAGGTCATGATCTCACGGTTCATGAGTTTGAGCCCCACGTCAGGCTCTGTGCTAAGCCTGGAGCCTCCTTCAGATTCTGTGTCTCCTCCTCTCTCTGTTCCTCCCCTGCTCGCATTCTGTCTCTCTTTCAAATTAGCAAATAGAAGTCTGTAACTTTATTACATACAAATGGCTTGGAAGCTATGATGGAGAATTCCATGTATAAAAGGACAACACCCAGCTAAAACAACAAAAAAACCCTGGGGATAGCTATCCCCACTAAAAACCTAGTGTGTTAGTTTCCTAGGGCTGCCATAACAAAGTACCACACACTCAGTGGCTTAAAACAATAAAAGTTTATTCTCTCACCATTTTATAGGCTAGAAGTCCAAAATAAAAGTGTTGGCAGGACCATCCTTTCTCTGGTGCCTTTAGGAGAGGATCAGTTTCTGGTAGCTCCAGCCATTTCTTGATTTGTGGTAGTATAACCCCAGGCTCTGCCTCCATCTCTACATAGCTAACTTCTTTTTGTGTCTTTGTCTGTATCTCTTCTCCTGGTTTTTTTTTTTTTTTGAATGTTTATTTATTTTTGAGAGAGAAGGAGAGAACGAGTGTGAGTGGGTGAGGGACAGAGAGAGGAGACACAGAATCTGAAGCAGGCTCCAGATTCCAAACTGTCAGCATAGAGCCTGACATGGTGCTCAAGCTCATGAACCATGAGATCATGACCTGAGCCAATGTCAGACGCTTAACCAAGTGAGCCACCCAGGCCTCCTCCTCTCTTCTCATATTGGATTAGGACTCATCCTAGTTACAGTATGTCCTCATCCTATCTTGATTCCGTCTACAAAGATCCTAATTTCCAAATAAGTCACAGTCATAGGTATCAGGGATTAGGAATTGAATGTATCTTTTTGCGGAACAGATTGACCCATAACACCTATGTAAGGAAAAATTGTAAATATCCCTGAAGGGCATAAAGGAGATTTAAATAAATGGAAATCTATTCTCTGTTCTTAGGTAAGAGGAGTCAACATTTTTAAGATGTGTAACTTCTAAATTAAATTAATTTAGGGAGGATTGACATCCAGTAAAAACACTGACAATTTTTTTTTTTCTTGAAATTGGAGATGCATATTGCAAAGGCTAAATCAGAAGGTAGACAAGTAGGGGCCCCTGGGTGGCTCAGCCAGTTAAATGATTGACTCTTGATTTTGGCTCAGACCATACGTGATCTCACAGTGGTGAGACATGAGACCCATGTGGGGATCCACACTGAGCAGGGAGCGTGCTTGAGATTCTCTTACCCTCTCTCTCTCTACCACTCCCCCCTTTCAAAATAAATAAACATTAAAAAAAAAAGAAGCAAACAAATAATGATAATCAAACTAAAAAAGAACAAAATAAAATTGCAAGTAAATGCCATTTAAAAAATCTTTTAATAAACACCAATGAACATTCTGTACTGGTGAAGCTATGGCGAAACAAGTACTTTTATATATTGCTGGTTGGGGTGCAAATTTTCACACCTGTGGGGGACAGTTTAGCAACATTTCTGTAAGTGTATATATCATTAGATCAAAGAATTATGTATGTGTAAGGTTATTCACTGAACGATTACTTATAATAGAGAAGATTGGAAACCCAAATTCCAACAAGAGGGAACTGGTTAAATGTTATAGGCAGTTGTAAAAGGGAATAAGGATATTCTCTTTGTACAGATTTGACATGATCTCAATGCTGTATTATTAAGTGTAAAAAAAAAAAAGCAAGATATAGAACTAAATATTTAACTTTTTTAAAAAATAGGAAAACTAGACTATTTTTGTTTTACCTGTACATGCTTAAAAAACCTGGGGCAGATACATAAGAAACTTAAGTATTATGACTTGTCCATACAGAGGTATAAATGAGGTAGGTAGGAAATAGGCAGATGGGGGAGCAACAATGAGAGAATGACATTTCACTTTGTACCTTTTTGTATTTTTTGGCTTTTCTCTCCTTTATTTTAAATCAATGTTAATTTTGGTTTCTTACTAAATAAATATTTAATAATAATAAATAAAAATATTTAATAAATACTGGATAAATACATACAAATTATAAATTATGCAATAATTATCTTTAAGCGACAGGAGCTCATGCAAGTAAGACAAATGTTCTTATAACCTGCCATTTTTCCAGAAACTGCTTATCGATCATTTTTTTAAAAATATTTTTATTTATTTCTAGGAGAGAGAGAGAGAGAGACAGCGTGCGCAGGGGAGGGTCAGAGAGAGAGGGAGATACAGACTCTGAAATAGGCTCCAGGCTCTGAGCTGGCAGTCCGCACAGAGCGCGACACAGGGCTCGAACCCACGAACCGTGAGATCATGACCTAAGCGAAAGTTGGACGCTTAACCGACTAAGCCACCCAGGCGCCCCGCTTATCGATCATTTTAAACTGTGTGTAGTATTCAATTTATATTCTTAACATTTGTAAATAGCACAAACCTTTAATGTCCTAAAAATCTTAAATTTAAAATGAAAACTGCTTGGAACTCATCTTTTCAAGATATCTTTGAACGTGTATATAGTGACATCTCACTTATGTAAAACTTTATGGTAAATTTTGGTTCTCTGTGACCTTGGGCAAGTTATTTAAGCTTTCTGACTCAGTTACCTGCTGTCTCCCCCATGGTAAAATGGAATAACTATTCTGCAGTGTTATTGTGAGGATTTACATCATCATACTCTTATGATGATGCTGATTATAAAATGGTTTCATTTTCACTTGAATATAGATTAGGTACCTATATAAGGATGGTGATATTCCAAGTGAGGATTAGAAATTTTGCTGTTTTCCTCACAGATTGCTCCTTTTTGATTGCCTCCCAATTTTGTCTTTTTGGACTCTTGGTTAAATTGAACGTTTGATGCTTGCGTAGTTCTTTGTACAGTACTTTGTCTAAATTTGTTACTACCCAAATGATATTTTAAAAACTCACCTTGCCTCTTGTGATGGATCACATTGGGATAAGTCTTCATATTTGTATTACTTATCTAAAGCTGTGTTGACGGCAAAGGAAACAATCCATAAAACTAATAGTCAACCGACGGAATGGGAAAAGATAGTTGCAAATGACATATCAGATAAAGGGTTAATATCCAGAATCTATAAGGAACTCACCAAACTCCACACCCGAAAAACAAACAACCCAGTGAAGAAATGGGCAGAAGAGATGAACAGACACTTCTCCAAAGAGGACGTCCAGATGGCCAACAAACACATGAAACGATGCTCAGCATCCCTTCTCATCAGGGAAATACACATCAAAACCACACTGAGATACCACCTCACGCCAGTCAAAGTGGCTAAGATGAGCAAATCAGAGGACTCTAGATGCTGGCAAGGATGTGGAGAAACGGGCACCCTCCTACACTGTTGATGGGAATGTAAACTGGTGCAGCCCCTCTGGAAAACAGTGTGGAGATTCCTCAAAAAATTAACAGTAGAACTCCCCTATGGCCCAGCAATATCACTGTTAGGAATTTACCCAAGGGATATAAGAGTGCTGATGTATAGGAACATACGTACCCCAATGTTCACAGCAGCACTCTCAACAATAGCCAAAACATGGAAAGAGCCTAAATGTCCATCAACTGATGAATGGATCAAGAAGATATGGTTTATCTGTATAATGGAATATACATGGCAATGAGAAAGAATGAAATCTGGCCATGTGTAGCAACATGGATGGACCTTGAGGGTGTTATGCTGAGCAAAATAAGTCAGGCAGAGAAGGACAAATACCATATGTTTGCACGTATAGGAGGATTAGGGGGAACTTAACGGAGGCCCATGGGGGAGAAAAAGGGGGGAAATAGTAGGAGAGAGGGAGAGAGGCAAACCATGAGAGACTCTTGAATGCTGAGAACAGACTGAGGACTGATGGGTGTGGGGGGGGAAGGGGAGTGATGGGCATGGAGGAGGGCACGTGTGAGGATGAGCACTGGGTTATATGGAAACTAACTTGACAATAAACTATTTGCAAAAAAAAAAAAAATAAAGACCACAATTGAGAATTTAAAAAAAATAAAGCAGTGTTGATCTGGAAATGTGACTTTGCTAAAGAGCTTATGTGCAACAAGTGATTTAATCCATATTGTCATTGTATATAAGTGAATTAATGGTTTAAAATTTGGCTTGCCCTGCTTGATAAAAGAACCTTTCTATTAGGTCTTCACAGGATTTCTAAATTTGGGTGATATCTTCTAATATTGCTTCTTTGGTCAGGGTACTTTTTTCAGTGAGTAAGAACTAGTAATAAATGTTATAATCCATGAAAATATTTGAAGCAAAAATATCAAGTAGGTTTTATTATTGAAGCACATGTAAGGAACATGTCATAAACACAGTTTTGTCAGAGAATAAGGAAGGAACTCTACTTCAATGAATTTACATGGTGAAATGTAATTCTATGTCTGATCTTTCTATAGTATTAAGCCACCAGTTGTGAATTATTTTGCTAATGTACTCTAACACTGCCTAACCCATTTGTTCCCTATTACCACACCTTTTCTACTGGATATAATTGGCTCGATGCCTGAAAATCAAGATAAGCAAATTTAGTAAGAATTTTATGTTAATTAAAAGTAATAACATGAAGGAAGGCCTGAAGACTTGAGTTACTGACTAATGCGTGGGTTTTGTGAAAGCTAACTTGAGGGCTGGAGACCTTTTTTATTTGCTCATTTCTGCGCTTTGCTTTGAGTTTTATTTCCTTGAGTTAAGGTTGTTTGTTAGATAAATGGATTATAGATGGTGAATATAAACTTATCTGATCTACCCAAGAAGTGAGCGAGCATTTCAGTTACTAAAGAGTTCTAGAATATAGCTGATATTGCTGGTTTTTAAATAATTAGGATGCAAATAATTTCTACATTATCCTTGGTGAACATAATTTAGTATCTCTCTGGTTCAGATGTTTGGCTCCCTTCTTAAAATCTTTTTGAGGCTTCCCACTAATCAGATGACGTTTCACTGTGCACCTGTTTGCACAGTGAACACCTTTTGTTCTTTCTGGCTTTTGTGTCATCTCTTAGCAGGCTTCCCATTTGCCCTGTGTTTTCAGGTACCTAGATCTTCTTTAGTTTCTGGAACTTCCCATAGGCTTTTCTTTGGATGAGCGTTCTCCTGTGGTGGTTGCTCCCTCTGGCTGTGTTGTACCTTCTGTCTTTGCCACTGGTTTACAAAGTTCGTTTGTTTGTTTGTTGAGTTTGGCTCAAACTTCATTTCCTGAAAGAAACCTCTAAAACTGGAGACCCAGTCCTTTATTATACATGTTTCCTTTGCATGTTTCTTTTTTGTCTACTATAGTAGTACCTACAGTAACTGTCAAGAAGTAGTTAATTATGAAATGCATGTTTAATGCCTAAATGTAGGTTTCACAAAGGCAGGGACTGTCATTGTTTCTCATAGTATCTTTAATGCTCAGCCTAGTGTTTGATGTGCAGCAGACATTCAGTAAGTATTTATTGAATAAGTAAATGAATGAGTAATGCTGAGGCTACATTATTCATTATTTCACTGCATGTCTGTAGAAGACTTAAAAGTTGTTATTGATTGCTTGCAGCATTAATCAGTTTATATTGTTGTTCAGAATCTGAATAAAAGGTTATGTAAAACTGGAAAACTTTTTTCAACTTTAAAAAAGTAAGCAATGAACATAAAAGCATTTTCTTTTCCTTGTTTTTATAAAAAATTTTTTAAAAAATGTTTATTTATTAGAGCGAGACAGAGCACAAGCCAAGCAGGGGCAGAAAGAGAGGGAGACACAGAATCTGAAGCAGGCTCCAGGCTCTGAGCTGTCAGCACAGAGCCTGACGCAGGGCTTGAACCCATGAACTGCGATATCATGACCTGAGCTGAAGTTAGACGCTCAGCCAGTTGAGCCACCCAGGTGCCCCTCTTTTCCTTATTTTAAAATGTAAAATGTTGGTGGTTCTTTGGAAGAGTAACTTTTAGTAAAAGTGTTTTTCAGAAAGATTTTATTCTTGTGTGCTGTTGTTTTCACTTTAAAAACTAATGAAATTAAATATGCCCTATTATAAGTATTTTTCCTATAACTTTTTAAAAAAATTAATGAAACAAAAATGCACAGTTGAATCCAAAAAAACCCTTTTTGTTCATGGTAGGAAAATGTCACTCAAAATTATGCTATATTAGCTTAATGACCTTTCAGATGTGTAAATGTGTTATATGGTTAAAAATATTTTCATTTTCTGCTGTCAAGTCATTGTTAGATGAGATTATTGTATTATTATTATTTTTTACTTATTTATGTGAATAATCTCTACGCCCAACGTGGAGTTCTAACTCATGACCTGAGATCAAAAATTGCATGCTTTTCTGATTGAGCCAGCCAGGTGCCCTGAGATTATCATATTATTAAAGGATGAAAAAAAAATATTGAGTATATAATTCAGCAGATAAATATTTTCTTTAAAAAACCGAAAAACAAATATCACTTGAATTCCAACCATATGCCAGACACTGGGTATATATAATAGTGAACAGATAGGGTCACTGTTCTCATGAAACTTATACTTTAGTTGGCAGAGATAGGCCACATTCTGATAATCACACAAATAAATAAATAATGACAAGCTGCTGTGTACTGTAAATGAAGAAAGTAAGAGAGGGTAAGAAGAGGGAGAGACCCTGACATAGTCTGGTTAGCAGAAGAGGGACAGTTTTCCCTGTGGAAGTGACATTGAGAAGAGATCTAAAGAAAGAGGAGTTAACCTTGGTGAATATTTCAGGCTGAGGCAACAACATGTGCAGAGGCCCTGAGGCAGTAGGAGCATGTTTTTGAGGAACTGACAGAAGACCAGTGGAAGTGGATAAGAGAAGGGTGTGAGGAAGTGATTCAACACAGAGATGGAGACGTACTCAGAGGCCAGACCAAACATTAAGGATTGAGCCATTAAAATGTGATTACTGTCACCAGTTTGTAAACTTAGGAAATCTAAATGTCTATCAGTAGCAGGCTAGTGATATAAATTATGATATAATTAGGTAAAGGAATGCTATGTAGCCGTAAAAAAATGAAGTTTACTACACATATACTCAAAAAAAAAATTTCAATTTAATATTGAAATTAAAAAAGAGAAAGAACTAAAAAAAAGGTTAAAACCTGACCCAGTGTCATATGAAACGTCAAAGGATTTTTTTGTGTGTAAATTATCCTTTGTGTAGATTTATTGTAATAATAGTTACATATTTTGTTATATTTTGAGAATCTATTATATCTCAAGTCAGATATATTATGTAAATTAGCATAGTGATTAAGAAGAGTCTGCTGGTCTGAGATATTCTGGCATCGCCATTTAAACAGTTGGTTAACCATGCAAGTTACCTCAACTCTCTAAAGCTCAGTTTTGTCATCTTAAAAATGTAATAATATTTACCTGATAGAGTTGTGGTGTGAATGGTATGGAATCATACTTGTGAAGCATTTAGGAGAGTGTCTAGATATGCTCATCACCTAAGAAAGAGTTACATACTACCATTTTCTATGAAAATATCTTCTCATTAATACCACTTATCAGAAGTTAAAGTGCAGAAAGAGAAACCAAAGGATATTTTGCCAAAAGCTTATTTGTAGTTGCCTCTGAGAGGTGGGGTCATGGCTGATACTTGTTTCTTTATTTATTTGATTATTTATTTTGTTGTGTATTTTAAATACTTTGAAATATAAGCATATTTTTAAAATTAGTAATGTCTTCATTTAAATATGCTGCCTTTGCTGAAATACAATTTTCATAGCCTCTTTTTCAGGACTGTTAGAAAGTCTACCAATTTAGATGATGTTAATCCTACAAATTTATCCATAATTATTCATTTCTTCTCCTTATTTTGATTAACACTGTACCATTTTAAAAGGCTTTGTGGCTAGAACTGCTAATTGTGATTGGAAAGAAAAAGGGTTTGCATTTTGAGACCATCTGTGGGAGTTGCATTGTTTGAAACTGACAAGAGATCATGGCAGATGGTGAGGTCACAAAGATTGACTTTTGGAGCTTGACATATGTGTTCATGAAGCTGAAAGAAGAAATCTGACTTATTTTTTAGCCAACTGAAGAGTTTAGTGACAGGAAAAAGTGTATAGTTGTTGAGCCAGGATAAAACATAATGCATCAGTGCACATGAGTGGTTTATCTTTGAGAATCACCAGTGCCACCAAAGATGGCAGTTTCTTGAAACATTCAGTTCCATGTTTGTTTACTTTCTAGACACTTCATTTTAATCATGTGTTGCAAATAATTTTTAGATTGAAGACAATGTTTTTTTTAAAAAGCAAAAGCTTTAAAAATACTTAGAAATGTGTATTTTTATTTATTATTTATTTGCTTTTTTTAAAAAAATTATTTATTTCAAGAGAGACAGAGACAGTGTGAGTGGGGGAGGGGCAGAGAGAGAGAGAGAGGGACAGAAGCCCAACCAGGCTCTGCACTGTCAGCGTGGAGCCTGATACAGGGCTTAAATCCACAAAACTGTGAGATCATAACCTGAGCTGAAACCAAGAGTCTAACGCTTAACCTACTGAGCCACACAGATGCCTCAGAAATGTGTAATTAATTAATTAATCTATCTATTTTTTATCTTTTAAAAATTTTTATTAGAAATGTGTATTTTTAAATTAAAGGTTATAAGTTCTCACTCAAAGGCAGTAGAGCGTACTTCCTCATTTTTAATTGAATGAGGCAGATCTCTATCGTAATCCCATTTCTTTTTATAACATTTTTCTTAATGTAATTTTATATAATTTAAATTACATTTGAGGGTTTATGCTCTCTGTTTCATCTACTAGGATGTCTTCAGTGCCTAGATTAGTACCTTTCACATAGTATTCAGTGCTTCCTGAATGAATAAATAAATGAATAAAGTTATTGCCTACTTTTGTTAATTTTAGAAGAGTTTTTCTTAACCACAGTTAGACACTTTGTTTCCTTTTTAAACTAGATTTATGGTGTGGTTATTTTTTTACGTTTACTACATGTGAATTATGTATTATTTATTTTGGAAGAAGAAACCTTAATTTGTCATGAGAAGACAGCAAACTACTGTTTTCTCTAATGTTGAGGGCTTACACTGTGCGAGGCAGTGTATATCTTGACTCATTGAATTAAGTAGATGTACTATTTATTACTGTTTTGAAGATGAAGAAATTGAAGCATAAAGATGTTAATGTAAATTTACTCAAGAAATCTGTGTGCTTTGGCTCTATCTTGAACATTTATCATTTAGGTAATGTTTAGAGGTTTTAATTTGTACTTAGTTCTGGTGAGAGGATACAAAGGAACTACTGGACAAAATTAAGCTGAAGTTAATTAACGTGATTAAGTGGTATTTTATTGGCAGCCACTTGTTATTGTGTGCTGAAATAGTAATGCTCTGTTAATTTTTTCTTTTAGTTGGGTAAATATCACAGCATCGCTCAATAGCCCAGCCATTAGGAAATACAGCACCATACTGAATAGCGAATATTGTAATGAAGCTAGAAGCAGTTCTGGCCATTACAGCCATATTCTGGAATCAGAAACTGGGAGAAGGGAAAAAGGATATTTGCTAGTTGAATCTGGTAGCCCAACCCAATGATGTCTGCTTATATTTTATTGACCAGAATTATTTCATATGGTCAGCACATATGAAAGGGAGACTGAGAATGTAGTACATTTCTTCAGTTGGGCATATTGCCACCTTCAACTTCTCCTAAGGAAGAAGATACTGGATAGGCAGCAGTGTCTGCCTTAGATACATCTAGCAGGTTTCTTCCTTGTTTTTTGTTATAAATACATTTAGGGGTGCCTGGGTGGCTCAGTTGGTTAAATGTCTGACTTCGGCTCAGATCATGATCTCTCGGTTCATGGATTCGAGCCCTGCATGAGGCCTTCTGCCGACAGCTCAGAGCCTGGAGCCTGCTTTGTCTTCTGTGTCTCCCTCTCTCTCCCCCTCTTCTGTTTACACTCTGTCTCTCCTTCAAAAATAAATAAACATTTAAAAAATACATTTCAGTAGGTCCGAAGGTAATCTTAGAAATATTTAGGGGTGGCTGGGTGGCTCAGTCGGTTAAGCATCTGACTTGAGCTCAGGTCATGATCTCTCACTGCTCGTGGATTCAAGCCTCGTGTTGGGATCTGTGCTGATAGCCATCTCAGAGCCTGGAGCCTGTTTCAAATTCTGTGCCTCCCTCTCTCTCTGACCCTCCCCTGTTCACGCTCTCTCTCTCTCTCCCTCCGAAATAAATAAAAAACATTAAAAAAAAAAAAAGAAATATTTAAAATTGACTTTCTGTGGGACCCCCGGGTGGCTCAGTTAAGTGTCTGACCTCGACTCAGGTCATGATCTCATGGTTCATGAATTCGAGTCCCACATCGGGTTTTGTGCTGACAGCTTAGAGCCTGGGGCCTGTTTCAAATCTGTGTCTCCCATATTTCTCTCTGCCTCTTCCCTGCTCGTACTCTGCCTCTCTCTCTTTCTCTCAAAAATAACTAAACATTAAATTTTTCTTTTAAATAAAAGAAATAAAATTGACTTTTTGTGATTAAGAGTATTCATTGTTTATGAATAAATTGCAGGGCATTAACTTGGTGGATCTGATGATTTTCATTTGGACAGATTGTATCTAATTTACTGCTAACATAACTCTGAAAAACTCCGTATATCTATTTTCAGATGAGGACACTGAGGCTCAAAGTGGTTAAGTCACTTTGTTCAAGGTCACACAGCTAAGTGTCAGAGCTGAGATTGAGCCTAAAAAAAAAAAATCCATGCTGAGGGTGCCTGGGTGGCTCAGTCAGTTAAGTGACCAACTCATGATTTCCACTCAGGTCATGGTCTCATGGTTTGTGAGATTGAGCCCATGTCAGGTTCTGTGCTGGGTGTGGAGCCTACTTAGGATTCTCTCTCTTTCTTCCTCTGCCCCTCTCCCCTGTTCTCTTGTGCATGCACTCTCTCTAAAATAAGTAACAGGTTTTTTTTTTTATAGTTTATTTATTTTGAGACAAAAACAGAGCATGAGTGGGGGAGGGGCAGAGAGAGAGGGAGACACAGAATCTGAAACAGGCTCCAGGCTCTGAGCTGTCAGCACAGAGCCTGATGCGGGGCTCGAACCCACGACCTGTGAGATCTGACCTGAGCCAAAGTCGGACGCTTAACCGACTGAGCCACCCAGGAGCCCCTAAAATAAGTAACAGTTTTAAAAAGTTAAAAAATAAGAAAAGTAAAAATACTTTTTTTTTTTTTTTTGCTCACAGTCTTACTTGTAGATTCTAATTCTAGTATACGAGACAGACATTTGGAGTCTCTATTTCTTCAAGCTCCCATTGTTTATCGTCTTTGCCAAATTAACTTTTATTTTTTCCTTTCCCTTGAATGTCTTATTAAAGCTTTAATTTTGAAATAATTGTAAAATAAGAGGAAAGCCGCAAAAAATAGGACAAATAACCTCTAAGTACCCTTTTCCCAGTTAACCAGATGCCAACATTTTGCCACATTTCCTTTATCATTCCCACTCTCTCTATGTATACAGATTATATGTTTTTTTCATCATTTGAAAGCTAGTTGCTGCTATTGTACCTCTCCACTTCTAAATATTTGGGTGTATGTTTTCTAAAAGCAAGCCTATTCACTTAAAAAATCCCATGGTCCTCTGATCAGAAGCAGGAAATGGAACACTTAAACAATACTATTATCCAGTCTGTGGACTCTGTTTTCAGTTTTTCCAGTTGCCCTAATAATGGTGTTCATAGCAAGTATGATCCAGAGTCCACATCAGGATCATACTTGGGAGTTTAATTTTTATGTACTTTTTGTCTTTTTGAGTCTGGAATGTTTGTCAAGTTGTTTTTTTTCTTTGATGACACTAACATTTTTGAAAAGTTCCCCTGTTGTTTTATAGAATGACCCTCAATTTAAATTTCTCTGATATTTCCTCATGATTAGATTTAGATTATGAATTTGGGTGGAAATACCTCAGAAATGAGAATATATCCGTCTCCGTGCGCTTGTGGAGATGTGTGATGTTGGTTTGTGCCACTGTTGGTGGTTACTTGATAGGTTTGATTACTTTGGCTAAGCGGTATGTGCTAGGTTTCTTCACTGTAAAATTTGAATTAGAAGGTATTTTGTAAGGAGATATTTCAAGACTGTGTAAATATCCTTTTTCTCACCCGTTTTCACCTACTAGTTGTAGTATCCAATAATGATCCTTGTCTAATCAGTTATTATTATGATGTTTACAAACTGGTGGCTTTTTTCTTCTTCTTCATTTTTCTTTTATATTTACTAGTTGGTATTGAATTGCAAAGAAGAGCTTTCTCTTCTTCCTCGTTATTGTGTTTTATATGCTTTTATCACTATGCAGTCCTGGCTTGTTACTTTATTCAAAGAGTTTATAGTCTGTCATAATCTGTTGTTATCACTGTGTCGTTGGGCCCTCAGCTGTTCCAGATTGTCCAGTGGTAGGACCTGTAAGTTGGCTCCTGTATGCTTTTGATATATCTCCTTAATTAAAAAAATCAAAACTTTTTAAAAACGTTTGTTCGTTTTTGAGTGAGAGACAGTGTGAGTGGGGGAAGGGCAGAGAGAGAGGGAGACACAGAATCCGAAGCAGGCTCCAGGCTCTGAGCTGTCAGCACAGAGCCCGATGTGGGGCTTGAACCCACAAGCAGTGAGATCATGGTTTGAGCTAAAGTCGGATGCCCAACCGATTGAGCCACCCAGGCGCCCCTATCTCCCATCTTTTTTTGATCTCTTCCTTACTGTACAATAAAATGTTCAGTCATATCCTGCACATGTCCTGCCCCAACTCTGAAATTGGCTATTTCTCCAATAAGCCCTTCAGTTTCTTTCAATGTATTATCTAAAGCAACATAGTATGATATTTCAGAGCCCAGTTTTTATCACTTGTTAGCTGAGTTGATATGTCAAATTATTTCACTTCTGTAAGCCCCAATTTTTATCTGGAAAATGAGGGTTAAAATGGTAGATGTCTCATAGTGTTATGAAGATTAATTTAAATGATGCGCTTAAAGAACAATGCATGTCACATGGTAAATATAGCATAAACGTTGCCTATTATTATTGTTATTATATTACTGTTCCCTCTCTTTTCCCCTTTTAACAGGATGTTCTTTTAAAGAATTATTGAAGACGAAGGTTTTTTTGTTTTTTTAATGGCTCTACAGAATTTTAAATCAAATACAATTTGACATGACGGCAAAAAATGTAAGTATTTGTAAATTTTTAAATGTATTCTTAATGTGAGTTGTACTTTTTCCTATGTACATTTTCTTCACTATTCTAATTAATCAAGTTCATTTTACTGGTATTAATTTATGATTGTTTTTGTTTATACATAGAATGAGATAGTAAACTTTAATGCTGTTTGAATATAGCACTCTACTGGGCATGGTAGCATTCTTACAAATTTCTGCCAAGTTCTGCCTTCTCAACAATTGCAAAATTGCTAGCTGTAGAAAGTTTCCTACCCCTCTGCTTTTTTGGTACTCTAATAAATTTGTTTTTGTGCTTGCTGGAGATTTTTACTTAGAAAATCACTGTTTTCTTTGGCCCAGTTTTTTCTTATGGACATAGGGACGTATGTGTTACTGAGATATTGTTCAAAAGAGGCTTGCTGTCCTCCTTGAGATGATTCCTGAGCGGACATCAGATTCTGGATGTTTTGGAGAATATATTCAGTTTGTTTCCTCTGAGATTTTCTGAATCTACTTCCTTTCAAGTTATTTTCTTATTGTCAGGCTGCATCAATAGATTTGCTTCTAATTATGTGAAGGATTATGCCAGAAAATACATACTACAACATACAGGAAATAACTTATAATTGCTTTGCTGTTCCCAGATTCTAATGTTGGAATCTTTGATGGCATGTAACAGAAGCCATCTTAGGCTACCTTAAAAAGAAAATTTATTATGAAGATACAGGAATGTCTCAAAGAATTTATGAGTATGAATTTAGTGGGCCCTGAGAAAGATCTGAGTACAGGAACTTGGAATCTACCAGGAATTGAAGCGGTGTTTAGTTTCCATTTAATATCTCTGCTTGTGTGTGTGCATCTGCTACATACTCTTCTCTGTCTTTCTGCAAATCATGCTCCTTATTTTTCCAGGCAGCATCTCAATATATGTGTTACAGAGCCAGCCTGTTCAGAGAAAGAGAGGTGTGAAGGAAAGGAAGGAGGCAGCGTGACAGATCCTGTCTGCCCATGCCAGCTCCAATTCCGAACTACTTGGGGCGGACCTCTGACACTGCTCAAGTGCAATATCTATTAGTGGTTTAGTTAATTGTGACCAGGAGAAGCAAGCATTCTATTGTGTGAAAAGATCTTTTGTAAGCCACACGTATAGTTCCAAATACTGTCGGTTGTACATCTAAAGAATAACATTTGAAAAAAAAAAAACCTTAATTATTTATCTCTATTTTTCTATTATTAACTTTGTTTTTGACATGCCATAAGTAGCTATAAGTAAATATAGACTTTGCTTCATTATCATTTAGTTAATTTCATTAGGATAAATTATCAAGGGTAGTCGGCTTTAATGAAAGTCTGTTGTATATTTGTTAAAGTGCTGTTGGGTGAAAAGAAACAAAGTTTTAGTCTGTGTATTGGAAATTTTCTTAGAGGATATTTTCTTGATTTTTTTTTCTCCTTTAGGAAGAAGGGGAGGTAAAAGTTATCCTGAACCACAAGATGGTTAACATTCAAATAGCAAGCATATTTTAGCTTAAAATGTGCCTTGAATCAAATATCATCTTCTTAGTCATATGTACAATTCACTATATTAAAAGTTGTTTCCCTTAAGTAGCATAAAACATTTGAACCAGTGGTAATTATATTCCCATTATTTTGTTTGTATATCTGGAAGAAATCAAACCGTGAGCAATATATTTTCTCCTTCTGCTGTGGCATCCTAGGGGGAGAGGGATAAGTGATGAGCTGATGGTCTTTTGATATCTTTGAGTTAGGGACATGGAGAGGTCAAGCTTCAGATTAGGTTAAGCTGCTGTATGTGGGAAAGAATTGGAATAGACTGTCTGAAAATAACCAATCGAGTTCACTAGCTATTCTGCAATAGATATGAACATTTTTGTGGCTTTAATATGTTTTGTCAGGATGCTTACTGAAAGGATTATACTAGTTCACAGTGCCACAAACAATTCATTGTCCTCCCCCAACCCACCAAATATGTGTACCTGATCCTGTACTAGGCTCCTGCCTTCTTCGGATTTATCGTGTAATGAGAAAAGACAATAAATACATATATAATGTCAGGTAATGATAAATGTCATGAAGAAAAATAAAACAAGGTAAGAAGAAAGAGAGTGATGGTAGCAAGAGGGAGCTCTTTCAACTTAGGTGGTCAGAGAGTTCTCTTTAAGGACATGACATTTAGACAGAAATGCTCTTGAGTCTCAGTTCAAGAAGAAGAAGCCAATCATATGAATATATGGGAAAAATCATTCCAGGTAGAGGCAGGAAAGGTGTGGTTGTTCAAGGAACAGCAAGATGACCGGTTTTATAAGTGGAACAGACTAATAAGCAAGGGAGAGTAGTAGGAGGTGAAGTCAGAAAGGAAGCAGGGGCCAGATCATATGGAGCCTCAAAGACTGGGGCATTGGGTGTGTATTTGAAATATCAGTAAGAAGCCATTGGAGATCTGGTGGATAGTTGCATGACCTGACTTACCATTTTAGAAAATTTGTCCTGACTGCTGAGTCAGTAGACTGAAAAGGGGCATAGTAGAAGGCAAGAGACTCGTTTGGCACTTAACTCAGTAGTTCAGACAACAGAGTATGGTGATTTGGGTTGGAGTAGTGATATTGGAGATGAGGAAAAGTGGCTGGATCTAGGATGTATTTGAAAGGACAGCCATCAGGAGTTACAGAGTAATTATGATATGGGGGATATATATTATGATATAGTGAAGAAGTTAAAGAAGATTTCTAAGTATATGGCTTGTGTAACTGGATGAATGGCTGTTCTGTTGAATGAGAAGAGAAACTCGTGGGGAATTATGGGATATTTGTGGTAATATCATTTTGAACATATTAAAATCATTTTGAACATATTAAAGTTGACAGACTAAAACTGTCCAGGTGGAGATCTTGGCTAGGTAGTTTGATAAATGACTCTCTACCTAAGGGGAGAGCTTGGGGTTGCATATAGAAATTTGGAAGGCATGTCACATTAAATTATTTTAAAGTAGTGTTACTACATGAGATTATATAGAATGTGAATAGATAGAGTATACATGAGGACCCAAGGTCTGAGCACAGCATCTGGGGAGAAGGAGAAACAGCAAAGGAAACTCAAAGAATGACCAGAAAGGAAGGAAATAGTGTTATCCTGATGATCTGGAAGCCAAGTGAAGAAAGTATTTTAAGAAGGAGGGAGTAATCAATTGTCACATGTCACTGAGAAGTAAGTAATTCTTAGACATGGAAGAGATTGCCCAGGTCTTAAAGAGGCATTAGTAAACATGTACTCAAACATTTACATCCTTATTTTCTGTTTCTCATTTTACATTTCTTTTATGAGAGCAGTTTTTTGTGAAGAGTTGTTTTTGCCTTATCCATGCCCTAGTAGATCTCATGATTGCAAATGATAGCAACCCTATTCAAAATAGCAAAAAAATGGAATGTATTGATTTACATAACTGAAAAGTCTGGAGTACTGTGGCTTCAAACATATCTGGATTCAGGGGATCAAATGATGGTATCAGGGATCTAATCTCCCTTCTTCTATCTTTTGGCTCTATATGGTAGCAGAATATCCTATATTGGCCGTATATTTCTTACCTCAGAAGAAAAGAGGGAACTTTTCTTTTTTAGCATTTATGTTTCAGATTCCATGGAGGAGCCTTGGTTGACTATGCATGGCCCACATGCTTAGACAAGTGGAGAAAGAAGTGGGCCAGGTCTGGGTCATGGGTCCACTTCTGTTCAGATAGCACAATTGAAGCTCAAAGAATAACAGCCATACTGGAACTACATGGATTGTGGGATGGATCATTTTGCAAAAAGGAAGTTCTGTAAAGCTGGCAATATATTCATTGTTAAGCAATAAAACTGTTGTCAGATGGTATCCAGTAGCCACTGATATGCTTCATGACCAGAAATGCAGGTGTGTTCTAACTTAAGCTCCCTCAATATACAATAAGAAATTTGAAAGGTAATTTGATGTGTATTTTGAGCCTCGCCAAATAATCTTTGAAAAAATATGTAAGCTGTGGGCTGCCTGGGTGGCTCAGTTGGTTAAGCGCCCGACTTTGGCTCAGGTCATGATCTCACGGTTCATAGGTTTGAGCCTGCGCGTCAAGCTCTGTGTTGACAGCTCATAGCCTGGAATCTGCTTCAGATTCAGTGTCTCCCTCTCTCTCTGCCCCTCCCCACTCACTTTCTGTCTCTCTCTCTCTCAAAAATAAATAAATAAACATTTTTAAAAATGTAAGCCATGATACTCATTACAGAAACATTAGAAAATACAGATAAGGAAATTAGCCTAGAGATTAGCAGCAGAATTTTGCCTAGGAAGACATCTGTTATACATACAAGTCTGCCTGTGTGTGTGTACAAAATATGTATATATTTTTAATAAAAATGTCATACTGTTTTATAACCTACTATTTAGCTTAATCTCTGTGATGAATGTCTTTTCTTGTCTTAATATCTTTGCAACATCATTTATGTTATCTACTATATGGACATTATACTATCTTAATATTGGCCATTAAGTTATTTTTATTTATATATATATATTTTAAGTTTATGTATATTTTGAGAGAAAGAGTAAGGGAGAGTGGGGGGGGCAGCGAGGGGGGACAGAGAAACTGAAGCGGGCTCTGCACTGACAGCAAAGAGCCTGATGTGGGCTCGAACTCACAAACTGTGAGATCATGACCTAAGCTGAAATTGGATGTTCAACTGACTGACCCATTGAGGCACCCCAAGTTATATCCATTTTTTCAATTTTTTTTTTTTTTTTTTTGCTTACTCATTGGGTTGTTTTCATAAGGCAAAATCTTAATGAAATTATTGGCCCAAAGGGTGTGTGCTTTTGGGGGTGTTTTGTTTCATATTGCTAAATTGCATTTCAGAAAGGTTGCACCAATGTATATATTCATCAGTGATATATGAGAGTGCCATTCCCCTTTCTTTCTTTCTTTTTTTTTTCTTAATGTTTATTTTTGAGAGAAAGAAAGAAACAGTGTGCGCATATGAGCAGGGAAGGGGACAGAGAGAAGGGAACAGAGGATCTGAAGCAGGCTCTGTGCTGTCGGCAGTGAGCTCCAGGCTCGAACTCATGAACTATGAGATCATGACCTGAGTAGCTCAAATGACTTAGCCACCCCTTTATTTTCTTTTTAATCTTTGTCAGTGTAATCAGCAAAATATGGTATATAATTTATTTACTTCTCTCATTACTAGCTAGGTCAAACTGGTATGCTATATGTTCATTCATTGATTGGTCACTTGCATCTCTCAATTGAGTGTCAAGGTTGAAGAGTTAAAAGTCATTACCGTTTGTATAACAATCCATACTCGAGTATTGCTCTCACTGACAATCACATTCACGTAATTATGTAATTTGATCTAAGGAACTCTCTCAGTTTGTTGTGCACATGTGTTTTGTCAGCTCCATTTTGCAGTGACAGTTCCAAGATCACCTTGCTTGTAAATGGCAGAACTGAACTTGGAATACAAATCATCTCACTCTGAATCTTGTTTTCTTTCAGTTTTGTCAATCTAAAATGTCAGTGTCAATGAAATTATAATGTTGCTAGTGGGGAATATCATTTGATTCTTAAAAATTAGGCTTGGATATTTTTTATTCTATGGACATTTAGTGACTGTTTACAGTATGTAGCACAGTGTTTGAATAACCCAGTAGAAAACTTTTCTCAGGACCTTATTAGGTAGGAAATTTTACATAAAATGGGTTCACCTTTTTCTTTTGCTCTGTGAACCATTATTATTATATCCTGTTTAAGTAGAAGAAGGAAAAAGGCTATTTTTAAATGTCTTTCCTAGCCAACTTTTTCTATTAATCCTTTTCTTTGAGTCTTTAAACTATAAAGTGTTTATCAAAGCAGAAATTATTGCATTTTTAAAAATTTAATTAAACTAATTTTAGTATTTATTTAAAGTCTAAATGCAAACAGTTCTCCATTTACTAGACCAAAATTAGCATACAGTGCTGACTCACAACTGATCTTTGTTTTTTTAGAGTTTATTTGCTGGTTATTAAAATGCAAATGTACTGCTGTTTAAAAAGTTTCCAAATTCATTCACTGCTTCACTCTGCAGAAGTTGGCCATTAAGAGCAGGTGTTTAAGCATAACAGTAACTCAGTAACTGTGAACTCTCTCCACTGTGAATATGTGGTTTCAGTTGAGGTTTTGCCGTTATCTTTGTATAATAGCAAAAAGGTATAAACTGGTGCTTTTGAAATAATTGTTAACACATGTGTTAAATGATCACATTGTATTAACCATGGAATATTAAAGGCTGTTTTTGCCTTCTTTGCTTTCTTTTTACATTAGAAAACCAATGAAAGTTTTTCTTTCTCTTTTTATAGCAAAAAAGTTTTTTAAAAAAGGAAGGCATATTAGTGATGCTACAGTAAATAAACCCTTGGCATTTACAAGTGAACACTTAACATTAATAAATATGAACAACTCTGGAGATCCATATGGTGGTAATTTGTTGCAAAGGGTTTACTTCTAATAGCATACTTGAAAGAAGCTTGAGAAGCTCCATTTTAGCTGTCTTCCACTCAGCTGCTGTCATAAAAATTTAGTATTCGATGCTAGAAATAGGTTTGCATCAGAGTTACTTTTCCATGATGTGAATAATATGTAGAAATATTTCTGGTAACATATCTCTTGACAAAAAGAAACAGCTATTAGTAGTGCATTTGAATTATTAAGTAATGAAATAATTAGCTCTTACATTATGAAATTGCAGAATATCAAATGAGTTCTCATAAAGAATATATAATGCTAATACAGTGGGTAGTTTAAAAACAACACAAGTGCACAGATATAAAGTTATAAAGCTTTGTGTGCTTTAAAATCTTTTCAGTGTGGTAGTACTTTGAAAGGGTGTTTGAAGTACCAAGTTAGCATTGATACTTGAAAATTACACATCTTCAACGATAGCATAATAATAATAGTAGAACAGTTTATTAGAATCTTGCTTTATGTCAAGTTTTCAAAAAATAAGAGTTTTTTCCTTCCTGGCTTTATAATAAATTTTTAAAATTTTGTTTGATGATACTACCGTATTTAGCTCTGTGTTTCCAGGAAGTCCAGTGGCCATCACATTAAATGAAATAAATTGTCTAAGGGTGAGTTTATAGTCATACTTGCTATAGATAGTCCCTCAGGTATCAAATTAATAGTAAAGAAGGGTAACGTGGATTGAGCACTTTGTGCCCTACAGTATGCTAGATGCTTTACATGAATTATCTTAATCTTTCTAATAACCTAAACCAATAAGCACTTCTAGCACCCTTCAGATTACAGTTCAGGAGACTGCAGTATAGAGAGCTTGTTGACTTGAACACAACCGCATATCTCGATGAGCCAGAATATGAGCCCAAGCAGTTGTATTTGAGACCAGTAGGCTGCACCTCTGTAGTATTCTTAATGGTGTTTATCTGATTCATTACATATCATCATGTTAAAATGCATAATAGAGGCACCTGGGTGGCTCAGTCGGTTGAGCGTCCAACTTTGGCTCAGGTCATGATCTCACGGCTCGTGGGTTCGAGCCCTGCATTGGGCTCTGTGCTGACAGCTAGCTCAGAGTCTGGAGCCTGTTTTGGATTCTGTGTGTGTCTCTCTCTCTGACCCTCCCCTGTTCATACTCTCTCTCTCTCTCAGAAATAAGTAATAATAAAAAAATTTAAAAAAAAAGAAAAACTCATAATAGGCAGTGATTATAAACGATAAAAATTAAGGGCAACTCGCAGGTGGAATTTTGGTAAATCTATTGGCAACATCATGACTGCCACAACTTGCTTTCAAAAAAAACCATAAGTAAAATCTGTAGTTCTGCTCACAAGTAACATTATTTCATTAATTTTTAGCTTAATCTGCATAGTTCCTGTTTTTCCCATTTCAAGCAACATTTTCTTTTAAATTCTACTCCTAGTTTTGATATAATTAATTCATTTTTATGTGGCTGTTTATTATTTTACATGGATCTTCAGTGGAAGGTATAAAATAACTTATTAAATGATCACATAATACTTAAGATTCTATTTTTAATTTTTAAAACTATTTTATTCAGGTTGGTTTGACTTCCACAAATGCAGAACTAAGAGGATTTATAGATCAGAATCTCAGTCCAACAAAAGGTAAGGACAGTTGAATAGAAATTTTTTGCATTGAGCCAGTTTTACTGCATTTGTTGTATAAAATATGCAGCTATGTTGTGTTACTTTATGTATAATGATAGTTATATAATATTACTGTGTTGTGTTATCATATACCAAGTATATTATATGAAAGTCAGTTCTGAGAGGTGGGAAGAGAGTGAGGTTGAGAGTGTGTGTGATATTTGTGTTACTTTTCTCCATCTATCTTTCATCAGTATCTTTTAGTATGTAGAGATATTTAGTATGTAGAGATAAATACTGAAATATTTATGGTTGAAATGATATGATGTTTGAGATTGCTTCAAAATAATCCACTAAGGGAATAAAAGTAAAGTGGATGGAATTATAGATAAACTGTCTATGAGTTGATTAAACTTTTTAAGCTGGGTGGATAGCTGTATGGGGTTTCATTATTCCTTTTTTCTCTTCCTTTGTATATGTTTGAATTTTTTTGTTTTTAAAGGTAGGAACAAAATAGATGTCATTATAATACACATAGCTATTAGAGAAACATCAGCTTCCTCAAAGGATTTATGTCCAAGGTAGGCTATATGCTCTGGAGAGAAGGCTAGAGAAGTCTATATTTTCAGTATTAAAAAATCTAACTTAATAGTAAAAATGTCTGTGAAAATTTAATTGTGTTATGAAACAGTGAAAGAGATACCATAAGCTTCTCATTTTCCCCCCAATGTTTTCATTGTAGTAAAATACACAGAACATAAAATTTACAACTTTAACCATTTTTAAGTGTACAGCTCTGTGGTATTAACTACATTCATGTTGTGTAGTCATCCCCACCATCCATATCCATAACTCCTTTCACCTTGCAAAACTCAAATTCTATACTCATTAAACAATAACTCCCCACTCTCCCTTCCCCGTTGTATCTGGGAACCACTATTATTTATGTCTCTATGATTTTGACTACTCCAGGAACTGCATGGAAGTGGAATCCTAATAGTAATTGTCTTTTTGTGACTGGCTTATTTCATTTAACATAATGTCCTCAAGTTTCATCTATATTTTAGTATGTGTCAAAATTTCCTTCCTTTTTAAGGCTAAATTCTATTCCATTGTGTATATATACCACCTGGGTTGCTTCCTTATTTTAGCTGTTGTGAATAATGCTTCTATGAGTACAAGTATCTCTGGGACTCTTTTTTCAATTCTTTTGGGTATATACCTAGAAGTGGAATTTTTGGGTCATATGGTAATTCTATTTTTAATTTTTTGGAGGAATTACCATTCTGATTACTTCAGTAGCTGTACCATTTTACATACCTGCCAACAGTGCACAAGGGTTCTAATTTCTCCACATCCTTGTCAACACCTATTGTTTTTTGTTTTATTATAGCCATCCTGGTAGATGTGAAGTGATATCTCACTGTAAGTTTGATTTGCATTTCCTTAATGACTAGTCATGTTGAGATCATCTTTTTATGTGCTTATTGGCCATTTATATATCTTCTTTGAAAGACTCAAGTTTTGGAGTTGTGTTTTAGGAATTCTTTATGTATGCTGATATCAATCCCTTATGAGATAAATAATTTCCAGATATTTTCTTCTGCTCAGTAGGTTGTCTTTTTGCTTTCTTGATTGTCTCTTTGGATATGCAAAAGTTCTTTATTTAACTGAGGTCCAATTCATCTTTTTTCTTTTGTTGTCCGTGCTTTTTGTGTCACATCCATCACATGGTTGCCACATCCACTGTCATGAAGATTTTCCTTAATGCTTTCTTCTATGAGTTTTATAATTTTAGTTCTTTAGTTTAGGTCTTTGATCTATTTTGAGCTAATTTTTATATATAAGGGAAGGGTCACATTAGCATATGAATAACCAGTTTCTCCATTACTGTTTATAATGGAGGTCAAGGTCATCCTTGTCAAAAATCAATTGGCCATGTATGTGAAGGTTAATTCCTGGGCTTTTTATTCTGTTTCCTTGGTCTGTATGTCGGTTCATATGTCAGTACCATAATGGTTTTTAAAAAGTTAATTAATTTTTGATGGAGAAAGAGAGACAGCAGCGGGGAGTGGCAGAGAGAGAGAAAACAGAATCCCAAGCAGGCTCCATGCTGTAAACACAGAGCCTGATATGGGGCTAGAACTAATCATAACCTGAGCCGAAACCAAGAGTCAGATGTTTAACTGACTGAGCCACCCAGGTGCCCCCAGTACCATGATGTTTTAATTATTGTAGTTTTGTAATAAGTGTCAAAGTTGAGAAGTGTGAACCCTTTAACTTTATTCTTCTTTTTCAGTATTATTTTGCTATTTAGGATTCCTTGTAATACCATATGATCTTGAGGATCTGCTTTTCCATTTCTGTAAAAAAAACTTGCTTTGGCTTTAATGACNTAGGGTCTTTATTAAGAAGGGATGCTGTATTTTGTCAAATGCTTTTTCTGCATCTATCAATAGGATCAATATGGTTTTTATCTTTTCTTTTGTTGATGTGGTATATCACATTGATTGATTTGCGAATATTGAACCAGCCCTGTAACCCAGGAATGAATCCCACTTGGTCATGGTGGATAATTCTTTTTGTGTGCTGTTGGATTCGATTTGCAAGTATCTTGTTGAGGGTTTTTGCATCCGTATTGATCAAGGATATCGGCCTGTAGTTCTCTTTTTTTTGCTGGATCTCTGTCTGGTTTGGGAATCAGAGTGATGCTGGCTTCATAAAATGAGTCCGGAAGTTTTCCGTCGATTTCTATTTTTTGAAATAGCTTGAGAAGAATTGGTATTATTTCTGTTTTAAACTTCTGGTAGAATCCCCCAGGGATGGCTTTAATGTCACCTTAACATTGTGAAGTCCTCCTATTCATGAACATATTTCATATATTTAGGGCTTATTTCATTATATCATTTCTTTTTGAAGTATAAAAATGTTCTGGAAATTGATAGTGGTGATGGTTATACAACTTTGTGAACATGCTGGAAACCACTGAATTAAATTATATAAGTTAAAAGGTAAATTTTTGGTATGTGAATTATACCTTTATTTAAAAAAAAAAAAAACACCAACCACTTTCTTTAACTTGATGTTTATTTCCAGCTCTGATTTGTTCTTCCCCTCATTGTCAAACTTCTGGAAGAAGCTATACATTTATAATCCCATTCTTAGCTTTAATTTACTCTTCTGCCCAATGTAATCTGGCTTTGACTCCAGTAATCCCCTGAAACTGCTCTTGGTCTTTTGTCTTTTTCCTTTTTTGTTTATCAGCATTTCACACAGTTAATATCCCCCCTTGTTTTTTAAATAACATTTTAATTTTAGAATAGTTTTAGATTTGCAACGAAATTACAGAGATAGTACAAGAGAGTTCTCATAAGCCCCTTAGTCAGTTTCCCCTACAGTTAATATAATACATTGGTCTAGTACAGTTTTTTCAATTATTGGGTCAAAATCAACATATGTTAATTAACATAAATCCAACTTCTTCAGATTTCCTTAGTTTTTAGCTAATGTTCTCTTTCTGCTCCAGGAGAGCATCCAGGAAACCACATTACATTACCATCATCCTTAGCCTCCTTCTGGCTGTGACAGTATCTCAGACTTTACATGTTTTTAATGACAGTTTTGAGGAGTATTCAGGTAGTTTGTAGAATGTCCCTAAATTGGGATTTTTCTTTCTTTGTTAAAAATTTTTTTAATGTTTATTTGTTTTTGAGAGAGAGAGACAGAGTGTGAATTGGGGAGGAGCAGAGAGAGAGGGAGACACAGAATCCGGAGCAGGCTCCAGGCTCTGAGCTGTCAGCATAGAGCCCGAAGCAGGGCTCGAACTCATGAGCTGTGAGATCATGACCTGAGCCGAAGTCAGGCACTTAACTGACTGAGCCACTCAGGTGCCCCGCAATTGGGATTTTTCTGATGTTTCTCATGATTAGATTGGAGTTCTGAGAAAAACCACAGAGAGAGAGTACCATTTTCATCACAGCATATCAAAGGTCCATACTATCAACATGACTTATCATTGTTGATGTGAACTTTGATCACTTGGCTGAGGTAATGTTTGTCCTATCTGCACTATAAAGTGACTTTTTAACCTCTCCCCCTTTCCATACTGTAGTCTTTGAAGGAAGTCATTATGTGTAGCCCATATTTGAGAAGTGGAGAGGTTGCTCTACCTCTGGAAGGGGGAGTATCTACATAATTTATTTGGAATTCTTTTGCACCCTAGATTTGTTTCTTCTCTATCTCTTTACTTATTTAAGTATATTAGTCCATATTAGTATGGACTGTTGATATTTAGTTTATACTCTGGGTTCAGAGTTCAATACTTACTTAATTTTCTGCTTGAGTTGTTATAGCTGTGGCCACTGGGAGCTTTCAGTTGGTTTTCTGGGTCCCTTTGACATTATGTCCCTTGTTGTGGGTTTGTTTTTGTGGGGTTTTTTTGTTGTTTTGTTTTGAGCACTATTTATGTAGTACTACAAGATGCTCTAGGCTCATTTTACATTATTTTCTGCCTACTTCTCAGATGATTCCTTTTAAAGGAGAATGTTATTAGAAACCAAGATCTCAGTGCTGGGTGAACTCGTTGCTACTGGGACGGTATCTTTCTTTTTTAATCACTGCTTTTTGTGTGTCTGTGATACCACACTTTTTAAGACTTTCATAGAAAGCAGTACACTGTAGCAGTTAAGAACAAGGGCTCTGGAGGACTCAGTGTGACCTGACCTTTGTTGTACTTCTTACACCCAACCAAAGTGTGTAAACTTGAGCAAGTTGATCTCCTTAAACCAAAGTATCCATATCTATAATGAAGCAGGTAGTAATAAGTTGCTTGTAGAGTATCTGAGGATTAAATGAGGTAGTGCACATAAATCACTTCATACAACACCTAGCACATAGTAAGCATTCATTAAGTGCTTGCTCCTTTTCCTCATGTTAATATTTTCATCTTCCTTTTAGGCTGCTCTCTTTCAGTCTACTTTCCTAGCTCTTTCTTGGTCTCCTAAATGTTAATGTTCCAGGGGTGCCTGTGTGGCTCAGTCGGTTAACTGTCTCCACTCAGGTCATGATCTCGTGGTTCATGGGTTCAAGCCCTGTGTCAGGCTCTGTGCTGACAGTTCAAAGTCTGGAGCCTGCTTCAGATTCTGTGTGTCTCTCTGTCTCTGCCCCTCCCCTACTTGTGCTCTGTTAATCTCTCTTAAAAATAAATAAAAACACTTAGATTGTTTTTTAAATGTAAGTTTTCCATGGGGTTTTGTCTTAGCTTTTTTTTTCTCATTTTGTACATTCTCCACCGGCAATTTCATCTCTTCTCATTTCTCTAGTTATTATTTACTTTGTATATGGACTATTGGCAAATCTCTATCTCTGACCGAAATTTTATCTTGAGTTTTTGTATAGCCAGTTGCTTATTGGATACCTTCACTGAGTAACTTAAAGCATCTCAGACTCGAACTCAAGAGCTCAGATGCTTATTTCCCCCTCAAAACCTGCTCTCCCCTATTCCTTATCTTACTGAATAGTAGTACCATCCACCCTTTCCCCAAACCAGAAATTGAGGTCTCATATTTTATTCATTTTCTTTCTGCTTCCAGTCAAATCATTTATGATTTGTTCATTCTGTGTTCTCAGTCTTTCAGCCTACCCCAACCGTTTTCTCTATCTCTGTTGCTACTATCTTAGTTCAGACTATGATAAACCATTTCCTGGATTACTACCACTTTTGTACTTACATCCAGATTTCTTTCTTTCTGTTTCATTTACTGTAGTATAGCTCTCAAACACAAACCTCAACAGTCTTTCTATGTTAAAAAAAAAAACAAAAAACCTAGTTTACTAGTTCCTTATTGCCCTCAAGATAAAGTCTAAACTCTGATTTGAAAGATCCTTGGGGCGCCTGGCTGGCTCAGTTGGTAGAGCATGTGACTGTTGATCTCAGGGTTGTGAGTTTGAGCCCCATGTTGGGTGTAGAGATTACTTAAAAATAAAAATCTTAAAAAAATAAAATCAAATAAAAAATCTTTCATGTTAGAGTTCTTGCTTTTATCTTTAGCTGTATCTCAGCTACCTCTTCTTCTACCACTTTGAACTACATTCTCTCTTTCTTTCATTTCTGTCTCTGTTTCTTTCCTTCTGGACACACCTCTCTGTGCCTGGCACACCATGATCCCTGACATGGTCCTCCACTCCACTCCTGACACTTACTACACCTGGCTAATTTCTGTTCATTACTCACATCTGAGTTTAGCTCTTATTCCCAGTTGGCTTATAAGCCTCTAATACTCTCTCCTTATCCCTACTGTAGTGTTTATCACACTGTACTTTACTGACTAGTTTACTTATTTGTCCTTCTCCCCCGATTCTGTAAAGTCAAAGACTTTGTCTTAATTCATCATTGTATCTCTAGGACGAGTATTTCAAGGCATCTATCCCCATAGTATCTGTCTCAAACTAGGAACATTATTGGAAGAAAGAATGTATGTCCTTACCTTCTGTCTATAATTTCTTTGGCCACTGGGCAAATTCCTATTTACTCTTTTGAATCTAGCTGACCACGAATTCCTTTGTGGCTCCTTGTTACTACAGGTCTTTTGTGTTAACCTTTGGACCCTGTACATACTTTATTATTGTCCTTATCACATTATATTGTATTTCTTTATAGATTGTCCTTTTCTTTTGCTAAACTCAGAGCTTCTTGAGTGCAGGGTCCTTTTTCCTATTTTTGTCCTCAGAATCTAGCTTGGTGTCTAGCATAATTATATTCAGTAAATACTGAATTGCAAGAGTTTGTTTTACCATAATGTTTTCCGACTTTTAATCATAATGTTTTATTTGTCTAACCTTTGAGAAGTATATGTAGAAGGAACTTATCTTAAAACTTTGAACAGAGTGTTAAGGAATTTAGAGTGAGGAGGGTTTCTGAGCTTTTTGTCTTAAGATACATCATCTAAGAATTGGAGGTATAAAAGTTACATAGTTAATTAAAATAAGAACAAGCCTGAAGATAATTATATTTAGTCATAACCGGGGGAGTTGTAGAGGATTTAAAAGCGATTGAGTATTTGTATATTCTTGTTATAAATCATGTAATTGTGCATTATTGAGAAAAATGAAAGGTAAAAATACTGTGACATACTTCATTTTGTATGGTGTTCAAAGTCCATCAGTATCTTTGGTGAAGATCAAGGATCCCTCAGTTACCTGGGAGGCACATGCTGTTGGGTGGTCTGTACGTTTGGATATTTCTGGCATGTGGAAAGAGGCCATACTTGCCTGCAAGCTATATACCGTCCTCTGGGAAGCTGCCTGATCAGCAGCTGCTAGGAGGGTTGCACTTGTGGGATGAATTGCTCATGTCTTTGCAGGCAAGTGAGGTCTGCCATATATCCTCCACTTGTTCCTTTATAACCTCAGCAGAGCAATTCCACTTTGCCAGCTCCTTCATTGCTTGCACATCAAATTTAAAGTATGCAGATCTTCTACTGACTGCCAATTCTCCACCGACTAAGAGATTGCAATAGCCTCTGGCTATTAAAAGTACAACCTATTAAAATGAATTCAGCAACTCAAAAGAGGGAATCACTGAATAATCAAAGAGATTCCTCCTGTGGAAGCAGAGCTAATGGAAAAGATGAGAGAAAGCTGTGATAGAAAAGGGAATGAAAACTCTCAAGAGGATACAGTTGCAACATAGAAAAAGTTATTTTGGAACTAAAAATATATTCAGAATTCTTAAATCTAAGAAAGATTGAAAATAAGAAATGGCCGAAGATGCTCAAGGCATTAAAGGGAAAGAAGGAATATTGTATAGTGATACAAGGGAAAGATCAAACCAGCAATTCAATTTTTAGAAAATGGGCAAAACTTATGAATAAGGGGTGCCTGGGTGGCTCAGTTGGTTAAGCATCCAACTTCAGCTCAGGTCATCATCTCGTGGTCTGTGGTCAGTGGGTTTGAGCCCCGTGTCATGCTCTGTGCTGACAGCTCAGAGCCTGAAGCCTGCTTCAGATTCTGTGTCTCCCTCTCCCTGCCTCTCCCTTTCTCACACTCTGTCTCTCTCTCTCAAAATAATAAATAAACATTAAAAAGAAAGTTATGAATAAAGTTACAGAAAAAGAAAACTAATGGTTCTTATACAGATGAAATGGTACTGTACCTTATTCATAAAACACTTGTAATTTGAAAGTACAGTGAGTACCACTTTCGACTCCATAAGATTGGCAAGTATTAAAAAGTTTGATAAAACACTGTTGTCAAGAATATAGGTTAACATATGCTCTCTTATACTGCTGGTAGAAGCATAAATTAGTACAGCCTTTAGGGGAAGCAGTTTCACAGTACTGTAATTGATTTATCATTCACATTTCCTATAACCCAGCAATTCCAGTTTTAAGAATTGATTCTACTGATGTGCTGGCAAATATGGAAAGTGACTTAATCTTTGGAGTATTATATGTAGTAGCAAAATATTGGAAACTCTAAGTTCATTGGTTAAATAGTGTTCAATACGTACAAAGAAATACTCTGCAGATATAAAATTGGGAACGGGAAAAATATATACAAATATGGAATGGGGGCACCTGGTGGCTGAGTCAGTTAAGCATCCTACTCAATGTCAGCTCAGGTCTTGATCTCATGGTTGTGAGTTCAAGCCCCACATTGGGCTCCACGCTGGGTGTGAGGCCTACTTAAAAAAGGGTTTTTTTAATATGGAATGATCTACAAAGACACATTATTAAGTGCAGAACAATGTACTGTATATATAACCATTTGTTTAAGAAGAAGTGAAATACAAACACATAATGTTTCTTGTGAGAATATACAAAGACTTGACATTCACTATCTGGTAGTAGAGAAACAGTGTCTTTCACAAAGAAGTTTTTAATTTTAATAAATCCAACTTAGCAGTTTTTTCTTTCACGGATCATGCTTTTTGGTTGTATGTAAAACATCATTACCACAGGCACCTGGTTTTCTTATTCAGTAGAGTGTGTGACTCTCGCTATTGTGGTCATGGTTTCAAGCCCCACATTGGGTGTAGAGGCTTCTTTAAAAAAAAGTCATTAATAAATTCGAGGGCATTACATATTCTCCTGTTTTTCATCTAGGAATTTTGCTGTTTACATTTAGGTCAGTGATCCATTCTGAGTTTATTTTGTTAGAGGTGTAATTTTGTATCTAATTTTTTTCTTTTGCATGTAGATGTATAGTTGTTCCAGCCTCATTTGTTGAAAAGATTACCTTTTCTCCACTGAATTGCCTTTGACCTTTGTCAGAGATGAGTTGAATATATTTATGTTGTTCTATTTCTAGGCCCTCTTTTCTATTCTGTTTATCTATTTTCCTGTTCTTTTGCTGATATCGAATTGTCTTCATTACTGTGGATTTATAATAGTCTTAAAGTTGAGTAGTGGCAATGTCAGCTAGTCTTTTGCCTTTTCATGTAAAGTTTAGAATTAGTTTGTTGATATCTACAAAATCACTTACTGGGATTTTTACTGAGTTTGTATTGAATCTGGACACCAAATTGGGAATAACTGACATCTTAACAATATTGATTCTTCCTATCCATGATGGAATATCTCTCCCTTTTGGGGGTGTTGAATTGTATAAGTTCTTTATATATTTTAGATACTAACCTGTTACCAGGTATGTCACTTGAAAATATCTTCTCTCATTCCATAGTTTGCCTTTTGTTGATTGTTTCCTTTGCTGTGTAGAAGCTTTTTATTTTGATGAAGTCCTAGTAGTTTATTTTATTTATTGTTATTGCTTCCCTTGCCTCACGAGACATATCTAGAAAGAAGTAGATACAGCCAGTGTCAAAGAAGTTACTGTCTGCTGAGAAGGACAGATACCATATGTTTGCACGTTTGGGAGGATGAGGAGGAGTTTAACGGAGAACCATGGGGAAGAAGGAGAAAAATAGTAGGGGAGAGGGAGGAAGGCAAACCATGAGAAACTCTTGAATGCTGAGAACAAACTGAGGGCTGATGGGGGTTGGGAAGAGGGGAAGGGGGGGGATGGACATGGAGGAGGGCACTTGTGGGGATGAGCACTGGGTATTATATGGAAACCAACTTGACAATAAACTATTTATAAAAAAAAAACTATTAAAAAAAAGTTACTGCCTGTGCTCTCTTCTAGGATGCTTATGGTTTCAGGTCTCCCATTTAGGTCTTTAATCCATTTTGAGTTTATTTTTGTGTATGGTGTAAGAAAGTGATCCAGTTTCATTATTTTGCATATTGTTGTCCAGTTTTCCCAACACCATTGGTTGAAGAGACATTCTTTTTCCCATTGGATATTCTTTCCTGCTTTGCCAGAGATTAATTCACCATATAGTTGTGGGTTCATTTCTGGGTTTTCTGTTCTGTTCCATTGATCTGTGTGTCTGTTTTTGTGCCAGTATCATACTGTTTTGATTACCATAGCTTTGTAATATAACTTGAAGTCTGGATAAATTCCTTAGAATCTTCTACATATACTGTCATGTCATTTGTGACAATTAAAGACAATTTTACTTTTCTTTTCCAATTTGTATTTCTTTTTCTTCTTGATATCACTGGTTAGGATTTCCAATTCAAAGTTGAATAGAAATAGTGAGAGCAGAAATCCTTGCTGTGTTCCTGATCTTAGGAGGAAAGTAAGCATCAAGTATGATAGCTGTAGAGCTTTCCCATAGCCTCCTTCCATCTGGTTAAGTTTCTTTTCTTAGTTTTCTGAGTGTTTTGATCATGAATGGTTGTTGGATTTTGTCCAATGTTTTTTCTGTACTTTATTATATGGTGAGGTATCTGTAGCCAATGAATATGGTGGATTACATTGATTGATGTTTACATGTAACAGAAACTTTGAATTCCCTGAACAAATACCACTTAGTTATGAGAGAATCTTTTAAATTCTCCATTTGGAGAGTATTATTGCTTAGAACCTGTTCTGTACCATTTTTAATCCTTTCCAATCAAGAGATGATTCTGGGATCCCTGAGTAGCAGCAGGGAACCAGCTAAGGTTAGAGTATATACATTTGTAGTGAAACTAATTGTTTCAGGTTTTGTAACATTTTTTGAACAGATCTTCATAGCCTGGGAACAAGAATAAAGGAATTTGTGGGCAAAGCAGTAGGAACAGAAGGAATTCACAGTTTTACAAAAAGTGTTGCTGGAATGGCTCCCTATAGGGACCTTAATAGTGCATTTCTGCCAAGAAGGGAATGTGAGCCCTTTATTTCTTGATAAGAAAAATTTTTTAAAGGAGTTGGAAAGATGGAAAAGGCAGGGAATTGGTGTTAAAGATTATTTCACTGTTCAAAATCTTAGAAGTAAATTAGCTTGTATATTTTAGATTTGTATGTTTAACATTTGCCCATAGGCTCTTTCTTGGATTTTACTTCATGATTTTAGTCCTAAAATATCTAGTAAACTTTTATTTTATATTACTCTAAACTGTAGGTATAAGCAACATTTGGTTGCTATTTCTATAAAGAGTCTTTGGCAGGGTTCTAAATCTAAGGTCATGTTAGGGTGAGTTTGGCCTCTCTTACTGTGCAAGACTTAGTAAGAGATTGTATTTTAATAAACACAGTGAATGGTTCTGGCTTTGCCTTTTAATCTGGGTTTGGTTTCAGGATATTTAAAAATATCTTAATGATCTGAAAATAGACAACTATTCCATTCTGCAAATAGTTTTATTGACCTGCTCATTTCAGTAGCTTGCTTTTCCTGAAGGACCTATATCATGTGATCTTTTTTCTCTCTTGTATTCTTCCTGTGTTTGTCTATAAGATAAGCTTTATTTAAATACTAGTGTTAGGTTGCCATATTAAGTAATTAAATACTAGAATTAAATAAGAATTACCTTTTGGAAATAAAAGAGTTCCTGATTTAAAAAAAAAAAAGAAAAAATTAAAGTGTTGTAAAATAGGCTGTGGTTACCACATCTTTTATCTTCCTGTTAACTGCTTTCACAATGTATATTGTGGTTAGGTAGAATTACGTAACTTTGCTTTGTGTTTTGATTGCGTGTTGTAGATTTATAAGTAGGTTTGATAATGGAGTATGTTATACCTGAGTCACAATCAAATGAATAAAAATAAATTTTTATTCTCTATGCTGGTAATTCATATAAATTGCTTTATTATAAACAGTATGACATGATGATATCTATTTTTTTATAGTTCTTGAAATAGTTATTTCTTTTTTTTTTTTTACTGAAATAGTTATTTCTTATGAAAGAGTGATAAACTGATATTCTTCTTTTGGGAGGAAATGGCTTGTTTCAGTATGATTTTAATACTCACTTTCAGTGAATTACCTTAATACTCAGTTGGTAGAGTAGAGTAGTATTGAAAGTAAAAGGTCTTTCTTTATGTGATTTATTATTTACTTGTATTTTTAAAATGGAATTGATCTGATTATTCTGTTTCCTATTCCCACACGGCCCATTGTATTCTCCTGGAAGAAACCTTTTCACAACTTTAACTTGAGCTAGACATCTTGCTTACTATTGGTAACCAGCTATACCGGTTAGTTTCAAATCCACAACACTAAGGGAAGAAGATAATTTTGATTGCCAGTTGGAATTTAGTTCTGAAACTCACACCTTAAATGTTTTCATTTTTTGAATTTGTCTTGTTTGTAACTAACATAAATGTTCATGAGTTGCCAAATCTAAAGTTTGCCTTTGGATCCAGAAACATACTTTAAGGGTATTGGTATTAAACAAATTTGTTGCCAACACGGTGTTTTAAAAATTGCATCTAGCAATTTACCTCATCTGACATGTAGTTTACCTAAGGATCTGACGTTTAACCTGGTTTCTCCTCCTCCTCTTCTTTATAAATTACATAGTAAATAAAAATGTTCATCTTTTAAAGTTGTATCTGTCTTGGCTTTTAATAGCATAGATTTATTTTTCTCTGTTTTTGTGTTTTACATATGGAATCATGTGGTATTTATTTTTTGTGACTAGCTTCTCTTGCTCAACATTATGTTTGTGAGATTCATCCATTTTGTATGTAGTTGTAGTTAATGCTTTCTCATTGCTATATAATATTCCATTGTTGAATAAACCATAATTTATATATTCATTCTAATGTTATTAGGCATTCAGGTAGTTTTCAGTTTGGGGATATTATAGTTAATGATCTTATGAACATTCTAATCCCTATCATTGGTGAACATGTGCATGAATTTCTCTAGGGCATATACCTAGGATTGGTTAGGATATATATCTTCAGCTTTAGTAGATATTTCCAGATGACTTTTTCCAAAGTGATACTACCAATTTACACTGTTAGGTAGCAATATATGAAGATTCCCAATTGCTGATAGTTTTGCTAATACTTAGTATTTTTCATCTTTTTCCTTATACTAATTCTGGTGGGTGTGTAGTGGTAGTGCACTATAGTTTTAATTTCCATTTCCCTGATGATTAATGAGGTGAAAAATCTTTTCCATGGTTTGGCTATAAATTATGATAAAATGTAGTATACAGTTCTGTATTAGACATATTTCGTTTCACTCCAGGGAGCTGAATTTCAAGAATTATATTAGAAGTGTTATGTGCATTTAAAGGATACTATATGAGTCAAGGCCATGGATGTGGATTTTTTAAATGGAATACACCTAATACTGGAAATAAGACTGAAGTATTAGTGTAATGTCCTTAATATAACATCTAGTGAAATTTGGCCTGACTTTGTCAAGTGTATTTTTATAATTGAATTTTATTTCACTGTGACTTCATTTATAAAATTGAAGATATGTTCTGATATGAAAATCTTTCAGGAGAATGAGTTTAAGTTTTTTGGCAAAAACAAGTAAGTAGATGGATAGACTTTGTTGGCTGTTGT
The DNA here is from genome assembly GCF_008692635.1 of Crocuta crocuta. Classification (NCBI taxonomy): domain Eukaryota; kingdom Metazoa; phylum Chordata; class Mammalia; order Carnivora; family Hyaenidae; genus Crocuta; species Crocuta crocuta. Next base: position 4,407,251 of record NW_027528873.1, on the reverse strand, counting down.
AATCAGGAACATTGCTAGACTCAAATGAAATATTTATAAAGCACTACACAGATTCTTATATTACTTTTAGAGCTTTGATAACTTTGAAATGTTCTTAACATCTTGGTTTTCTTTTTATTTTATAAACCAGTACCCTCTTTCTAACGCTATATGTGTAATTCTCAGAATTGATTCCTTTCTTCTGTTGTCAGAATCTTTAGAACAAGGTGGAAAGCACAAAATGATTCTAAACCTCTCCACCAAAACAACTATGTGTATGTATATGTATAATTGTATTTAATATATTTAGCTGATTTTTAAATTTTTAAATGTATTTACTATATTTAAAATAATTTGATATAAATGTAATTTTACTAGCCTTGTTAGTATTTTAAGATAAAATTATAATGGTAGGCTCTTGAGACAAAGTAGGACTTGTACCTAAAACATTACCTGACTCGGGCTTAATATCTGTTTATTGAGTAGATGAAACAGTGACAAACTGCTGTCAGTTTTTCTCTTTTCAAATTTTGTTGGAGTTTCCACTTGTTGTCTCCTTCCCTCCAACTTTGGCTCTGGTTTACAAAGGAGTATTTGAGGTGAATTAGAGAAAGTTGTTGTTAATGAACTTTCAAAGTGAAACTTTTTCTCAAGATAATCAGTGACATAAGAAATTCTACATTATATAGTAATTATTTATGAATTAAGAGAACTAGAGAAAAATGATGTTTTATGAGGAAGAAATAAAAGAAGTTCCAAATATGAGGAAAGAAAGGTGAGGCAGAGAGGGGCGAGCACCTGAGTGGCTCAGTTGGTTAAGCCTCCGACTTCCACCCAGGTCATGATCTCGTGATTCATGAGTTTGAGCCTGTGTTGGGCTCTGTGCTGACAGCTCAGAGCCTGAGGCCTGCTTCAAATTCTGTGTCTCCTTCTCTCTGTCTTTCCCCTGCTCACGCTCTGTCTCTCTATGTCTCAAAAATAAATAAGCATTAAAAAAATTTTAAATAAAGAAAAGAAAGCTGGAGGCAGAGAGATTAGGAATAATGAAATAGTTTCTGAGTGGCAACTATTATCCTAGATGATTCTAATGAATTTTGTGATGAGTGGGTTTTTTTTCTTCTCGGCTTTTTTCTACTCTGGATCATAAAATTAAAAAAAAATTTTAATGTTTATTTATGTTTAAGAGAGAGAGCATGAACAGGAGAGGGGCAGAGAGAAAGACAGGGAGACACAGAATCAGAAGCAGACCCCAGGCTCCAAGCTGTCAGCACAGAGCCCGATATCGGGCTCCAACTCATGAGGGGTGAGATCATGACCTGAGATGAATTTGGACACTTAACTGAATCACACAGGCACCCCTGGATCACAAAATTTTATATAGTGTATTGTTTAGTTAGAAAAGATAGCTAATCCTCGAGAAATTGTTGATGGTTTTGCTGGCCAATTTTTAAAGCTTTCCTTGGTTTTTGGTTCCAGATCTTTAGACCCCGATGAACCAACAATTGTTAAGAAAGATTAGATGCAAGTCATTGGAAAATCTTAACCATATGTGTTAGCATAGCCATAGAGAAAATACATGGGGGTTGGACCTAAAACTTCAGGGCTTTGTTTAATATGTGTATCAATTTTTATATTCAATCAAAGCAAGAATTGGTACCTAATTCTGAAGAAAAACAGCTGAAGAACTGTTGCTTTATAATATTAGCTACTCGAGTTCAAAGATACTCTAGATTTTATTTGTTTTGATTGCTATGTTCTCTCTTCTCTTTTAATATCTAGGACTAGTATACCAAGGTAAATTTTAAATGAATTGGATATTTTTAAAGTAAAATACTTAAAAATATTAAGTGACATAAAAATTTCAAGAAAACACAGGTTAGATAAGGCTTTATTTAGATCAGTGAACTAACTATCCTGGAGATGTAAGTCCGTTAAGACAATGTCCTTCTCTCAGTTTCTATGAACATTGAATTGGGGGTCTTGTAAATAATTGTGACTGTTTTGCAGGCCATAAGGAAAAAAGTGACATCCGATATATCTGGAACACAGACCTTAAAGGATTCTAACATACTAGTCTTGTTGGTATTGATCTAGCCTGGGTAAAAATATGTCATAATAGCATGAACTCTGAAATTATTTGCATAGAGAACTTTATTATAAAGCCAAGGGCTGAGTCTGGGGGCTATGGTTAAAGAAAACTTCTGGCATCTCCCTGTAGTCATATTGGGTTCTACACTTATTACCCAGTCCCTTTCAACTCATCCTGTGTTTTGGGATAAAAAGAGATATGTCTTTCTCTGAGATTTTTCTGTTCACATTAGATAGTTGGAATGAACTTAAACTTGATCTATTAGAAAAGAATAATTTATGGAATTTATTAACACTCAAATTGTTTCATGAAGCCATTCTTAGAAATTCTGGATTAGGGGCATCTGGGTGGCTCAGTTGGTTAAGCATCCGACTTCGGCTCAGGTCATAATCTCACAGTTCATGGGTTCGAGCCCCATGTTGGGCTTTGTGCTGACTGCCAGCTCACAGCCTGGAGCCTGTTTCAGATTCTGTGTCTCCTTCTCTCTCTGACCCTCCCCTGCTCACTCTTTCTCTCTCTCTCTCAGAAATAAATAAAACATTAAAAAAAAAATTCTGGATTAGTAGATTAACCACAGTTCCCAGCTCTTCAGTGTACACTATCTTTAAGTTTCAGAAATTCCCTTCTGGATGGGAGAGTCAACATAATGTACCCAGGAGCAAACTGTTTGCCTGGTGGGAGAGTAGTATTGATTCTTAGCATACATGAAATCAAGCTGAGAACCATACCTAATCCAAGACCTGGATTTTTCCTTGCTCTGTTACTTTACTCTGTTATTTTGCTTTTCCTTCTGTTTTTACATAGTTCTCTCAAGTGATTGAGATGCACTCAGAGAAATATTTTTGTTGTGTTCTTTTAGAAAGATCTTCTTTTGTTCCAGAAGGATATGCTGTCCTTAATAAACTTTTGTTATGCTGTGGCAGCCATGGAAATACACCATTCAGATCTCCTCCTGATGGGAGGTGTAATTAAGTGACAGTCACAGCTGTGGCCCTTCTGGATCCACCACCTGATTTTTGCCAAGGCCACCCACACTAATTGTGGCTGCTCTAAGCAATGAATGAGCATGATGGGGTACTAGTGTAGGCCCATTATTTCAGGAAGCAGAACACCTCTAGTAGGCACAGCATTACTTACTTAGTGCCACATAACCAGATATCATAAAACCTGACAGTTTAAAACAACAAACATTTCATATCTCACAATGTTTCTGAGGGTCAGTGTGGCTTGCCTAAGGTGATTCTGCCTCAAGGGCCCTCATGAATTAGAATCAAGCTGCTGACCAGGGCAGTAGTCATCTAAGGGCTGGACTACGTCTGGAAGACCTACTTCCAAGATGGCTTACTACGTGGCTCTTGGTAAGACCCCTCAGTTCCTCACTGGCTGCTGTTAGGAGGTTTCAGATCCTTGCCACAGGGCCATAAACATTTTCAGAGTCCTAATTTGTTGGGGCAAGTAACAATTTAGTTTTCATCTTAAGTATTATCTCCTGTGAGATACTTTTCTACATACCATCCCTACCTAGGGTACCAGATGTAGCAAATAAAAACACAGGACAGTATTTGGTATACATACTTTTTTATTTTTAATGTTTTATTTATTTCTAGGAGAGAGAGAGAGAGAGACAGCGCGAGCAGGGGAGGGTCAGAGAGAGAGGGAGACACAGACTGAAGCAGGCTCCAGGCTCCGAGCTGGCAGTCAGCACAGAGCCCGACGCGGGGCTCGAACCCATGAACCGCGAGATCATGACCCAAGCGAAAGTCAGACGCTTAACCGACTAAGCCACCCAGGCGCCCCTGGTATACATACTTATACTGAAAAAGTATTCATTGTTTATTTGAAATTCAAATGTAACTGGATGTCCTGCAGCCCTACTAAATCTCTGGGTTTAGTTGTCCTGCTTCTCCCTGTGTGGCACCCTGTGCTATCCTCTTTCTGCATTACTGCACTATGTTTACATTGTCCATTTAATTGTCAGTATCTTCTCAGTAGGGTAAAACTTTCCTATGGGTAAGAACTGCGTCGTGTTTATTTTATTCACTGTTGGATCCCCAGTGCCAAGCACTGGCTTGACAACGTTTATAAATACTCAGTAAATACCTGTGGGCTATTCAAAGGATGAAATCACTTGGTCTTGTAATTGCATTCTTCTCTCTTCCTCCATCCTTTCTTCTTCATCATCATCATTATCAGGATGAATATCAGTGGATGCTAATACAGAGAAAGGGGTAGGAATGCCATGATTTAGAAATGTGCTTTATCACTTTATATCTAAGTTTTAGTTTCCCCATCTGATAGCTGGAGGTAATACCTGTTTCCTGCCTGCCTTAGATAATAGCTGCCTCCTGTCTACCTTGGAAGAAAAGCAAAAATTATTATGCCTGCTATTTTCTAGAAATTGTGGGAGCTTCAATAGTTGGAAGCTGGACTTCTTATATAGTGGTAATAGGTTTTAAGTCATGGTGAGGACATGGAATCAAAAGCTCTGAGTTTGACTCTTAGTCTTGTCACATACTAATGGTGACTGCTTAGACAAGCTACTAAACTGTGTTTCAGAATGTCCATTTTCTCATCTCTAAAACAGGAATAGTAAGCTCATCTCTAAAATAGCTCCTTTGTAAGGGTTAGTGTGAAGATTAAATGATAAAATATGTAAACTTGCGCATGTTTTTGACACATGGTAGGTACACAGGAAATCCCTAATGAAGCTTCTCAATCCTGACATATTGTAATTCCGTGAGTGATTCTGGCTTTTGATTTTATAGGCATTCATAATTCCACAAATTGTAGATTCTCAGCCAGTTTCATATACCAAATATCAGAATCTGTGACTTCTCTTTTACTGAAATAGGTTACTGTGGGAATAATACATCAGTAGAGTAAACTAACCTGTTTTATATCAGTCTGAAACAGCTAATTTTCCCTCTGTGTGGTGCTTGTTGAATCCTATTCACAATGATAGGAGAAAATTATGTTGGATCAAAAATGGATGCTTCTTTGATTACTTGTCTGCTATAAACCAGTTGTCCCTGTAAGTAACTTTTAGGAAGGCTCATGAGCCCCCACTTTCTCAGTCTGTGGTTCTTCTGAAAAATCAAGCTTAAGTGTGACTTTTTGGCCCTTTGCTCTTCAGGAGATTTCTATTCTTACTATGGCCTCACATACATTGGGATTACTGATTTTACCACTCCATGGTCCTCAATACTCTTTCTGCACTTTATCCCAATGCTTTTCAGTTAAACGAATTAGGAAAGCAAATCTCCTGTAGATTAAATGACTTACCACAGGTTGCTCCATGTAGTCAGCTGCAATCTGTACCCAAGTGTTCTGACTCTTTTGTAATATGTGTACTACATTCCACTTGTTGTATTGAACTAGAATTATGGAGCCTGTGCATTGATGTAAAAATGTATAGTAGTATTGTGAAATGCCCTGCAGAGATACACAATAACCTCTATGGGGGCACCTGGATGGCTCAGTCAGTTAAGTGGTTGATTTCGGCTCAGGTCACAATCTCATGGTTCATGGGTTCCAGCTACGCATTGGACTGTGTGCTGACAGCTTAGAGCCTGGAGCCTGCTTCTGATTCTGTGTCTACCTCTCTCTCTGCCCCTCCCCCAGTCACACTCTCTCTCTTTATCTCTCTCTCAGAAATAAATATTTAAAAAAAACAACACATAATAACCCCTATGGCAGAAGGTTTATAATTGATTTAAGGAGACTAAACATGTAAGTTAAATAACAAAAGGTAGTTAAGTGCCAGTGATTTACATAACCACAAAAAGCTACTGAAAATCAGAATTATTTTTAGCTATATAGAATAATTTTGGGTATTTTTTTAATACCATATGTATCTGGATTCGTTTACTTAGGATAATGCTTTTGAGATTTATTCATGTTGTGTATATTAGTAGTTCTTTATTATTACTGATTAGTATTCCATTGTATGGGTGTACCACAATTTGTTTATCCATTCACGAGTTAATGAACATTGGTCTATTTTCCACTTGTGGACTCTTGTGAATACAGCTGCTATGAATATTCAAATACAAGCTTTTGTGTTGACGTAAGTTTTTACTTTTCTTTCTTTTTAAAAAAGTGTTTAATTATTTATTTTTGAGAAAGAGAGCGCCAGTGAGTAGAGGAGGGCCAGAGAGAGCAGGAGAGAGAGAATCCTAAGCAGGCTCCATGCTGTCTCTGCAGAGCCTGACATGGGGCTCTCACGAACTGTGAGATCATGACCTGAACTGAAATCAAGACTCAGACACTTAACCAACTGAGACACCCAGGTACCCCAAGTTTTTGTTTTTCTAAGGTAAATACCTAAGAATGGAATTGTTGGGTCATCTGGTAAGTGTATGTTTAACTTTGTAAGAAATTGCCAAACATGTTTCCTAAAGTGTCTATACAAATTGGTATTCCCATCAGCAACATATAGGATCCTAGTTGCCAGCACTTGGTATGGTTGCCCTTTTTTTATTTTAGCTATTTAAGTGGGTTTATATGGTATTGCAGTGTGGTTTTAATTGGCATTTCGTTAATGACTATTTCACATACTTATTTGCCATAGCATATCTTCTTCTTTTTTTAATGTTTATTTTCTTTTTGGGAGAGAGGAAGAGAGTATAAGCAGGGGAAGGGCAGAAAGAAGGGGACAGAGGATCTAAAGCAAGCTTTGTGTTGACAGCAAACAGCCCAACGTGGGGCTCAAATTCACGAACCATGAGACCGTGACCTGAGCTGATGTCGGACGCTTAACTGAGCCACCCAGGTGCCCTACCACAAGCATATCTTTGGTGAAGCAACTGTTTAACTTTTTTGCCCACTTTTCTTTATTGGGTTATGTGCCAGATTATTGTCCTATTCTGGATACAAGTTCTTTATCAGATATATATTTTACAAATATTTTCTTCCAGCCTGTAACTTGCCCTTTTATCTTCTTAACGTAAATTTTAAGGCACAAACATGCTTTATATTTTAATGTGCAATTTATCAATTAAAAAATAGTTTGGGGTCAACTGGGTGGCTCAGTCTGTTGAGCATCTGACTTGGGCTCAGGTCATGATCTTCCAGTTCATGAGTTTGAGCTCTGAATCGGGCTCTCAGCTGTCAATGCAGAGCCTGCTTCAGATCCTGTCTCCCTCTTTCTCTGCCTCTCACCTGCTCGTGCACTTTAAGGAGATAGAAGTTTATGAATATACCACAAGGGAGTGGTGGGCAGGACTGCAGAGGAGAGACTGCCTGTTTCATTGATTTAAATGTCTATCGTTATATCAATAGCACACTTCTTCATGTAGCTTGGTAGTTCAACAAAGGGCAAATTTTGCTCCCCATGAGACATTTGGCAGTGTCTGGAGATGTTTGAGATTGTTAGAACTCTGGCAGGGGAACGATTTGCCTTTGATAGGGGTAGAGGTCAGGATGATGCTCAGCATTCTACAGAGTGCTGGCCAGTTTCCCATCAGAAAGAATTAGCCAGTCCCTAATGTCAGGAGCACCAACACTGAGAAACTCTCCTTTACCTGTATATTAAAGTCTTGAAATCAGGCAGTGTAAGTCCTCCAACGCTGTTCTATTTCAAAGTTGTTTTGGCTATACTAGGTCTTCTGCATTTTTATATAAATTTTAAAATCAGTTTGTAAATTTCTACAAAAGTGCCTGTTGAGATTTTGATTGGAATCAAGTTGGATCTCTAGGTGAATTTGGAAACAAATGATATCTCAATACTGAATCTTCCAATTTATAAGCATGGTTTATCTGTCCACTATTTATTTCTTCTGTAGCTTGTCTCAGAAAAATGTAGTTTTCATTATATAGGCCTTGGACATATTTTGTTACATTTATTGCTAATTACTTTATATTTTTCATGTTATAAATTGTATCTTTTTATTTCAATATCTGATTTTTAAATTGCTATAATATAGACATAAAATTGATTTTTAAAATGTATATATTTTAAGAGAGAGAGAGAAAAAACATGAGCTGGAGAGGGGCAGAGAGAGAGAGAGAATCCCAAGCAAGCTCTGCACTGTCAACCCAGAGTCCAACGTGGGGCCCCATCCCCTGAACCATTAGATCATGACCTGAGCCAAAACTAAGAGGCACCAAGGTGCTTAACTAAATGAACCACCTAGGTGCCCCTCCAATTGATTTGTATATATTGATCTTGTTGCCTATGACCTTGCTATTAAACCTTGCTAATAAACTCGGTGTAAGTAAATTGTTACAGGTTCCATAGAATTTTCCACATAGACCTACATTTTGTCTGTTTTACTTATTCCTTTCTTATTTTTATGTCTCTTTTCCTTTTTCATGACTTACCGCACTTTCAGTGTTGAAGTAATTAAAGTGGGCGTCATTGTCTTATTCCTAATATTAAGGAGAAAGCATTCAATTTCTTACTATTTAGTATGATTTTTAGCTATAGGTTTTCAGCAGTTTCCTTTTAAGCACATTGAAAAGATTCGTGTCTATTCCTTGCCTGCTGAAAGTTGTTATCACAAATGGTTGTTGAATTTTGTCAAGTACCTTCTCTGTATTTATAGTGTAGTTTTTCTTTTTAATTCTTTTGATACAGTGAATTACATGTTTGATTTTCTTTTTGTAAAAATTTCTGATATTAAATCAACATTGGATTCCTGATGTAAACTCCAGTTAGGCATGATATATTCTTCTCTTTATATATTCTTGGATTCAATTGGCTAAAATTTTGTTTAGAACTTTTGAGGGATCTTGGTCTCTAATTTACTTATTTCTGGGATTTTTTTTTCTCTTGATTTTACTTTTTGTCCAAAGTACCATTTAACCTTAGTTACTTGTTTTATCTCAGCATTTTCAAGGGATTAACACCCTGAATGAAGAAGCCAATTTACTTATTACAAAAAGTCTGTTATGTGTTGAAGTGCTATTTGCAGAAATTGTGCTAAGCTTTTTTTTTTTTTTTTTTTTTAATGTAATCTCTGCACCCAATGTGGGTCTCAAACCCAAAACTCCCAGATCAAGAGTTGCATTCTTTACCGACTGAGCCAGCCAGGTGCCCTTGTGCTAATAAGCTCTTTATGTTTGATATTTCATATAATCCTCGCAACCTCCTTACAAAGATAGTACTGTTATTATGCCCATTTTAGAGATGAGAAAACTGAAGCTCAGAAACACTAACTAATTTCCCAAGTGGTAGAGACAATTCAAATCACATCTTTCAGGGGCACCTGGATGGCTCAGTCAGTTGAGCGTCCAGCTCTTGGTTTCAGCTCAGTTCATGGGACTGAGCCCCCCATCCATGCTCAGCACTGAGCCTGCTTGGGATTCTCTCTCTCCCTCTGCTCATGCTGTCTCTCTCTCTCTCTCTCTCTTTCTCTTTCTCTCTCTCTCTCTCTCTTCCCCCCCCCCTCTCTCTAATAAAATAAAAAACAAATCACATTTTTCAGGTTGGTGGTCAGACTTTTAAAACACATTGCTCTATGTTCATATCTTTCTCAAGAAGTCTTTGATTATTAACACAGAATATTATGATGAGAGCAGAGGGGATCTAAAGAACCATACCTCTAAGTAATCTAAATCTACCTCATTATGTTAATTGGTTTTAATAGTATTTGTATGCTAACGTGTTTTTTTAGTTTGAGAGTGTCTCTTATAATTGGCATACTAGCTCACCAATTTCTAAGTTTTATCATGTGCACTTTATTGTGGAAGCACTTGAATATTTCTTTTTTTTTTTTTTAATGTTTATTTACTTTGAAAGAGAGAGAGCATGAGCAGGGGAGAGGAAGAGAGCGAGAAGAGAGAGAATCCCAGGCAGTCTCTATGCTGACACAGGGCTCGAACCCACAAACTGTGAGATCATGACCTGTGCTGAAATCAAGAGTCAGATGCTTAACCAACTGAGCCACCCAGGTGCCCTGGAATTTGAATATTTGTAATTGGTTTCTATAATGCTTCTGTTTAAACTTTACATCTGTTGGCAGTTTCTAGTGTTGTTAATCTGGGCTAGAGCTTCCTTGAGAGAAAATAATACTTTTATTTTTTTCTATGGTCTATTCTATTATCAATACTATCAATAAATATTTCTTTTTTTAAACTTTTTAATGTTTATTTTTGAGAGAGAGAGACAGAGAGAGGCAGAGTGTGAACAGGGGAGGAGCAGAGAGAGAGGGAGACACAAAATCTGAAGCAGACTCCAGGCTCCGAGCTGTCAGCACAGAGCCTGATGTGGGGCTCGAACTCACAAACTGCAAGATCATGACCTGAGCCAAAGTCAGATGCTTTAACCGACTGAGCCACCCAGGCGCCCAATAAATATTTCTGTATATGTGAAATTATAGTATGTGTGAGTGTTAAGGGAAGCAAGAGTAGATCAGAAGCTATCTCTTCCATGTATCTCTTGTTCCCAGGTTGCACATGTGCCAGATTATTATAGGACCTTTTAACCTCAAAAATTCAACTGTGGGAAGCCTGGGCTTAGCAGGCAGTTAGCTAGTGGACCCAACTTAATCTCTTCTGTTATCCCATGGTCAGATAGGTGAAAATATACAGAGCAGCAGAGTTATAAATAGAATGAACAACTAGAAATACAAATTAAGATATATCAGGCATTAAGAGGATTTTCTGTCAGTAGAAGTAAAGACATTCCTGAGCCAGTAGCAAGGACCGACAGGAAAAAGGTAGATTTTTCTACCCATCTCTGTTGCATACCTACAACTTAAGGAAGTAGGGTCTTTGCCAACCAGAAACTTGGCAGCTACCCACAGTGTGTTGCAACTGTTATCTGCAGCATCCAGGGCTCTTTCTCCCCCTCCCATCTCTCTTATCGTTACCTCTCTACTTCCCTTGGTGACCGCAGTTCTGTAAAGGCAGAAGTGAACTTGTTTGGGTGCATTTTTCAGATGTAAAGGGAATAATAATAGGAAGGAGCAGAGAGGAGAAAATCCATGGGGCTGGTCTGCGTTTTTTCAGGTCCTACTTTAAATAAACATAAATGAAGTGTTTTCTTTCGGAAAATTTCACATATGTATAAGAGTAAAGAGAATAGTTTAATGAACTCTCTTGTACCAGCCACCAGCTTAAACAACTCTTAGTTAGGTCCTGCCTCTTTTCGGTTTGTTTGTTTGTTTATTTATTTATTTTGTGAGAGTGAGAGAGGGAGGGAGGGACAAAGAGAGCCAGGGAGAGAGAGGATGCCAGGCAGGCTCCGCACTGTCTGTGCAAGGTCAGATGTATTGCTTGGTGCGGGGCTCAATCCCATGAACCTGTGAGATCATGACCTGAGCCAAAATCAAGAGTTAGATGCTTAACCCAGGTGCCCCAAACCCTGCTTTTTCTTTTTTTTAACTTTTTAAAACATTCATTTTTGAGTGCAAGTGGGGGAAGGGCAGAGAGAGAGGGAGACATAGAATCTGAAGCGGGCTCCAGGCTCTGAGCTGTTAGCACAGAGCCCAATGAGGGGCTCAGACTCATAGACTGTGAGATCATCACCTGAGCCGAAGTCACTCAACCGACTGAGCCACCCAGGTGCCCCTCCAAGCTCTGCTTTTGATTAGGGAAGAACTATGTCCTGTTTCAAAGTATCCAGAATGAAACTGCTAGTCATATACATTACATAACCAGGCAACAGGATCAGGAGAGCCTTCCTTAGTTCATCAGAGCAAATGGTAAATCAAGGGGTCCTTAACCTAGGATCCACATATTGACTTCAAGGCATGACAGACTGAATTCTGTGTGCTGGAGAGAAAGTATATAATTTTAATGGACCCTCAAAGACATCCTTAATCTCCAAAATACACGAGAGCCACAATACTATGTGACTGCTTTTCACCAGATTTTTGACTAAGAGTTGTATGAATCAACCTTTTCTCCAAATAAAGAACTGAGAGTTAAAAGTCAGATAATACCTAAGTGGATAGTAAAGGGAAGAAACCAACTAGAATTTATCTTTTTTCTTAGCAAACACCAAACCTGGATAGTTTGCTCAACCTTCAAATAATTGATAATTTTTTTAAGCCATCATGGGCTTATTAAGAAACTGCAGAATAAAGAAATCTTATACCTAACACACAAGAGCAAAATTGTACTTGGAACAAACAAGATATTAGGTGGTATTTGCTTTCTTCTCAAAGTTCTTTAATGAATCTGAAATGGGATGTTAAAGACAACAGATTGAAATATAAGAGAACCAATCAAGATATCAGCAAAGATTATAGTAATAATACCTAAGTATTTATTGAATACAAGATACTGTATTAAAACTGCTCGTGAATTAGTTGATTAAATCTAATTAAATGACGGGGCGCCTGGGTGGCTTAGTCGGTTAAGCGTCCGACTTTCGCTTAGGTCATGATCTCACGGTTCGTGGGTTCAAGCCCCGCGTCGGGCTCTGTGCTGACTGCCAGCTCAGAGCCTGGAGCCTGTTTCAGTCTGTGACTCCCTCTCTCTCTGACCCTCCCCTGCTCACGCTGTCTCTCTCTCTCTCTCCTAGAAATAAATAAAACATTTAAAAAAAAATCTAATTAAATGACTATTCCCAAGAAAATTTACATAAATAGTTTAAATTACTTCCCTAAGATCATACAAGTAGTAAGAGGGAGGTCTCACATTTGATTTCCTGTAGACTGACTCCAGGGCCCTTGAGCTAGAGGAAATATGGATGATGGAAAAGTTCTTTTTTTTTTTTTTTAATTTTTAAAGTCTTATTTATTTATTTTTCTTAAATAGTTTATTGTCAAGTTGGTTTCCATATAACACCCAGTGCTCATCCCAACAGGTGCCCTCCTCCATGCCCATCACCCCCTTCCCCTCTTCCCCACCACCATTAGCTCTCAGTTTGTTCTCAGCATTCAAGAGTCTCTCATGGTTTGCTTCCCTCCCTCTCCCCAACTATTTTTCCCCTTCTCCTCCCCCATGGTCCTCCATTACGTTCCTCCTAATCCCCCTATACGTGCAAACATATGGTATCTGTCCTTCTCTGCCTGACTTATTTCGTTCAGCATAACACCCTCAGGTTTCATCCATGTTGCTACAAATGGCCAGGTTTCATTCTTTCTCATGCAAAAGTTCTTGAATCATTCTTGGTATCTTTCTGTGTTTTAAAATTTCTTCAGGACTCAACAAAACTCATAAAAATACTGAAATTCAGTATACTCTTAAAATTCACAAAGAAGGGGTCAAAAGATAGTGTGAAAATCAGGTCAGTGATGTGGAAGAGAAGTTGGAGGATGTCTTCTGAAATGCAGCAATAGAAAAAGATCAAAGAGTTGAAAATGACAAAGAGGTGCCTGGGTGGCTTGGTTGAGTGTCCAACTTTTGCTCAGGTCTTGATCTTTCAGCGTGTGAGTTCAAGCCCATCATCAGGCTCTCTGCTGGCAACTCAGAGCCTGCTTCAGATCCTCTGTCTCCCTCTCTCTCTGGTCCTCCCCTACTCACACACTCTCTCTCTCAAATAAACATTAAAAAAAGATGAAAATGACAGGAACATAGAGAATCAATGTGTAGATGAATAGTATTCCTGAATAAAAGAATAATAAATAGAAGCAATAATCAAAAGTATTATAGAAATAGAAGACAACATTCTTTGAATGGATAAAGAAGGTGTGGTATATATATATACAATGGAGTATTACTTGGCAATCAAAAAGAATGAAATCTTGCCATTTGCAACTACATGGATAGAACTAGAGGGTATTAGCAAAATTAGAGAAAGACAAATATCATATGACTTCACTCATATGAGGACTTTAAGATACAAAACAGGTGAACATAAGGGAAGGGAAGCAAATAATATAAAAACAGGGAGGGGGAAAAACATAAGAGACTCTTAAATATGGAGAACAAACAGAGGGTTACTGGAGGGGTTGTGGGAGGGGGATGGACTAAATGGGTAAGGGGCATTAAGGAATCTACTCCTGAAATCATTGTTGCACTATATGCTGACTAACTTGGATGTAAATTAAAAAATAAATAAATTGTTTTTTAATTTTTTTTAATGTTTTATTTATTTCTGAGAGAAAGAGAGACAGTGTGAGCACAGGAGGGTCAGAGAGAGAGGGAGATACAGAATCTGAAACAAGCTCCAGGCTCTGAGCTAGCTGTCAGCACAGAGTCCAACACGGGGCTCAAACCCACAAACTGTGAGATCATGACCTGAGCCGAAGTCGGACGCTTAACCAACTGAGCCACCTATGAGCCCCTAAATTATTTTTTTTAAAGTCTAAAAAAAAAAGAAAGGATATAGAACTTCAAAAAAAAGGGCAACATCCTTGAACTTAAAAAAAACTTAGTTTATAGTTTAAAGGATTTCACTGTTATATGAATACTAGATATATCAGGTTGAAAATTTTGAGGTTTAAAAGATACGCTGTAAGCATCCAGGCAACAAGTGAAAAGGAGACTGTTACAAAAGCTGGAAATAAAACTAATCAAAGGGTCTCTGTTTACTACTAAATAGCAAAAAGACAATGGAACAATATTTATGGTGTTATTAGGAAAAAGAAGATATCTACAGTATTATTAGCAAAGGGCAGAAAATAAGGAGAAAATATTAAAGAGCCGCAAGAATAATAAGAGTGGTAGAATGTAAGACCACCTTATCATCAGTGAGAATAAAAATGAACACATTAACGTATACCTTTAAAAGACAGACTCAAGCTGACTCAAAAAAACAATATCCAGGATTTATATTACCTGATTTTGATGCTTATTAAGAAAGCTACAGTAATCAAGACAGTAGAGGATAAGTGAAAGAAAGATATATAGATCAATGGAGCAGAATACAGAGCCCAGAAATAGTGAACTGATCTTTGACAAAGGAGGAAAGGCAATTCAGTGGAGAAAGGAGAGTCTTTTCAGTCAATGAGGCTGGAGCAATTGAAGTTTACATCCAAAAAAAAATGAACCTATACACAGACCTTACATCTTTCACAAAAGTTAACTCAAAATGATTCATAGACTTAAATGTAAAACTTAAAATGATAAAACTTCTAGAAGAAAAGGAGAAAACCTAGATGACTTTGGGTTTGGCAACACCTTTTTAGATACAACAGCAAAACACACATATCTGATAAAGGCCTTTACAAAGTCAGCTAATTGCAAACTTAGGGGGCAGTGCACAAAAGGCTATCCTTACTTCTGAGTATCAGAAGTTGCAAGTTCAAGGGTCTTGTAAATTACCTTCAGGTTTGGTAGGTTGAGAAAGACTCAAAGAAATCATTGAAAGATACTTTACTCATGGTTATGGTTTATTTCAGCTAAAGGATGCAAATTAAAACCATTCAAGTAAATGAGGCACCTGGGTGGCTTAGCTGGTTGAGTGTCCAACTCTTGGTTTTGGTTCAGGTCATGATCCCAGGGGCATGGAATTGAGTCCTGTGTTGAGCTTCATGCTCAGTATGGAGATTTTCTCTCTCTCTCTCTCTCTCTCTCCTCTCCCTGCTCTTCTGCTATCCCTCCCTCTCTCCTTCTGCCCCCTCCTCCACTCATGCACACTCGCTCTCGCTCTCTCTCTCCCTAAAATGTAAAAAATAACCAGTCAAGTGAAAAGGCACATAGGCCAGAGTCCAGAAAAGTACCAGTGTGGAGCCTCTAGTTGTCTTCTTCCCATGGAGACACGGACAGTGTTACCTTCCCCAGTATTGATGCTTGACAGCTTTGCACAGAGTATTGCCAGCCAGAAAACTCACGTGAGCTATGGTGTCTGGAGTCTTTTTGGGGGTTTAATCACCCAAACCTGACTAGCAGTTCATGTGGTTGGTTTGTCTCCAGTCCCTCGGTAGGTCAGCAGATGTGACCCAAACACCCCAGTCTAAGTCTCATTGTTGATAAGGCTCAAAGCCTCCACCCTAAATCATATTGTTAAACACTTTTATCAGGCAAGACATTCTAACAGTGTAGAGATTACCTACCAGGAACTAAGGACAAAACCCAGACTTCTCTTTGGGTAAGAAGTTCTTGACTACCTAGACTTGTATCCAAAATATAAAAAGAATAATAACAAGAATTGTCTTCAACAACAATAAGAAACAACTGAGTTAAAAAGTGGGCAGGCACCTCACCAAAGGATGTATACAGAAGGATATGAAGAGATACTCAGAATCATTTGTCAATAAGGAATTACACTATACTTCTTTTAGAATGGCGAAAATCCAAAAAGATGACATGCCACATTGTTGATAAGTATGTGGAGCAACAGGGACTCTCATTCATTGTTACAGGAAATGCAAAATGATGCAGGCACTTTGGAACACAGTTTGATAGTTGATTTCAAAGCTAAACAGTCTTCGAGATGTCCTGGCTTCCATTATCCTTTATGTGTTTACTCATGTGATCAATTTCCCATATGTAACCAATTTCCCATCTCTGCCCACTGCCATAAAAGAAAACCTTCCTCACATTAATTTAACTCTGAAACTGAGTACATTAGAAACAGAATAACCCCTCTCCAAAAACATTCATGGAACATTTACAGACCGTTGTCATACTGGAAAACAAAAATATCACTGTAGCTTATAGAGCAGAAATTTGATAGACCATTGTATCTGGCCACAGTACAATAAAACTTAAAATTAATGAATGAAACCCACTTGTCAATTCTTTTCCCAAAAAGTTGTTAAATCAGAGCAGAAACCTAAACAGCAACTGTTAAAAATAAGAAGAAACTATCATTTTATTTATACATACAAATACACATATATATGGGATGTAGCCAAAGTTGTATATGTACTTTTATTATTATTTTTTTAATATTTTTATTTATTTCTAGGAGAGAGAGAGAGACAGCCTGAGCAGGGGAGGGTCAGAGAGAGAGGGAGACACAGACTCTGAAATAGGCTCCAGGCTCTGTGCCGGCAGTCAGCACAGAGCCCGACGTGGGGCTCGAACCCACAAACCGCGATATCATGACCTAAGCGAAAGTCAGACGCTTAACCGACTAGGCCACCCAGGCACCCCATACTTTTATTATTTTAAAATACAATGAAGGGAGGGGCACCTGAGTGGCTCAGTCGGTTGAGCATGGAACTCTTTGATTTCAGCTCAGGTTATGATCTCAGGGTCATGGGATCCAGCCCCATGTAGGGCCCCATGTTGAGCTTTCAGCCTGCTTAAGATTCTCTCTCTCCATCTCTTTCTCCCTTGCTGGCCCTCTCCCCCGCTCATGCTCTTTCTCTCTTTAAAATAAAATAAAATTTTAAAAATTTTAGATGGAATGAGGGGCGCCTGTCTGGCTCAGTTGGAAGAGTATGCAACTCTTGATCTCAGGGTCCTAAGTTCAAGCCTCACACTAGGTGTAGAGATTACTAGAAAAATAAACTTCAAAATAAATAAATAAATAAAATGGAATGTAACAGTGAATTCACCTCCCAAAGTTAAAACAAAGGTTAGCAAGTGGAGGAATATATAAAAATAAAGAGAAAATTGAACAAAATCAGAAAATAGAAAAATGGTAAAACAGAAATCCAGGTAAATTGGCCTGGTAATATACAAATTCTAGGAAGTCATTTAGCAAAATGTTAGAATATTAGAGGAATCTTTATATAGAATTTTAAAAAATTATCAAATTACCATATAGCAGTTTTGTTAAGAATTTGAAAATACTGATGAAAGAAATTATTTGGTGGAGATATAAATGATCAAACTTGAATATTTTAACATTAAAGTTTATTTATTTTGAGGGGAGGGATGAGGGCCAGAAGAGAGGGGAAGAGAGAATCCCAAGCAGGCTCTGCACTATCAGCATGGAGCCTGACACAAGACTCCAACCCACAAACTGAGATCATGACATGAGCTGAAACTGAAAGTCAGAGGCTTAACTGACTGAGCCATTCAGGTGCCCCTAATATATATTTTTTAAGTCTGTTTGGGGCCCCCGGGTGGTCGGTCAGTTAAGCTTCCGACTCTTGATTTCAGCCCAGGTGGATGATCTCATGGTTCATTCGTTTGAGTCCTGCACTGGGCTCTGCACTGACAGCACAAGGCCTGCTTGAGATTCTCTCTCTCTGCCCTTCCCCCCACTCATTCTCTCTCTCTCTCTCTATCTCTCTCTCTCTCTCACTCAAAATAAATAAATAGACTTTTTAAAAAAGTCTTTTATTATTATATTTAAGTAAACTCTACCATCAACATGGGGCTTGAACCTGAGATCAGGAGTCACGTGCTATATTGATTCAGCCAGCCACATGCCCCAAAATTGATTATTTCAAAAAGTAGAAAACAGGAATTCTAATATGTTGGAAGAAATAATTAATATTGTGCCGAAAACACACTTTTTTTAGAGAGAGAGAGAAATCACTTTTAAACACACTCTTTTTTTCACAGTGTTATGGGTAAGCTTTTTTCCTGTTTCTGTGAATAGATAATTCAGGGAATAAAACATGCAGAGTATAAAACCAAAGGCTTCTATTACATGAAAAACTAATTTAACGCACATAATAAAATAGTACAGAAAGTTAAAACCAGTCACACAACTATAAACACAGGCAACCAAATTATTAGCAAATAAAATTGACATTGTAATAAAAGAACTATATACCATGAGCCAAATAGAATTTGAAAGTATGATAAGAAATTACCGATAATACATTTATATAGGTAGATCAACAGGAGCCATATTTTTGTCTGAAATACTTTACGGGCTACAGTTTTAAAAATTGGGTCACTTAAAAAAAAATCTCTATGAAGTAGGAATTAAAAGATACCTTAAACTATATTTTCTAAAAGTCCATCTTTTTTTTTTTAAGTTTATTCATTTTGAGTCATAGCAAGGGAGGGGCAGAGAGAGAGAGAGAGAGAGAGAATCCCAAGCAGGTTCCACACTGTCAGTGCAGACCCCAGCTCTGGGCTATAATTCACAAACTGTGAAATCATGACCTGAGCTGAAATCGAGTCGGATATCTAACCAGCTGAGCCATCTAAAACTCCATCTGTACGTTGATTAGCCAATATCATGTTAAAACCATTTCCATCAGAAAAAGACATTCCCATGTAAAACAGGAACAAGAAAAGAAGGTTCATTGGCACCACTATTATTCATTTGGTTTTCTATATTGTTTTTTAATTTTTTTTTTTTTTTTTGAGGGGG
>NW_027528873.1:4324387-4387682 GCF_008692635.1 Crocuta crocuta | reverse complement strand
TTTTTCAGACATCACCTGCATGCTCATGCACAAGTAGTGGGGAGGGGCAGAGAGAGAGGGACAGAGAGAATCTTAAGCAGGCTCCACACCCATCCTGGCACGGGACTCAATCTCACAACTGTGAGATATTGACCTGGGCTATAATCAAGAGTCTGATGCTTAACCAACTGAGCCACCCAGGCACCCATATTTCAGTCATTTTCAAATGTGTCATTTGGTGGCTTTAAGTACATTTACACTGTTGATGCTTAACCATCTGAGCCACCCAGATGCCCCTTTGTTGCTTTGAGGTGTTTTTTTTTTGTAAGTTTATTAAGGTATCTACATGCAGTAAAGTTTACTCTTTCTTTGTTGTTGTTTTTAGGTTGTACATAATGAGCCCTGCAACTTTGCTAAACTCATTAGTTTACTAAAATTTATTACTTTTGCTAGTCTTTTTGTAGATTTTTTTGGAGTGTCTGTGCCAACCAGCATTCCGTGGACAGACACCATGTGCTCATGGTGCACCTTTTTTATAGTGGTAAAACATACCTAACATAAAATTTACTATTTCAACCATTTTTCTCTTGTTTGAAGTTTATTATTTACTTTGAAAGAGAGAGAGGGAGAGTGCATATGCGGGAGTGTGTGAGCGGGAGAAAGGGAGAGAGAGAGGGAGAAAGAGAATCCCAAGTAGGCTCAGTGCTGAAAGCATCTTGATGCAAGGTTCAGTCTCATCATAACCTGAGCTAAAATCAGGAATCAGATGTTTAACCGACTGAGGGACCCAGGTGTCCCTATTTTCAAGTGTATAATTTAGTGGCTTTAAGTACATTCACATTGTTGTGCAACCATCACCACTATACATCTCCATTTTTCTCATCATCCCAAACAGAAACTCCATACCCATTAAATAATATTTCCCGATTCCTCCTTTTCTAGCCACTAGTAACCATCGGTCTCATTTTTTGTCTTTATGAATTTGATTATTCTACATAACTTAATGTAAGTGGAGACATATATTATTTGTCCTTTCTCTGGCTTATTGCACTTAGCATAATATTTTCAAGGTTTATCTGTATTATAGCATGTATCAGAATTTCATTCCTTTTCAAGGCTTGTTAATTAACTGGCTTTTTGCAGTTGTGTTCAAGAAGGATATTGGTTTGGAATTATCTTGTGATTTATTTGTTTGGTTTTGTATCTGGTTAGTGCTGCCTTATCAAATGAGTTGGAAAATGCTTTCTACTCTTCTGTTTTCTTGAAGAGTTTGTGTAATATTAGATTAGTTTTTCCATAAATGTTTGGTAGAAATTGCTATTGGAGACCTTTGGGCCTAGAGTTTTCTTTGTGGTGAGGTTTTAAACTGGGAATTAAATTTCTGTAATAGGTATGGGACTATTCAGGTTGTCTGGCTTTTGGATTTTGGGGTTTTTTTGTTTTTTTCTTTTTGAGTGAGCTCTGGTAGTTTGTATCCTTCAATGAATTTGGGAATGTGTTGTTTAACTGGGAATTTTCCAGAAATCTTTGTTACTGATTTCTAGTTTAATTCTTTTGTGATCAGAGACCCTCCTTTGTTTTGCAGTTTTGAGGTTTGCTTCAAGATTTGTTATACGGCATATCTCAGTTAATGTTTCAAGTGCACTGAAAAGATTGTGGATTTTGCTGATGTTGAATGGAGTGTTCTGTAAACATAAGTGATGCCAAGTTGATTGCTAGTGTTGTTCAGATTTTCTATATCTTTTTTTTTTTTTTAACGTTTATTTAATTTTGAGAAAGTCAGAGTGCCGGTAGGGCAAGGGCAGAGAGAGAGGGAGACACAGCATGTGAAGCAGCCTCCAGATTCCAAGCTGCCAGCACAGAGCTCAACACAAGGCTTGAACCCATGAACTCCGAGGTCATGACCTGAGCCAAAGTTGGATGCCTAACCGATTGAACTACCCAGGCACCCCCAGAATCTCTGTATCTTTACTATGTGTCTACTTGTTTTGTTGATAACTGAGAGAGCAATGTTGGTCTCAAGTTTTAATGGTGCTTTTTCTGTTTCTTCTTTGAGTTGTCACTTTCTTGCATATATTTTGAAACTCTGTTGTCGGTACTTGCACAGTTAGATTGTTATATGTTATTTTGTTTTTTTGTGTGCTGTTTTCTCGTATCATTATGTAATACCCATGTCTATCCCTGGTAACAGTGTTTGTTCTGGGAATCTCTGAATTTTAATTAGGGTCTCTAGATAATTTACATTTAATGTAATTATTAAGATGTTGGATTTAAATCTGCCATGTTGCTAGTTTTTTTTTTTTCTATATGACCCATCTGTCTATTCCTTTTTTTTTTCCACTTGATTTATTTTGGATAAATTAGGTATTTTTCTTGTGATTCCATTTTACTTCCATTTTATACTTCGCTAATTTGTTATACCTCGTTTTAAGTTTTTTTATTTTTAGTATTTGTTCTAAGGTTTACAGAGTACACCTTTAAGTTATTACAGTCTACTTTCTTTTTTAAAAAATTTTTTAAAGTTTTTTTTATTTATTTTGAGAGCAAGAGAGAATGAGCATTGAGAAAATCCCAAGCAGGCACTGTGCTGTCAGTGCAGAGTCAATGCAGTCTTGAACCCACAAACTGTGAGATCATGACCTCAGCTGAAATAAAAAATTGAATGCTTAACCAACAGAGCCACCCAGGTGCTCCTATTACAGTCTGCTTTCAAAGAATGTTATACCATACCATATAGACTTTCTTTTCTACTCTCTTATCTTTTGTGCATTGTTAGCATACATTTTGTTTTTACAAATTATTACAAACCCTATAGTACATTGTTAATGTTTGGTTTATATTCTCAGCTATCTTTTAAAGTGATTAAAGATTAAAGAGAGGAAGAAATTTTCATCCAGTCTAATAATGAGAAAGTTGAAATAGTTATTTTAAAGCACTTGTCTGATATTTCTAAGATCTGGGTCATATCTAAGTCTGTTTCTATTGATTGATTTATCTTTTGCAGGTGTTTTTCCCCCCTTTTGTAGATGTGTTACAGTTTTAATGCCAGACATTTCATATAAAAGAACAGTAGAGATTGAAGTAAATAGTACCTATACATGGAAATGGGCACACTTCTTTTGTTAGGCCATTTGTTTATGGGATTGAGTCAGTCACTCAGTAGTTGAGCTGGGTTTGGGTTCTAGTGTTGCTGTGATTAGGTTCAGTGTGCATCAGGGGAAGAAAGACATTGAACCTTCAAGAAAAATCTTGCTCTTTAGAAAGGGAAAATAATTTTTAATTAATTAATTTTTGAGAAAGAGAAAGGGTAGGGAGGGGCAGACAGAGAGGGAGAAAGAATCCCAAGCAGACTCTGCACTGTCTTCACAAGAGCCTGATGCAGGGCTCGAACTCATGAACTGTGAGATCATGACCTGTGCTGAAATCAAGAGACAGATGCTTAACCAGCTGAGCCACCCAGGTGCCCCAGAAATAATTCTTAATATTACACAAAGGTAGTAGAGTTTGTCCTATGGCCAGACCTATTCAAATCATGTGTGAATCTTAAGAGAATAGGGTAGGTATAAATTTTTATGAAACAACAAAAAAATTAGCTTTTAAAATATAATTTAATGAGTATAATCTTGTTAACTCACTAGCAGTGCTGCCTATATGTATCTCTTATAGGGTAATATAGTAAGGGAGCAAAATATTCTTCCTTACTTCAGAAGAGGCAGAACTTGACGCTTTGGCATCTCATGACTGCCAGTGTTTCCGCAGAGGAAGGGGAAGGCGATCCGTTCCTAGTGGAGGCAGCATTACTCAGCAATACTTACTGGGAATGAGCTTTTAATGAAGCCACTTAAAAGACTAAAGTGGTATTTCTTAGGTTAGATACACACTGGAATCATCTGCTACCTTTAGAACAATATTTATGCCTTAGTCTTGCCCTCAGTGATTCAGATGGAGTTGGTTTGAGGTGTGACTTGTATGTAAGTTTCCCAGTTGATTCTAATATGAAGCCCGGGCTGGGCATCACTGCTCTAGAGGCTCACAGAAATCCTTGTGGGCTGTTGGAGACTTTGTAAGGTCTGGAATATTTGTATTAGCAGATGAAGAAAATATCAAGGGATATTGAAACTACTATCATTTCTGTGATATACAGAAAAAGCAATTATTTTATTACATACTAAGAAACATAAAAGATAACTAAATAAATGAAAGTAATCCCATATTCCTAGAAAAGTATTTTAAAGTTGATAGTTCTTTCCAAATCAAATAAAAATTATGTAATGCTATTTCAATCAAATCTTATTACAGTTTTTAAAAACCAGTATTGGGGCACCTGGGTGGCTTAGTCGGTTAAGCGTCTGACTTTCGCTTAGGTCATGATCTCACGGTTCGTGGGTCCGAGCCCTGCATCAGGCTCTGTGCTGACTGCCAGCTCAGAGCCTGGAGCCTGTTTCAGCCTGTGACTCCCTCTCTCTCTGACCCTCCCCTGCTCACGCTGCCTCTCTCTCTCTCTCTCTCTCCTAGAAATAAATAAAAAAAAATTAAAAAAAATTAAAAAAATAAAAAATAAAAGCCAGTATTGTTACACACCACCCAGATTTTGGTTTCTTTTTTTAATAATTACTTTTTAATGTTTTTATTTATTTTTGAGAGAGAGAGAGAGAGAAGAGCGAGAGAGGGACAGAGTGGGAGGGAAACACAGAATCTGAAGCAGACTTCAGGCTCTGTGCTGTTAGCTCGAACTCATGGCCTGCAAGATCATAACCTGAGCTGAAGCTGGATGCTTAACTGACTGAGCCACCCAGGCGCTCCAGAGTTTACATATTTTAAAGATTTTTGATAGGCACTAAACAAATTATCCTCCAGAGAGGTTGTATCACTTTGAGTCCCTAGACCATCTTCTACTAGCCCAAAGTGGTATTAATTACAAAACAGCGAAATCTTTGCCGAACTGACTGACAAACATTGGCTTTTGTTATTTAAATTTGCATTTTGATTACTGGTCAAGTTGAATACATGTTTATATTTTTGTTATACATTTACATTTCTTTTGTGAATTTCCCATGCTACTACTCTGGTTTTTCTTATAATGCCAAAATTTGATGTGTTTATTTGTATTACATTTAGTTATGTTTACTAAGCTTCTGCTGGTCTGTGAAGTTTCGCAGATCTGCCTTGTTTGTGATGGCTTTCACAGTTTTGAGAAGTATTGGTCAGATATTTTGTACAATGCCACTCAATATGGGTTTGTCTGATTTCTTCCCATTGTTAGCCTAGGATTATGAGTTATTGGGAAGATGTAATCACATCATATCAAGAGTACCTGCTATCAACATGACGTATGGCTGATAAAGTGAACCTTGAGGGTCAACTGGCAAGGGCTATTTTTCTGGATTTCTCCACTAAAAAGTTACTCTCTCACCTCTACCCTTTGCTTCCATAAATTACAATTTGGAAACACTATACTAAGTGCAGCCCATACTAAAGGCAGGGTTGGAAAGTTTAAGCTCTACCTCCCTGAGGGGGAAGTGTCTAAATAAATTATTTGGAATCCTATATGGAGACTTGTCTCTTCTCCATCACTCATTTATTCAGTAACTATTTATATGAGTATGTACTCATGTATTTTTATGTTTTTAATGTTTGTTTATTTTTTGGAGTGGGGAGGGGTAGAGAGAGAGGGACAGAGGATCTGAAGCAGGCTCTGTGCTGCCAGCAGAGAGCCCAATGTGGGGCTCAAACTCATGAACCGTGAGATCATGACCAGAGCAGACATTGGACACTTAACCACCTAAGCCACCCAGGTGGTCCTCATTTATTTTTATTTTTATTTTATATCTTAGGTTAAAATCCAACATGGCACTATTTATTTTGTTGCTCGAATCGCTCCAGTTTTGGCCACAGGATCTTTTTCATGTTGGCCCCTGTGTTGCTTTGCATGATCCACTTTTTTGGTAGTTCTTTCTTACTTTCTGGTATAATAAGACACTCCAGCTCCGTCTTGTGTATTTCCTGCCCCAAGCCTAGATTAGTTACTTTTCTATTTTATTTTTATTTTTGTGTTTAAAAAAAAATTTAGTTTAGAGTGATAGAGAGGAGTGGGGGAGAGACAGAGAGTGAAGGAGAGAGAGAATCTTAAGCTGACTTCAGGTAGCACAGAGCCCCAGTTGGGGCTGGATCCCACAAACCACGAGATGATGACCTGAGCTGATATCAAGAGCTGGATGCTTAAGCAATTGAGCCACCCAGGTGCCCCTGGATTAACTATTTTCTAAAGAGCCCTGGAGAAAAGTATTAGAAACCAAAACCTGGGTGGCTTAGTAGGTTAAACGTCTGACTTCAGCTCAGGTCATCATCTCATGGTTTGTGAGTTTGTTTGATAAGTTCCAAACTGCATCCAGCTCTGTGCTGACAGCTCAGAACCTGGTGCTTGCTTCGGATTCTGTGTCTCCCTCTCTCTCTGCCCCTCTCAGACTCGCACTCTGTCTCTCTCTCTCAAAAATAAATAAACATTAAAAATTTTTTAAAAATAAAATAAAATATGCGAACTCTGAATCAGCATTTTCTCTTCCGTGGATTTATCCTGATTATTGGACTATCTGTGGGAAGATTTTAGCAAATATTTACCACAGCATTGTTGATGAGAATGAAAAATTGGAAGCAGTCAGATAATTAGCTGAGTATTGTGACACTGTTGTATGATGGTATTCTATAGATGTTACAAACGAAATAATTTATTAAATTTAAAAAAATTTAAACTAGCATGTATAGCATGATCACTCCCCCTGCTTTTTTTGGAAAAAGAAAAATATGTAGCATAGAAAAAGACTTGATGTATGTATGTAAAACAATTATTTTTTCTGGGTGTTTGAATTAAGTATTTTTTGTTTCTCTGCAATGTACATGTGCAATGTTTTGAACATCATGTAGAAAGTTCATTCAAAAAATCTTTTTTCCTCTGTCAAATTACCAAAGATTTCCTTAAAATTTTGACTTTGTTAGCAAGTGTGGGGAATTGGTGTCTTCACATCATATCTACTTCTCTTTAAAAAAATTTTTAAATGTTTATTTATTTTTGAGAGACAGAGTACGAACAGAGGAGGGCAAGAGAGAGAGGGAGACACAGAATCCGAAGCAGGCTCCAGGCTCTGAGCTGTCAGCCCAACGTGGGAACTCACAAATTGCAGGATCATGACCTGACCCAAAGTTGGATGCTTAACTGACAGAGCCACCCAGGCATCTCTTTATATCAACTTCTTATTCTACTTGTATTTATTCTTATCTTCTTACCTACTTCTTATTCTTCATATCTATTTCTGTTAGGAGTGTCAGTCAGTGTAAGTCCTCCAAGAAGCAAATTGGTAAAATAACATCAAACTCCTGAAAACAGTTGATATTCTTTCATCTAGTAAAAACCCTTCTGGGAGTTTGTCATTAGAAGGTAAATAAAGATTTGAGGGGCGCCTGGGTGTCTCAGTCAGTTGAGCATCTGAATCTTAATCTCGGCTCAGGCTGTGATCTCATGGTCATGAGATTGAGCCCCATGTTAGGCTCCACGCTGGGTGTGGAGTCTGCTTAAGATTCTCTCCCTCTATCCCTCTGCCTCTCTCCCTTGCTCTCACACACACGGTCTCTCTCTCTCTCTCCAATAAAAATAAGATAAAATAATATCAAAAAAATAAATAAAAATAAAAGATTTGAGTGCAGAAGGGTTTACTACATAATTATGTATAATGGCAAAACATGGAGACTATGTAAATATCCATTTATAGGGAGATAAAATATGACACATTTGCACAGTGGGATATTGTGCATTCATGATGTTTTTAGAGAATCTTTTGTTGAGGTCTGATAATCCTGGTGTTCTTTTTTAGAATTTCTGCTCAGAATGGCATCCATGATCCTGATTCATTCCTCATGTTCTTTGCTGTAGCCTTAGACAAAAAAAAAAAAAGAAAGAAAGAAAAAAGAAAGAAATGGTTTCCTTCTACTATTTTGTGTAAATGATAAAAATTAGTCCATTTTCTCCTAAAGCCATTCCCTCATGTGTATTTTATTTGGCTTCCTCAGTTTATTTTACTTACTTGTAAAATTATGGGTGTCATGTGAACTTTTCACAATTCTGTGCTGCCTGAAACGCTCCTCTCCCTGTTTTTATCATGCTGACACGTCCTCATCTTCCAGATTGCGGCTTATATATCGCTTCCTTCAGAGAAACCTTCCTAGAACACCTTGTCTAAAGAGCACGCATGGAATACCACTTCCCAGCTCTCTGACACCACTAGTTTCTTTCCTAGCAATGGACATAGTTGGTATTTTTATATTTGTTTGCTTGTTTATACTGTTTCCTCCATCACAATGTAACTTCCTGAGGCTAGAGATTATATTTTTTCCTTCTCCAGTGTATTTTTAGATCCCCTGCTTACGATTGGCATAAAGTTAGTGAACAGTTAGTAAATATGCATAGATTGAATGAACTAACTTAATTTTGCAGCTTTGACAACATCTCATCAAGAATTTGTCATTTAATTTGGGGCACCTGGGTGGCTCAGTTCGTTAAGTGTCTAACTCTTGATTTAGGCTCAGGTCATGATCATGTTCAAGCCCCGCATCAGCCTCGGCTCTGACAGTGTAGAGCGTGCTTAGGATTCCCTCCCTCCCTCTCTCTCTCTCTGCCCCTCCCCAGCTGTCTTTCTTTCTCTAGCAAAATAAATAAATAAACTTAAAAAAAAAGATTTGTCATGTAATTTAATTGTTATTATAATTTATATTGTACCAAAATTATTCTTATAATTTGATTTTAGCTGTTCTGGTCTTGATATTTTAATGTATTTTATGTAAGAATACAGAGACAGGAGGTTAGGCTAGATGCAAGAAGAAGCTCTTATAATGCAGGTGGAACTACTAATGGATGCAGAGGAGTGGGTGGACTGAAGAGGTAAAGAAGAGAAGATATTTTCACAAGACTGTTGTATGTGTTTTTTTAAAAAGTAGACTTTATTTTATCAGCAAAGTTTTAGGTTCAAAGTAAAATTAAACAGGAGGTACAGATTTCCCATATACCTTGGGCTCCCATTCCTACATGTTTTTTTTTTAATTTTTAAAAAATACTTATTTTGAGAGAGTGTGCACACAAGTAGGGGAGGGGTAGGGAGAAAGGGAGAGAGAGAATCTAAAGCAGTGTGGAGCCAGAGTCCGACAAGGGGCTCAGTCTCACAAACTGTGAAATCATGACCTGAGCTGAAATCAAGTCAGTCTCTTGACTAACTGAGCCACCCAGGTGCCCCTTGTTTTTTTAATGTTTTTATTAGGGTAAAATAGACATAACATAAAACTTATCCTCTTAACCATTTTTAAAGATATTATTCAGTGGTACCGAATGCATTCACAGTGTTGTGCAACCATCATACCATCCATGTCCATAATTGTTAATCTTGTAAAACTGGAACTCTGTACTCCCCATTCTCCCCTCCCCCAGCCCCTGACAGCCACCATTCTGCTTTATGTCTCTGATTTTGACAACTCTAAGTAGTCATATAAGTAGAATCATACACTATTTGTCTCTTTGTGACATATTATACTGTCCTTAAGGTTCATCTGTGTTGTAACATGTCTCAGAAGTTTTTAAATTTTTTTTCTTAAATGTTTATTTAATTTTGAGAGAGAAAGAGTACAAGCAGGGAGGGGCAGTGAGAGGAGGGTTTAGAGAATCCCAGCACAAGGCTTGAAATCACAAAGTGCAAGATCATGACCTGAGCCAAAGTCAGATGCTTAACACTCTGAGTCACCCAGGTGCCCCACATTTTCTTCCTTTTTAAAACTGAATAATATTCTGTTGTATGTACTTAACTGCATTAGGCTTATCATTCATCCATCAGTGGACACATGGGTTGCTTCTGTGTTTTAGCCATTGTGAGTAATTCTGCTAAGAACATGGAAGTACAGATATCTCTACAAGACTCTGCTTTCAATTATTTTGGGTATAGTCCTGAAAGTGGAATTGACCCAGCGGAATCATATAGAGTCTTGTTTTGTTTTTTGAGGAGTCAACATTCTGATTCCCATAGTAGCTGTACCATTTTACATTGCATCAGCAGTGCACAAAAATTGCAATTTCCACACATCCTCATCAACACTTATTTTTTGTTTTGATAGTAGTCATCCTAATGCTTATGAGGTGGTATCTCATAATTTTTATTTACATTTCACTTAAGATTAGAAATATTGAAATCTTTTCATGTGCGTATTGGCCATTTGTATATTTTCTTTGAAAAAATGGTTATTCAAGTCCTTTGCCCATTTTTGAATCAGATTGTTTGGTTTTTTTTGGAGCTTAAGCTTTAGGTAGAAGGTGAGGTTCAATACCTTCTAAGGTAGAAGATAAGGGGCCAAATCAAGGAAAATGTAGACTACTGTTTTAAGTAGTTTGCTGTTATTGTCCAGACCAGAGATGTTTTAATAGGCACTGTTTTAGACACTAAGGATATAACACTGAAGAAAGTGCAAAATCCTTGCCCTCCTGAAACTGTTGTGAAGACATACTTTCAAGAGGGGACTATTTCAGATTAGGTGGGAACTAATCAAAGAAGCAAGGAGCTATCTTTGTCTAGGAGAGTTGTACATTCAGGGAACTAAAATATAAACTAATACACTCACTGAAGATAAGAGTTTTTGTTTGGCTTTTATCTGTTGTGTTCACTGCTATATTCTCAGAGCCCCAAATAGTGCTTGCTCATAATAGGCATTCAGTAAATATATGTCATTGTTTGAAGTGTTTATTGATTTGAATTTGTATAATCATACACGTACTTTAGTAAATGATTTTTACATCTAGCTATTTGAAAATTTTATCTCAGTTACCTTATTTTTTTTATGTTTGTTACTTACTTTTAGTTTCTCCTTGTGCCCCCATGCCAGGATGTAGAAAAAGCTTATTTTATTAATAATTAGTTATAAGGTGATCTGATATTGCAAAGGGTAGATTTGGAAACGAACTTTAGAGGTCATCTTTTGTTTAGCTTCCTGCCTAAGAAATACCGAGTAAGATGATTAGGTATGTATTTTTAATTAATCATTTTAAAAACTAGGACAACATAATTGGGTTCTCTTGAGAAAATGGACAAAGGTACTTAACCTTAGATATAAAGATACTAACCTGAAAAATTTGGAACTTCTAACTGTGTGGGAAAGTGAAAAAAAAATGGAGCACAACTAAGCTGCTCTTTGTTGATATCAGAAATGGACCTGTCATTCATTTTGGCATTGAAACATAGCCTCCTATCTCAGGGGGCAGGACCAGGACTTTTTTTTTTCCCCCTCCCAGAGGAGCTAGACAGTTATTACAGGTTGAAAAGCCCCAGCCAGCTTTTCAAGACTCTCTCCTCCTTTTTTTTTTCCCTCCTGAAACTTATGTTGGTTTTGCTCTGCTTTCAAGATGCATTAAGGTCTTCTGCTTTGTGACGGCTTTGGAGCCAGCAAATACCCTGACATGCACAATTCGAATTATGCAGATTTCATGAGTAAGTTTAATCTGATTTTTTAGCTAGTTAAAATTCAAATGATATTTTGAAAAATGTTAGCTTGAAGTTAGCATTTAATTGTTTTAGTACTTTTATTTTAAGCATGTTTTTAAAACAACCTTTAATTTAATGGAAAGTAACACTCTACACACAAAAAAGCCCCGTTGTGTCTTTAGACTTACACTTACAGTTTCTTTTGAATGGTCTTTGTTGCATTAGACAGTATTCATATGTCTTTTGAAAGCCAGTTACCTAACCTAAACAGTTTTCTTGAGCATCTTTTTAGTTTTATGGAGTATTTTAAATTGAGCTTTTCTGCGCTCGATTGCTTATGTCTGACACAGTCTCAAGTTTCCACTGAATGGTAACAAAGACTGTAGAGTGTTGTTGGTACTGCAGTGAGAGGCATGCTTCTTTAGACCAGGTAAGAGAGATCATTTTATTTCTTACTGCTGGGTGAATTTTTACCGGGTTTATTTTACGTTCTTCCAACAGCAGCAATATTAAGTTGATAAACAGCCAAGAGCTCGCTGAATTCAAGACGTCCTTGCTTGTTGCAGACAGGAAAACNGCTTATTTTATCACTCATTTACTTATATAAATCAATTAAAATGTGAAAATAATTTTGGAGCTCAGTTTTCCTCGTTCAAGAACTGAGAGAGCAGTTGAGATGAATAATTTTGAAGGTACTTTGGAGTTATTACTTGTGAATGCAATTCAAATGATAGTTTTTACTTTCATTTCTTTCCAGTAGTTAATAAAATAAGCTTTGACCTCAACTATACATTTCTTATTTTTGGAAACTTTTACATTGTCAACAGCAAAATATGCTCCCTCGGGATCTTTGAAATAAACCTGACACTTAAGAAAAAAAAAATTCCAGCTTTTATAGCTGTTTCATTCCTTTCTTTTCCAGTTCATTTTTCTTAAAAGTATTTGTGCTTTGAAAATGTCAGCTGTATTCTAATGAAGCTCAGGCATTGTTTGCTCATAAAGGGCCCGGTGCATTCCACTGCTTTATGGTTTATTATGAGGCACAGTGTGAGAGTGTGGGTGGCACCATTTGGTGTCTGCCTCTTGGGGTAGTGACTGCCATTATGTTAGTGTTAGATTGGCAAAGAAAATATAGCATGTAAGATCCTATATGCATCTGGATCCTCTGAAGAAAATCTTAACCCTGAACAATACTGAGTGAGCCCAGAATGTGTGACAACTTGATTGAGTTGATCACTTCAAGTATACTCTCAAAAGTCTGCATTTCAATTACAATTAATATTCTACCAGCCACATCTCTTATTTTTTGATATATATAACATACTCATTCTTTGAATTTTAATAAGGAAGTGAATGTTTCTGGATAAATTATGACATTTTAAGTAGATATAGTAAAATTTTAAATAACACATTTACTTAAAAAAGAGTTTTAAGGAACTTAGTGTGGGTGGGAAGGGGGAGTGGAAGAGGAGGTCAGGCAGAGAGCCTTTCTTTCAGTTAGGAAAGCCCTGATGAAGAAAAAAGCAACAGATGTTTCTTCTGTTACAATTGAGGTTGTTTTATTCAAAATTCACAGTAGCTGGAATGGGGAGGGAAGATCATAAATCTGACTTAATCAGGGAATAAATAAAACTTAGTCATTTAAAATTTATTCTTTTATACTCAGAATTTGAGAATCAGTAGAGTAACATTCTGAGCAACATGCCTTTTGGAGAGGCTTTTTTTAATCTTAAAAAATTAATGTGTAATTAATGGAAATGTGAGAAAGTTAATTTTAGTGCATTTAAGTTATGGAAAAAATCATTAAATGCTATAGAATATTTGGGGGAAAAACTTAGCATTATAAAATATATAAGGAATACTGAGGTTGCAAAAGTTTGTAATTGCACAATAGATACTGAGGCTCAAAATGAAATTGCATTAGGAAACATTATTTGCATACAGTGAGAGAGACTTTTATCGTCAGTGAGAAGCATGAGACTTACTCCAAAAAGCTCTTTCAATAAGAAATGCAGGAGGAACATTTTAAGTTTAATTAAAATGAGCCTCTAAAAAGAAAGATAGTAAGCTTAGATTGGTTGCTAATGGACAGAGAAGAATATTTGCTGAAAAAAAAAAAAGTAGCAAAGGAATTGCTTGGAAGCAGGATGCATGTAATGGAAGCAGTCAAAATAAAAAAAATAGTTTTTGAATTTATGGAATTCATAATGAGTAAAAACCTTTCCCTTTGCAAGTAACAAAGAGAAGTTCTGTGCTATTGTATAGTGTCCATTTATACACATTACAACTTGATTCATTTCTTAAAGTTAGCTTTTGAAAAACCAGGCCTGAGCTCCAGGTCTTTCACAAATTAGGCACTTAGTCAAACTTTGCCATGCCCTGCACTATAAAATTACAGTGTAAGAGTAGATAATAGCCAAAAAATTCTGTGAACCACAGTAAAATTTGTGTAAGGAGCAAATATTAAGTGGTTTTCTGATATTTAATTGGTATAAAGAGAAGACAGGAAAAGATACCAACATCCAAGGAGATTATTAAAAATTTCTCTTGCTGTTAGCTGGGATCTGTTGATGTCCCTGAAGATTTTGTTTCAAATAATGACAGAATATAGAGATTTTGAAGCTTTTCAGATCACTGTTTTAATTAAGATTATAAGATTTAAAAGTTGATCTTCATATATTTTACCTTTTTAAGGAATAGCAGTAGGGAGCAGTTGAAGGGTTTTGGTTTTTTTTTTCTCTCCAGGATAAGTGAAGTAACTTACATGGAGTTTAAAATGGATTTACAAATTCTATAGGCATAACTAAAGTAAGAACTTTTATAATTGTGACCAAAGTAATATATGTTTGATGAAATAGCCCTAAAGAATATTGATGGCCCCACATGTGATATATAATTATAACACAGCCCTAGATTGTAGTTATCAAAAGTGTGCGTCACTTGTGTTTATAAATGTAGGCACGACAGTAGGTTACTTAACAGCATTAGCAACAATACAGAAGTCTTTGAGACTATTAATCCTTCAAATTAAGAGCAATATACTGAAACAAGAATTCTAGAGTAAGATATCTGTGGTTCTTGCCTTGTATATATGAACTCTTTAGCAAAAAAATGGGGTCTGGGGGAATCTGAGCCTTACCTGTTCATTGTTTTCCAAGTTAGAATACCCAGAGAGTGACTGTTGTAGACATTCTTTCTGCCTTCATATATGTGTTCAATTAGAAACAACAGCAACCTAAAACTCTCTCATTTCTGAAGTGGAGGTCAGAGGGGAGATTTGCCTGCTACCTGTATTTTTCCAAAAAGAAAATCTTTTACATCATTGTTTAGGAGCAGATAAAATAGTATGAATGGTATGCTTTAAGTATATTATGAGTTAACTCTTGTGGATGGATCCAGGAACCTATCCTATAATGATAGCATTACTTCTTTCTACCAAGTTTCAAGAAACTAGTCTGCAAACAAACTTTTGGAGCTAGAGACCATCAGTAGGGGGCTTTGTTTTAGACAGTTTGTCACTCTCTTGGCAGTTTTTCTGGCAGAAAAATGAAGAGACTGCTAACTGAGCACTTACTGTGTGTCAAGTAGACCCAGGGAAGTTACTTATAAAAGTTTGCAAAATCTTTTTGTTTTAATGGTTAAGATTTTAATTAAAGAATTATTGTTGATATTGATGTCTGACTTTAAGATTTTTTGCTCTTCAGAATATGATTTAGATGTAGATTCAATAATAGCTCTCAAATGGAACATATTGTTGAAATAATATTGGTCATTGCCGTTTTGAGTATTGTATTGTGGAATATAGTGATGCCCTTTTTAATTTGCTAGGGAACAGAACTGCTTTGAAAAACTCTAATTCATGGGTGGTCTTTGATCTTTTTGAGTTTAAGTGTCCTAAAGTTTTAAATTTAAGAATGCAACTTTTAAATTGTAGGTCTGTTTGTAGTCATTGCCATCTTTTATAAAATTAGAAAAATATCTCTCTTGACTGTGAATTTTAAATGATTTATTTGTTAACATGGCCTGGGGCCAGTTATCATCTTAAAGGGTTGTAGGCTTCTTCATGAGGATGATTTCCAATTAAGAGCGCTTGGGTGTTCTAATCCTTGTAAATTCTGATCCTTGTGGTTGCACACAGCTGCCTTGATCTACTCTAGCCATTCAGTGGCTGTTGGTATAAGATAAAATGTGCTCCCTTCCTCTCACTCTTTTACTAGGCATGCACACAGTGTCTGTGTGCCATCTGGTGGGTGTATTGGCTGTGGTGATGATACTGGAAGTAGTGGTTGAATGCCAAGCACCGAAAAGCTGTAACATTTAAGAACTAGAGACTGAAGAAAGGTCACTCACCTCTTTCCTTTTTTTTTTTTAAATTCAAACAGAGATAAGTAATAGAAAGAGTCTGCTTATACTCACAAAGAGATAAAGGGACCTTGAAGCAGTCTTTCCCAGTCCTTCCCATATTTGTTAAAAATATGCATTCCCACCTAGTTTCTGATTCTTTAGATGTTGAGTGGAGCCCAGGAATGTGCATTTTGAATAAGAAGGACACTAGTCCCCTCCACCCCTTTTGCATCTTATGACCAGTCTCATTTGGGAAGAATTGCTATGAAGGATTTGAAGAGCCATGCTGTTGAGGCCATATTGTAAACTTATTCAAATATTAATCAGAAGATATAGTGTCTAAAAAATGGAAAATTCTAATTAAGCATGTAGAAAAGAAATGAGAAAATTAAGATTTAAAGGTTTCCTTCAGTGAGCAAGATCATAAAAAAAGGACAAAATGACATGTTTTAACTGAAGATAAAGAAGCCAGTGAAAAGCAATCAGATCACACCTATAGATGAGACCAATGTTTTCAAATAGACATTTTAAAAATACTGAAAAGGGAGCACCTGGGTGGCTCAGTCAGTTAAGTGTCCAACTCTTGATTTTAGCTCAGGTCATGATCTCATGGTTCATGAGTACGATCTCCGTGTCAGGCTCTGCTAACAGTGTGGAGCCTGCTTGGGAACCTCTGTCTCTTTCAAAATAAATAAATAAACTTGAAACTATATATATTGAAAGGAAAAGGTCCTAGAAAGAAAACCTAGTGAGACTGGATTAAATGAGTTCTAAGATCTCATAGCTTTGAGGTTTGAGGAACTAAATGAAAACAACTATAATATTCTGGATACCAGAGCCTGAATTAAGGACTTCATTTAAGAAATGAAGAAGCACTGTTTAAATCCTGGCATACGGGAAGGTGAAGGAAGAAATTCTTTTCTCCTTTCAAAGTGAAGAATCCAGGGCCTTTATGGTTTTAGATACCAGAGAAACAGCAAATCATTTTCAAAGGTGTCCTCCATGTAAAAATGCTTATCAAACCCAAGAGAACAGATTTGATCCTCTAGGCAAAGTATGTAGGAAAGACTGACAGAAAGATTTATTGACCCATTTAGGAGTATGCCCCTAGGGCCAAGAGTCTGTTTCTTGTTATGGCCATTTCAAGGGTTCTTTCTTGGGTTCGTGGAAACATTTTGGTTAGGTGGTCCATTTGGGGGAATCCTACAAGTCCTGTGTTCTGACAGCTGCAAAAACAGTGAGGCTTTTCTTCCGTGCCTGTGATCTGTAGGAATGTGCATTTCAGATCTTCTGTCCTTATCTCTGCACTATAGAATGCCTGAATTCCATTTTAGAACCCGATACAGAGGGGGAGGTTCTAGAGGTCACTAGTTAACTACTAAACTTTGGAGATATTAGGAACTTTTATCTTCTGTTTCTCATACTTCTATTTGCAGCAGTCTTTTGGTTATGGTTATGTAGATATGCTCTATTTTACTTATCTTACAGGTTTGGTATTTCCAGTTGGATATGCTGTCTTTTCAAGTTTTTATGGGTTATTAATGTGTTTTATTTATGAAGATAGTATGTGGAACTATTGAGCCTGAGTTACTTGTCAAATAAAAGTGATAGATGTCCTCTAAGCCATCCATATTGTTTCTCTCTAGTACACTCTTCAGTGACGTATATGGCTTTGTGGATGGCTGGCTGAAATTAGAAATACAGTCTTAAGGTGTGGAATCTTTTCTCTTTGCAAAATGAATTGGCCTATTCTAGAATTGACCTGTGACTTCACCTCATTAGTACTGTATTTGAAACCAACTGATAGTTCTTTACAGCACTTACTAACAAATAGCTGAAAGGTTAGTGCAGAAAGGAAAGAAATGCTTGACACTCTCCTTTTCTGACTGCTTATTCTCTGGTGGAAATGTTAACATGAATGAAATAAAAGCATATGATACTGTCACATAAATAAGCAGATCTGTGGAGCAGAATAGAAAGTTAATAAGTTGACCCAAATAAGTAAACAATCTAGGTAGCATTTCATATCAGCATGGGGGAGGGAAAGTAGATTATTAAAAGTAGCCATCTGAGGGGGAGAGGAATTAGATCTTTTACTTCTCACATTGAGTAAATTCCAGATGAGGCAAGGATGTAAAATTTTAAATGAAGGTATTAAAGTTTAAGAAAATATGGGGTGTGTTTAATAAATCTTAGCTTATAACTAATGATAGCTAATTTCAAAGAACAGCATAGCCAACTAAAAATACCAAACCTGTAAGATATGTAGAATGTAGCAAATCTATGTATAATGTGTACCTCCAAGGAGGAGCCTAAAGATAACTAAATAAACTTTGCAGTTACTCTGAGCTTTACTTTTATATGTAAACATACTTATAGACCTTTTTATGTATGACACAAAAGTTACAAAAGGAAAGAATTACTATAAAATGGACTATAGTCTTTAAAAATGTGTTTAGAAAATCATATACATAAGCAGAACACAAATGTCAAACTGGGAAAAATATTTGCATCAGATATAACAAAGTGTATACTTATTTTTTTAATGTTTAAAGAGATTCTGCCAATACAAAAAATCAACAGCCAATAGAAAGATGGGCATAAGCTCCAGGAAGGAAAATTTAGATGACTTAAAACGTGTCAGCCTTACTCATAATAATAAATTAAAACCAAAATAAAATGAGAAACTTTAATTTAAAAGTTGACAAAGTTTGATTAACACACTGAGATGGAAGGATATGTGGAAATGAACGTTTTTATACATTTGTGTATGGAGGGTGAACTGCTGCAGTTGGTACAACCAGTGTGTAAAGACATGTATAGTCATTGCATTATTATTTATAGTAATGAAATATTTTATTGTTAATGGTTGTAATAGTAAAAGCTTTTCCATTCCTAAGGGACTGATAAACTACTAGAACCATAAAAAGTAATATTGTATAGCCAGCAAAGTAAATATTGAGGCAAAAGCATATATACAGGTTTGGATAGACATCTAAGATGTCTATTAAGTGGGGAAGAAAGCATATGCAAACTGATATAGTACTCAACTCTAGGGGAAGGAAAAAAGAATGTTTTGCATATATGTTTGTATATGCTTAGAATCCTTCTGAAGATTATATACAACCCGGCACCAGTAGCTGTCCCTGGGAAAGGGATTGGTTAGGTGGTGGTTGGGAATGGGAGGAGACTTATGTGTCTCCTGCATCCATATCATATGCTTCCTTCCACGGACTTCTTCCATGCAGACATTCATGTATTCATTCATGTAACAATATTTTTTTAACTCTACTATGTGTCAGGCACTGTGTGCTAGGTGCTGGAGATACAGCAGTAGGTGAGAAAATGAAGCCCCTGTCCTTATGGAGCTTAAATTCTGGAAGTGGGAGGGCTATGGACAGATAATAACCACCAAATCAAGTAAATATTAATAGTCAATACATCATATAGAGATAAGTACTCCGGTGAAAAATCATAGTAAATTAGGAATTCCTTGTATAGAGTGGTCAGACATCTCTGAATTGATGACTAAGCAGAGACTAGAATGAAGCTTGGGAATAAGGCAAGTAACTATCTGAGAGAAGAAAGCAAAAGGTTGTATAATCTATAATTAGCCTCTTACTAATGACTATGAAATGGCCTAAGTCACTTTTTTCCCATCATTTTTATTAGTAAGGTATAATTTGCATGTAGTAGATCCTAGTCCTTTTAGCCTGTAGTTGTACAACTTTGACAAACACATACACTAACACAAACTAGGTCATTTTCTATTTAGAGCTGAAAGTTAGCTTGTCCTGTTAAGTTGGAGCCTGTGTATGTATGTGTATGGGATATACCACTACTTCTGATTTGAGATACTTATAAACCCATAGAATAGGCGTATTCTTTCTTATAGTAACTTACTAATTTGATTCTTTGAGGAAGATGTGATACAGGCTTCGGTGAACCAATTCAAGCCAAAAGAAGTTTTTTCCCCAGAAAGTCAGTACTGTGAAAAAATTAACTTATACTGGCATCATGTAGACAAACCACAGTTATTTCACTGAATTTTTCATTTTAATTGAACATATTGAAGGTGACTAACTGTAACTGGAACCCTGTAAAGAAATATGAGTGAAAGAAATCTTTGGTGTCTAGACAATTCTAATGGAAAACAGAAAGACTGTAATTACTCAGAAAATTGAAATAAAAATTTGAGCCAAAATTGTGTGCCTCTGCCAAGATTTGGCATAAGTTTTCAGCTGTTTTTCCAAGCCATTTCCCTAGGTGATTGATCTTATTTAGTTAATACAGGGAATTGCCAGAACCAAAATCCAGGCAGGCCTTTAAATTTTTGTTTTTAATAAATACACCAACTGCCAGGAATTGACTTCTGGACAGTGTCAGGCCCCTGTTGCCAAGGAGCTGTGAATTAAGGCCAGGTACTTAGGAAAAATTTTTTAGACTTGGTTTGGTTTACTTCTCTTGACCTGACTGAAATTTTGGGATATTGGGTGTTTATAACCTATTTAAATATGTCCTTTTGAGTCAAACAATTTTTTAATCTTTAAAAAAAAAATTTTTAATGTTTATTTATACTTTGAGAGAGAGAAAGAGACCAAATCTGAAGGAGGCTGCAGCCTCTGAGCTTTCAGCACAGGACCCGACGCGGGGCTTGAACTCACAAGCTATGAGATCATGACCT
The DNA here is from genome assembly GCF_008692635.1 of Crocuta crocuta. Taxonomy (NCBI): domain Eukaryota; kingdom Metazoa; phylum Chordata; class Mammalia; order Carnivora; family Hyaenidae; genus Crocuta; species Crocuta crocuta. The sequence goes on along the minus strand of NW_027528873.1, from coordinate 4,367,171 downwards.
GAGCCCAATTCAGATGCTTAACCAACTGAGCCACTCAGGCACCCCTTGAGTCAAAATTTAAAAAATTTTCTTTCTACTGCTGAACCTAGTTGATTTGATGAAAGTGAATAACGTCTAAATACATGGCTTTTATTTCTGAATATTACAGTTACTGAAATCCCAGTGGGGTACCTTTAACTACTTCTAAAGCAGATTTCATTTTAACTAATTATAAAACACAGATACCTCATTTATAGATCTTTATCTTGTTTCAACATCTGTGACTGATTCTCACGCTCTTTACCTTCTTCCCTCCCCTCTATCTCTTCCCTCCAGAATGGCAATAGCTTTTTAAATTATAAAACAAGCACATGCATGTTCATAAAATGTTTTTTTCAAATAATAAAAAAAGTATAAAACAAGTAAAGCATTTCTTCTCACCATAACCTCTCTTACGTTTGTTGTTTATCTTGCCATACCTTTTATGCTTATATAAACTTATGTGTATATGTAGTTAGGTAAATGGAATCTTACTAATCATAGTCTCTTATAATGAGAACATTTTCCATGCAAATATATACCTGTAATTTTGTTTTAGGCACTGTATAATATTCCATCATATACACGTACCAAAAGATGTTTATACATTTAAATTGTTTTTAGGTTTCTGCCTTTATCTATAATGCTACAGTCCTAGGACATGTATAGCTGTTTTTATCTGCTTAGTTTATTAGGCTATATATCCAACAGAGGAATTGCTGGTCAGAGGGTATTCCCATTATTAATTGTGGTATGGATGAAGAGACCACTGTTCAGCTTGCCACTTAGGTAATGGTGGGCAGTTGAAAGGACACTTGTTGAAGTGGAAAGAAGCTTTAAAATGTATATAATTGTTTTAAAGCACTTATTTAAAATTTTGTACTCTAATTATTCCTCTCTAATTACAGTCCTCCAGAAAGACTCTCTAGTATCCGCTCCACCAACAAGGTGTTAGCCCCTTTTGTGCAGGGAACCATGTCATTTGCACTGAATATCTATAGTGTTTAGCTTAAGTACTTGACACATAGTAGGAGCCAAGTAAATATTTTTTTAAAATTTTTTTTACATTTACTTATTTTTGAAAGAAACAGAGCATAAGTGGAGGAGGGGCAGAGAGAGAAGAAGACAGAATCTGAAGCAGGCTCCAGGCTCTGAGCTGTCAGCACAGAGCCCTATGTGGGGCTTGAACCCACATCTGGGCGATCATGACCTGAGCCAAAGTCGGACACTTAACTGACTGAGCCACCCAGGCACCCCTTATTTGTCTTTCCAAGTAAATATTTTTTAAATGTACCCATTTTTTGCCACACTTTTACCAGCTCAGGACATTATCATTAAACTTACTAATTTTTATCTATCTGGTAGATGAGAAGTTTTCCTTTTTAAAGAAGTGTTAATTTTTTCATTAAAATCAAGAATCTTTTCATATGATTATAGATATTATAGATTATAGATATTTGGGTTTCTTCATGTTTTCAGCTTATTTTTATATTGAGGTACTGTTTAATTGTTGACTTATAAGTGGGAAGTTAAGTAAATAAAAGTTTTTAAGGATAGTGTTTAAGGATGACGTATGTATTGCAAATTTGTTTACTAAGTTAGAGGTTTGTCTTTTAAGGATATTGGGTCTTTTGCTATTTAGAAAAATACTTATTTTTAGGTAGCCATGTCTGTTAGTCCATTTTCACTTAAGATTTTTAAATTCTGGGGCGCCTGGGTGGCTCAGTCAGTTAAGCGTCCGACTTTGGCTCAGGTCATGATCTCACAGTTCAGTTCATGAGTTTGAGCCCTGCATCAGGCTCTGTGCTGATAGCCCGGAGCCTGGAACCTGCTTCAGATTCTGTGTCTTCCTCTCTCTCTGCCCCTCCCCTGCTCATGTTCTCTCTCTCTTTCTCTCTCTCTCTCTCAAAAATAAACATTAAAAATTTAAAAAAAAGATTTCTAAATTCTATAACATGCTCAGAAAGGCCTTCTTCATCCTCAAATTATAAAAAACTATAATTACACTTCTTTAAATAATTTTGTGGCTTTAATTTTTATATTTAAGTATTTGATCTTTCTGGAATTGATTTTTTTATAAGATGAGAAATTGAAATCTAAGATTTCTTTTATCAAAGTGGACAGTTTATTGTCTCAGAAACATTTCTTTTTTTTTTATTGAAGTATAGTTGACATACAGTATTATATTAGTTTTCAGATGCACAATCAAAAACATTTTTTTAAGCAATCCACCCTTTCCCTACTGATTTGAAAATGCTACCTTTACCATATATAAAATTTTCATGTATACATGAAATAATTTCTGGATTTTAATTTCTGTTTTGCCAAGGTTTTTCTATCTGCCACTTAGCAATATCACACTTCAGTCACTTCAGCTGTATAATAATTTTGAAATCTGGTAGGCTAAAGTTCCCCTCTTCCTTGTTATTACTTGGTTTTTGGTTTTTTTCTTTCTTTCTTTTTTTACTTTTCTTGGCTGTTCTCTGCCTTTATTCTTCCAAATGCACTTTAGAATCAATTTGTTAAGTTTATGAAGTTCCCTCTAAATTCTTTTGGTATTAACTGGCATAACAGATTAGGCTTTAGTGATGTTTTTCATTTTGTTTTGACCAAAGTTTTATATTCTTATTTTTCCTTTAGTGTTAGGTTTAAAATTGGAGTCAGTCTGTTCCCTAACCTTAATTGTCTTTTTGTGTGTTTTTTGTTCCACTGTTTTTTTGCAAGTTTTTGACTTTTGTTTCTAACAGTGTATCAGAGATGATCTCATCTTAAACATTCAACAGCACTGAGGTCAATTTTTAAAATCATCTGAGAAGACAAATACCACATGGTTTAACTTACATGTGAAATCTGAAAAATGAACAAACAAAAGCAGAAACAGACTCATAAATACAGAGAAGAAACTGATAGTTGCCACAGGGGAACAGAGTGGGGGACAAATGAAATAGGTGAAAAGGATTAAGAGGTACAAACTTCCAGGGGCGCCTGGATGGCTCAGTCAGTGAAGCATCCGACTTTGGCTCAGGTCATGATCTTGCAGTTTGTGGGTTCAGGCCCCATGTCAGGCTCTATTATGACAGCTCAAAGTCTGGAGCCTGCTTCAGATTCTGTGTCTCCCTCTCTCTTTGTGCCTCTCCCACTCACACTTTGTCTGTTTTTCAAAAATGAATAAACATTTTTTAAAAAAGAGGTACAAACCTCCAGTTATAAAATAAGTAAGTCCACAGGATTGTAAAGTGGGGAATATAGTCAGTAGTATTGTAGTAATGTTATATGATGACAGGTGATAACTGCACTCATCAAGTAAGCATTTTGTAATATATGTAATTGTCCAATCACTGTGTTGTACACCTAAAACTATGAAATATTATATGTCAGCCATACACTAATTAAAAAAAATAAATCTGAGGGGCGCCTGGGTGGCTCAGTTGGTTAAGCATCTGACTTTGGCTTAGGTTATGATCTCACAGTTTATGAGTTTGAGCCCCACATCAGGCTCTGTGCTGACAACTCAGAGCCTAGAGCCTGCTTTCAAATTCTCTTGTTACCCTCTCTCTCTCCCCCTCCCTCCTGCTCTCTCTCTCTCTGTCTCTCTCTCAAAAATAAACATTAAAATTAATAATAAATAAATCTGAGAGTCAGACTTTTGCAGGGCTGTGCTCTTCCTCACATGCCTGTCCTGCCTATGACTGAGTTTATGACACCGGTCTATCAATTACATAGCTGTTCCTCCCCCTAGAATCACAGATTATTATTCTCCAGTTAGGGTGGATTCTTAAATAGGTGAACAACCATATTTGGGACATTTGATATAACCTTAGTCTTTAACAGTTTGTAAGATATGCATGTTATATAAAAAACAAAAATGAATTTTATGGTTACAGAGGAAGGAAACTGTTTGATAGAGTAGTTCAAAATAATAAAAGTCCTAGCATTTTAACTTATTTCAAACTCAGTATAATTATAGTACCTGTTAAAAAGTCACAAAAAAATGCAGTTTAGGCTATATTACAGGAGATAACGGCATCCAGATTGGAAAAGATGATAGACAGCTCCGATCTGTGCTAACCAAGCAGTTGTGTAGTTTTATTCATCTGTTTTGTGCCAGGGACTAAACCAGGTGCTAGGAACACAAAGCTCAAAGACATAGCCCACTTCAAACTATGTAAATGGTAGCTAGAACAAGCAAATACAGGTTTTGTGAAAAATCAGAAGGGCATCCAAGACCTAGACCACAGAGGCTGGGGACAGCTTTTAAGGAGGAGGTGATACCCAGACCAGAGGCTTGGGGGGGTGGAGCTATTGCCCTCCTAGCTCTGGGACCTTGTATAAATTATATAACCTCACTGTATCTCAGTTTCTTCATGTATAAAGCAGAGTCTGTAATAATACATTTTACACTGTTGTCCTAAGTGTTAATGAGATGATGTATATAAATATGAGAAGCCTCTGGAACAGACTCCGGCACACAATAATGACTTAGAAAATGGTATGGCATGCCGTGTTGAAGTGCTGGGAGGTAGAGGTTATCCCAGCAGAGAGAGACTTCCAGCAGAAGGAACGGTGTGTGCTAAAGCTGGAGTGGTTGAGCTGGAACCTTTCTGGAACTGCAAAATATTTAACCTGTTTAGAGTGGAGGGAGTAGCTGAAGATGAAGCTGGGAAGGGAGGCAGGGGAGAGATCTCCAGATAAGAGCTGTTGTGCCATGTTGAGGCATCTGAGAGGCATTGGACATGCTCTGGAATCTTTGAAGGCCTAAAGTAGGGGAGTGTCCAGAACATTTCCCCAGTTGAAAGATGGGTTTGTTTACAGACGTGTGGAGGGGCTAGGAAAGCTCTGCAAAATAGCATTTCCAGTTAGAGTGGTGGTGCTCAGCCCTGGCTGCCCGGTGGGGCCTTCTGGAAGACTTTCAACAGTCTGACCCCCAGTTTCATTCCCCATCAGTTTTGTCAGCACCTCTGGGGATGGGACTGAGGCATTGGTATTTTTTATTGAGTCCCAGATAATTCCATTGCACAGGCACCATGGTGAATCACTGAGTTAGAGAGTAACTGTAATTCGAATCAGATTTTATAATGTTTCAAATTAAACAAGTGCTAGCAGAATAAGGCAGCCAGAGTGAGAAGATAACAAGTAGGCAACGGTGGTCAGTTGAATGAGGAGGGGGTTGATTATTTCTGGATTGGGTCACTGGGATGATAATGATCATATTATCAAGACTCGGTCATATATCAATACTGAGAACGTGAAGGATAAGCAGGCTTGGGTATTAGACCTTGCTGAGTGGGCATGAGAAAAATAAGGAATTTGATTTTTAAATGTGGGTATTGAGGGAAAATGATAGAGGATAAATGGGCAGAGAAAGAAATGGAAGGAGAGAAGCCAGAGGTGCCATTGAAAACTCAGGAGACAAGAGTAGATAATTGATGAGTGAGATCCCTGAAAAGACAGGACATGCAGAGACACTAACGAAGTAATTTACTAATGAGAATTTCCACTCAGAGAGAAAGAAGTAAAAAGATGTGAGGATGCACATAGATTCACAGGTCCAGGAAGAGAAGCTATAATAGAGCCTGATGACCTGGTTTCCTTAATTGTCATTTTTTCCCCCAGAGTTTCAATATTGAACCTCTCACAGGTACTTTCTGGGGTGATCTCCTTTGTTATATTAGATTACTACAAAAAACATTGATAAACTGAAGTTTCTCAAGAGGAGTTAAATAATTGAGACAGTTTATAAAATTACCAGTTAGCTTTTCATTTCATGGGTAGTCCTTGGCTGCCTTGATTTGAAACTTAAAGTGTTGGGGGTGCCTGGGTAGCTCAGTCAGTTAAGCGTCTGACTTCGGCTCAGGTCATGATCTCGCCATCTCTGAGTTCGAGCCCCGTGTTGGGCTCTGTGCTTATAGCTCACATCCTGGGTCCTACTTTGGATTCTCTCTCCCTCTCTCTCTGTCCCCTCCCTTGCTCATGCGTGCTCTCTCTCTCTCTCTCTCCCTCTCTCTCAAAAATATGTTAAAAAATTGTTTTTTAATTTAAAGTGTTGAAATCACTTGAAAACACTGTACACATCCCATAGTTTCCAATATCACTAACTAGGTAGCATCATATTTTTTTTCTATAGTATGATAAAACCTAAAAAAACTACCAACTCATTTTGAAACCATTGTTAACTTTTAGTATGAATATTTTCTATTATACTATAAATATAAATAAATTCTAATAGATATTTTACTTCATATTCTACTTCATACTTTTTTTTATTCTCTGGTAGCAATAAAGACCTAACTGGATTTCTCAACTCTGATATAAACTGTGATTTGCATTATGTATTGCATTGTTCTTTCCTCTAAAAACCCACTAAAAGTCCAATAGCCGATTGTCAGACAGGCTGAACTATTTATTTTATAGTTTTCCTATTCAGCAGAACTAATTGTATTCACTACAAGAAAGCAGTCATTAGTATGGCTTTTTAGTAAACTTCTTATTTATAACTTAATTATTAAGAGAATTATAAATTACTTAAGCAAAACTGGGATTAGCAGCATGAGTGTATAGATAGAAAGTGTCCTTGATACTGCAGACCTTAACCTCATATTTGGTATCATTTCAGGTAACATTTCATTTGTTGCGTTTCCAGTTTCCAGCACCAACTCACCAACAAAGATTTTACCAAAAACCTTAGGACCAATAAATGTGAATGTTGGACCCCAAATGGTAAGAAAATCATCAAATATTAGAATTTGAAATTTTGCTTAGGCAAGACTAATGTAAAGGATAATCGTACTAAAGCTGCGGGTCAGAAATTCCCGTTTATTGTTTTAACTCAGTCACTTTTTTAAAAAGTTTTGTTTTCATCTGAATATAACTGATTAGGTCTTGAGAAAAAGGCATTGTACTCTACAGTATTTTCATTGTATTTGAATCTATGATGTCTCGGTGTGTAATATCAAGGTTTTTTGTTTTGGGGGGTTTTTTTTGTTTTTTTTGCTCCCTATGTGAGGCTTCTCTAGTTTTTAATTGTTTGATTAAATTGGTTCATAATCTGTTGTTTTATGTTCTCTTTTTTCTTACAAAATAACTTTTATTGGGGCGCCTGGGTGGCTTAGTCGGTTAAGCGACCAACTTTCGCTTAGGTCATGATCTCGCGGTTCGTGGGTTCGAGCCCCGCATCGGGCTGTGTGCTGACTGCCAGCTCAGAGCCTGGAGCCTGTTTCAGAGTCTGTGACTCCCTCTCTCTCTGACCCTCCCCTGCTCACGCTGTCTCTCTCTCTCTCCTAGAAATAAATAAAAATAAAAAAATAAAAAAAAATAACTTTTATTGCCCCAAACTATATACTCTTATATAAATTGAATATGACCCAACAGTTAATCTATACTGAGAGCTACTAATCTTAAGCAGCAGAAATAATGAATGAAAAAATGGAAAATATTTAACTGTTTCTCTGAAGATATTCCGTTAATTATGCTAAAGTTTGAGGTATACAACACTTTTAGAAAGCCTTATTTGTAAACAAAGTTGCACGCAATTACTCTAAAAACTACTTAATGTCTTGGTCTCACCCACCTTTAATGAAAGTATATAAACAGTTGAACAGTAAACCTTCAATGTCAGTTCTTGTGTGTTCTCATTTATAGAGCAATAAGGATAATACTATTGTGGACTCTGTTAAGTGGCAAATTATTTAGGCAAAAAATATATTTTAACATACTTAGTGGCTATGGCAAATCTTTAAGATTTTAAGACATTCTAGAAATGACATTTTTCTTGATCACTTGAGAGCTGTTAATTATCTGCAAAATTCGAGCCAAAAGATCTTACACAATTTACTGTAACTATGTGAAGAATGTAATCTAGCTCCAAACCACATGGAGACTTAAGCTCAGGTAAGTGTCCCCATTTGAAGGTAGTTCAGGGTATATTTCAGACATTACTAAGCTTTTGCTTCTCACCAGCCACTGCAGTGGGTGCAAATGAGATAAGGCACCTAACCTTTAAGTCTGTATTTTGAAACACTTTTATATAAACACCAAAATTAAATAAGCATCCCCAAGCCCTTATAAGTTTCGCCCTTAGAGTACTCCTCTATTTTGAGAAACTGTTCCCTGTCAGTATTTTAGTGATGCTGCCATGGCTCAAATTTGAATTCCTCTTTGGGCAGCAGTTTTCCTTTCCATTGTCAATTTGAACTAATGTGTTACAGGAGTAGTTTTAAACTTTAGTTTTGACAATGATAGGTGGTCTTTTATACCACTTATCCCCATTCCTTCAAACCTCAGAATCAGCAAAACAAAGGTCAGAAGAAGGGAAGGAGATTTGGGGCTCTTTAAACCTCACCTTAATTTGTCTCCTTAATTCTGAGCTGCGTTTTACAGTTCTTAGTTCTTGGACAGGAATGGGCGCTTTCTTTTTGAGCTCTTCATGGTTGTAGCACCCCAGTTAGCTCCACTTCTCTCTTCTCTTGCTTATCTCTTCTGAATACTGTCCTCTCACCCTCAGTCTCTCATCTCTGGTTAAAAAAGCATTTTCTTAAGTTGAAAAATTCTTGAATAAAACCTCACCCAGTTGCTTCTTACAGTTGTCTTTCTCTACTTTCCCTTTAAATTTCACATGTCTCTTTGCAAACCAAGTCTTAATGGTAGATAGAAATTTCAAAACACCTCAAGAAGAGAGTAGTTTTCTGTGTTAATAGACACCAGTTTAGCAATAACTGTATTAGTTTGGGATACTTTGCCTTTACTTAAAGGTATCTTGTTATATATATAAATACACACACACACACATACATACACTATATGTATGATAATCTCATAGCTATTTTTTTTTTTTTTTTTACAAATAGTTTATTGTCAAATTAGTTTCCACATAACACTCAGTGTCATAGCTGTATTTTGACGTGATTAAAAAGTACATGTTTCTTGGGGAGCCTGGGTGGCTCAGTTGGTAGGCATCTGACTTCAGCTCATGTTATGATCTCACAGTTCGTGGTTTGAGCTCAGAGCCTGGAGTCTGCTTCAGATTCTGTGTCTTTCTCCTCTCTCTGCCCCTTCCCTGCTTCCTCTCTCTCTCAAAAATAAATATTTAAAAAAAAAATTTTTAAGTACATGTTTCTTACAGTGAAAACTAAAATTTTGTGAAATAATGAAATCCTTTATTATAATCCTTTATAATTATATAGATTCATTTCCCCTTCAGAATACAGGTACTCTCTTGGTATCTGTATTCTTTCTTTTGTATCTTTTCTTTCTTTTTTTAAATTGAAGTATCATTGGCACACAATATTACATTAATTTCAGGTGTACAACATATGATTGGACAACTCCATGCTTTATGCTATTCCCCACCAGTGTAGCTACTGTACAAGGCTGTTACAGTCTCTTCGCTCTTACTGTAGATGGCAGTAGTACATAAGATATACTGATTACAGGCAGAAAACCTTGAGAATGAGATTCAGTTACTATATGATTTTCATAGCCCAACTGTAATCCATTGTCAAAAAAACCCACATAATTACCTTTAAATTAAGGATGTCTTTGGGCATGGGGAGAGGTGGGCACTTAAGTTTAAAATAAGTGTTTATTTTCCCTGTTAGATCAACAGAATATAGGAAGTAATTACTTCTAATTTCAACTTGGGATTTCAAAATTAAGGTTCAGTTTTATAAAGCATATCTGACCCATCCCCTTTATAATTTTCCTGGGTTCAGTGGTTGATCAAGTTCTGTTGACTTTTGTTTGTGTTTCTTAATGTTCACTGTCATTGTCCTAATTTAGGAACTCATCGCATCTCACATGAACTTCTAAATTGTCATTTTAGTTCAAGTCCATCATCTCTCCAATTTGTTCATTCAGGAAATGTTTACTAGGATTTCCATTATTAAGGACATACCAGGCACTGTGCTAAGAGAAAGGAATGGAGTATTGCGAATCAGTCTCAGATCAGCAAAGAATATCAGCTGACAGTCTTGACATTGAGGAGGAAAAGAATAAATGAAAACATAGCAATTCATTTACAGAGCCCTTCTCAATAATGATAACTAGTTTTTTTCTATGTCCTATTTCCCTTCATCCTCTCTTCATCTTTACTTTTCTATAAAGCCTTTAAATCAGGTAAACTGAGCCTCTAAGCTACTGATAACAAATATAGAAAAAAATATAGTAATAATATTGCACAAGGGCCCCTGGGTGGCTCAGTCAGTTGAACATCTGACTCTCAATTTCAGCTCAGGTCATGATCCTAGAGTTGTGCGATTGAGCCCTGAATCAGATTCCATGCTGAGTGTGGAGTCTGCTTAAGAGTCTCTGAGTGCCTGGGTGGTCTACTCAGTTAAATGTCCGACTTTGGCTCAGGTCATGATCTTGTGGTTAGCGAGTTCAGGCCCAACACCAGGCTTTGTGTGAACAGCTCAGAACCTGGAGCCTGCTTCAGATTCTGTGTCTCCTTCTTTCTCTCTGCCCCTCCCCTGCTTGTGCTCTGTCCCTCTGTGTCTCAAAATAAATAAACATTAAAAAAAAAAAAAAAAGATTCTCACTTGTGCTCTCTCTGAAATAAAAAAAAATAACGGTGCACATATTATGCAGTCTGTCTCAAGGGTAAGTTGGAATGCTTAGAATTGTTTTATGGAGACACCTATTCTAGAAATAGAGTAGACCGAAGACAAATCAAATACTCAAATTTTCCTTCTTAAGCTTCACACTCAAGGTCAGCTTGATATAGAACATCTGAGTGTGTGAGGCGGTGATTGGTGAGAATGATGTCCTTTATATTGTAGAGTATTTCCTTACTGGACTTTATGTAGACCTTTCTGGCATACCAATGAACAAAGAAACTACTTTTTTTCATTTTAAGAGCTAGGTCTTGGGGCACCTGGGTGGCTCAGTCGGTTGGGCATCTGACTTCAGCTCAGGTCATGATCTCACGGCTTGTGAATTTAAGGCCCATGTCAAGCTCTGTGCGGACAGCTGAGAGCCTAGACCCTGCTTTGGATTCTATGTCACCCTTCTCTCTCTGCCCTCTCCTGTTCTCTCCCAAAATAAACAAACATTAAAACATTAAAAAAAAAAAAAAAAAGAGCTAAGTCTTCTGTCTCAGTTCATTAAGTATTTATTGTGCCTTTTCTATGAATATCTCCTAGCACTATACTAGGCTCTGCAAACATTCACTCTACCTTTAAAGATTTTACACTGAAATGGAGGTGCAGATGTGGAGTGGAGTGTGCAGAGGGTAGGAGATACAAACATTGTCTAATATCCATATTTTCTCATGAGGTAAGCTTCTGAATTCCTCACTTAATAATCCTTGGAATATAATAGAGAAACAGAATTCCCCAAATACCTATCAGTGCTTATTGTCTTTTGTTTTTATTTTGTTATCTATAGAATTAACTTATTAAAATTATTTCCTAGGCATTTGTATATAGTAATATGTCCCTAGGCCCAAATTGGCAAAATGCTGTACACAAACAGAGGTAACTAAGTTCTTAAATATTTAGTAACTGAACAAATGTTGACAAGACTTTATTTTTTATTTTATTTATTTATTTTTTTTAACGTTTTATTTATTTCTAGGAGAGAGAGAGAGAGAGCATGAGCAGGGGAGGGTCAGAGAGAGAGGGAATCACAGACTGAAACAGGCTCCAGGCTCTGAGCTGGCAGTCAGCACAGAGCCCGACGCGGGACCTGAACCCACGAACCGCGAGATCATGACCTAAGCGAAAGTCGGACGCTTAACCGACTAAGCCACCCAGGCGCCCCTTCTTTATTTTTTATTTCAATAAAATTTTTTTTAATGTTTGTTTTTGAGAGAAAGAGAGAAAGAGCGCATGCATGTGCAAGCAAATGAGCAGGAGAGTGGCAGAGAGAGACAGAGAATCCGAAGCTGGCTCCGTGCTGACAGCAGAGAGCCTGATGTGGGGCTCCAGCCCACAAACTGTGAGATCATGACCTGAGCCAGTAGGACACTAAACCAACTGAGCCATCCAGGCACCCCAACAAGACTTTAAAAACCAAGTCTGCGGCCCCTGGGTGGCTCAGTAGGTTAAGCCCCAGACTCTCGATTTCTGCTCAGGTCATGATTTCATGGTTGGTGGACCTGAGCCCCATGTCAGTTCTCTGCTAACAGCGCAGAGCCTTCTTGGGATTCTCTCTCTCCCTCTAGCTTTGCCCCTCCACTGCTTGTGCACCTGCGTGCAGTCTCTCTCAAAAATGAACAAACATTTAAAAACCAAGTCTGAACTGAACTTGAAATGCAAATGAATCCTTCTCTTTGTTCTCTATAGAGCAAATTAGCAACGAACTTAATTACTAGACTTAGACCTGGCCTGCAGAAACAGGTGTCATTTGATCAGGGAGACAAAAATTAATTAGTATTTTGACCTACATAAGGCAGTAGAAGTAAAATTATTTCTTTTAAGATCTGTCATTTAAAAATTATGTGTAGGCTTGTGGGTTCGAGCCCCGCATTGGGCTCTGTGCTGGCAGCTAGCTCAGAGCCTGGAGCCTGTTTCGGATTCTGTGTCTCCCTCTCTCTCTGACCCTCCCCTGCTCGTGCTGTGTCTCTCTCTCAAAAATAAATAAAACGAAATTTAAAAAAAAACTATGTGTAGCCCACATACATGCTTTTCTCTCTTAATTGGGACTTAAACAAAACCTTAGTATTATGGAAATTTTCAAAAGTATACAAAAACAGAATCTCTTCCCTTAGAAAATCCAAAGATCTGGGGTTGCCCAGGTAGGGGCAGTCCCGTGCCTCTGGGTTGGAATGAACATTCTTCGACAGTTACCCACATGGGACCAATATTGTTGCATTAATACCCCCATTCACTAGAGCAAGCCCTTATTTTTTTGACAAAAATACTTTTAAAGACACTACTAAAATGCTAAATTGCTTTTTGTATTAATTATTATAAACATTTTTGGAGAGAAACATTATCTATTTACCAGTGAAGTCTAAGAAACATTTTGGTAACATATATCAAAGAACTTTTTTTAACTGTCTGTATCCTTAGTTCCATTAATTACCTTTCTGGAGTCTCTCCTTAGGAGATAGAAATTAAGGCCAAGATCATTGTACAAAAACGTTTGTCACAGTATTGTTTGTAATGTTGGATAATTGAATATCCATATATATCTAACAGTAGGGAACAGTAAATCCACATGATGGAATGTTTTACATTAAAATATCTTTGAAGAGGGGCATCTGAGTGGCTCAGTCAGTTGAGTGACGCGATTTCGGCTCAGGTCATGATCACAGGGTCGTGGGATTGAGCTCTGCCTTTAGGAGAGCGTCTGGATTCTTCTCGCTCGCTCGCTCGCTCGCTCGCTCGCCCCCTGTCCCTCCCTCTCTCTCCCTCCCTCCATCCATCCCTCCCTCCCGCTCTCTCTTTCCCTCACTGACACTCTCTCTCTTTCTCAAATAAAAAAAATAAGTAAATAAACAAAATGTCTTCAAAGAATATTGAATGACATGAGGAAATGCTCTTGAAAAAAGAAGATAAAACTAAATCCGTATAATAATCCAAATTGTGGGGTGCCTGGATGGCTCAGTGAGTTAAGCTTCCAACTTCAGCTCACGTCATGATCTCATGGTTCTTGAGTTCAAGCCCCACATGAGGTTCTATGCTGACAGCACTTCAGATCCTCTTTCTTCCCTCTCTCTGCCCCTCCCCCACTCATGCTCTCTGTCTCTCAAAAATGAATAAATGTTAAAAATTAAAAATAATAATAAGCTAAATTGCATAATGCCTTGGTATATATTTGGACATGAAGATCTGATTTACTGTTGCCCTAGTTTGAATACATCAAGTTCAACTGCAGTTAAGTTCTGTAATTTCAAAGAAAACTTTCTGTTTTTCTGATTTTTACATTGTTCATTGCCAACTTAATCCTTCCAAATTGCTGTTCACTTGCTGAAACCTGTATTGTGGCCTCATATCAGTATTCAAGATACTTGTGTTTTTAAGACCTTAGAATATAAGGAAATCAAAGCTTATGTTTTCGATGATTGATACTAAGTACATTTTAGGCAGTGAGATTGCCTCATTCTGTGTAGGTTAGCAATCAACATGATTTCATATGTGTATGCTTTTCTTTATAATTAAGAATATTATTTTCTGTGTCCTAACTTTGTAGATTATAAGCACACCACAGAGACTAACCAGTTCAGGAAGTGTTCTGATTGGGAGTCCATATACCCCTGCACCAGCAATGGTTACTCAGACACACATAGCAGAAGCTACTGGCTGGGTCCCAGGGTAAGACTGTTGCTGCAAGTAATCATGTTTAAAACTTTGTTTTAAGCTGTGATCCTTACCTCTCACTCTCTTGTCTTCTGTTCTTGTTTTATGTTAATCTAGTCCTTAAAAGCTAATGTGTGGCCTTTAAAATCACCTGTTTTATTTCACTTTTTATCTCAGACATAAATCATTTATCGAGGAACCATTTTTAAATACAATAATTTGTACCTGAATCTTGTGACTTTTTTCACCTCCGAAAAAGTACTACTTTTTATGATTATGACATTTAGCTGCTTTGGAGATTTAAAAACTATATTGTTTTAATAAACTTAAGAGTTACATATTAAGTGTTGGCTATCCTCGGAATTTTTCGTGACTTTTTATTTACTTAAAAACCAGAAAAGGAACTAGGAAAAGCCAAATACATTAAAATTTTTACTGAGTTTTTTGTCAGTCTTTTTGGAACCCAGGACAATTAAATCAATATCCCTTGCAGTAGTCATTTACCACATTTAGTATCAAACTTCTACATGTTTCATCTCTGCCTGTAAAAGACCCTTATCCGGCCTTTCTCTGCTCCTTACCATTTTAGCATTTAATCTTCTTATAAAAGAAAAAACTCTTAAGTTAAAGGACTCAAAACTTCATTTTGTCACTTCAGAAGTTATTTTCATGGTGACATACTGTGCTCATAGTTCTGTGTTTGACTTACAATTGTGAATTCTAGCAAGCAGACAGTAAATACTGGTTATGTAAGAGCTTTCTTGTTTCCTGGATGTCAGATGATATAATGAAATAATCCTGGTGAAGTATTTTAAACCATATACATGCTCATGTGTATTAGATACAGAGGATGCATATGTATACATCCTTTTCCACTATCAAATGAGCTGAAATGACACGATCACCTGTAACACCGTGGCCTCTATTCCTTAATACATGAGGACCTAAAAGTTACCATGGATTTCTGTACAGCCTTGAGGGATTATAACAGGAAAGCCACACCTGTGCCAGTCATATTAGCCTGCTTTGGGGATGGCCAGGGTTTGGGTATTTTCAGCCCCAGCTGTGCTTTATATTGGGGGTGGAATGATCACTCAGTCATTCTGGAGTGAGTCATACTCTCTGTGCCTTTCTAAGTCTGCAACATTTTCTCCCCATATTCCTTGAGCTCATTGCCGCCTACATTATTATATTGTGGTCGTTTTGATCCTATGACAAAATTTATTAGGTTGTGATCTCTTATTCCTATCATAAAATTACAGTTTTTATTTTATGGACATATCTTTTATATTTGTTAGATTTTTGTGTTTGAATATATTTGTTGTGGAATTAGACAAGTTATAGTAAATTATTCATAAAATAAAGCTGTCTTTAAATACCTGTTCTTTTTATGCTATCTTTTTTTTCTTTTTAGTGATAGAAAACGAGCTAGAGAATTTATAGATTCTGATTTTTCAGAAAGGTGAGTATAAGTGTTAAGTATTTTGTTTGAGAGATGCTGCTGTGTAGAGAGGAGTTTGGTGTCTGGACTATTCTAGTTTAATTAGAGATGTTTTTCTTCAGAGGACTTTAACTTAATTGAGTTTCTGCCATTATTTGATACCTCAGTGAGTGTTCTACTTCACTTATCATTACATAAACTCATTATATATGCATAGGTTCAGAAGAGATTATCCTGTGAGTAGGTTGGCTGTTGGTAGTGTTATTTAACCCTTTCCCTTTTTTTGGAGGATGAAGGGTCTTGCCAAAGTGAATATTCCTCATTACCTCAACATGCCCAGACTTTTTAATGTTTTATTGAAGACATTTAAAGATTGTAGTAAATTCTCACTTCTTTCTTAACTAAAAAGTCGAGTACAGTATAACCTTTCCTTAGATTATTAGGACACTGTTCCTCAGTGTGCATCAGAATCACCTGTGGAGTATTGAATGCTATACGAATGTCTATCAAGTCAGAAACTCCAGGAATAAAAATGATCATATAGGGTTATTAAAATTCAATATGCCGTGCAAGGCACTACATGAGATACCATATTAGTGTTGCGTTATGGGTTGGGTGTTTTTTTTTTTTTTTTTTAAGTTTATTTTTGAGAGAGAGAGAGCACAAGCCGGGGAGGGGCAGAGGGAGAGGGAGAGAGAGAATCCCAAGCAGATTCTGCACTGTAAGCAGAGAGCCCATTGTGGGGTGGGGCTCGATCTCACCAACCCTGAGATCATGACCTGAACCAAAATCAAGAGTTGAATGCTTAACTGACTGAGCCACCCAGGTGCCTCAGTGTGGCACCATATTAAAATAAGACCTGTTGTCTTCAAGGCAGGGATTCTATAAGGTTGTTACTTACTATTTTAAATAAAAATTTCCCAGCTATGCTTTCTAAATTTTATTTTTTTTATTTTTGATTCTAAGATCTTGTAACTCCTTTTTCCAGTGATGTTTTAATCTCCTTTATTTCGTTAGGTCATTTGCTCTCAGTATCTTATCTCTTTTCTAGTTTGCTACCTCTGATTTGTTGTGCACTGAGAAACTAGATAGCCAAATGTGTTAGCATTCAGTCTGAAATAAAAATGAGAAGACTCTGAGTGAGGACCTTGGGGCAATATATACTTCTAAAAATGTGTGTTTTCTTGCATCAGGACTGGCTGTACTTTAGTTCCTTTGTGGCATTTGTTACTTGCTTCTTGGCTTTTAATTGTTTTCAACAGATAAAATCATGTTTGAGGAACTGCTGTATCATATAGGATTATATAGGGGAATATATATTCTTTTCTCCCTAGTGGAAATTCCTCTTTCTAACTCCTACTGGTCTTTCTTTATGTTTATCCTTGGGATGGGCAGCAGTACAAGTTCTTACAGATGCATTTAGCAATGCATAAGGCCTTAAAATAGTACTATTCATTAGTTGTGATTGGTGGCCCTTATGTACTACAAACAGTATAAAAAATAAGATTCTATTTACACTCCTTCATAAGAGAGACCTCTAAAGGTCACATATAAAAGTGCCAAATTAAATTTGTTGGCATAAACATTGATTCAACTTTCCCTTTTTGCACATGATTCAGTGACTTTTTTCCTAGTGATTTTTGTTTATTTATTTATTTTTAATGTTTTATTTATTTCTGAGAGAGAGAGAGAGGCAGCATGAACAGGGGAGGGTCAGAGACAGAGGGAGACAATGAATCCGAAGCAGGCTCCAGGCTCTGAGCTAGCTCTCAGTACAGAGCCCAACGCGGGTCTCTAACCCACGAACTATGAGATCATGACCTGAGCCAAAGTCGGATGTTTAGCCAACTGAGCCACCCAGGTGCCCCTAGTGATTTTTATTTTTATTTTTTAATATAACTTTTCTGCAATGAATCCCACTCCCACCCCCACAATCAAATTACAAAGATTACTGCACGTGATTTTCTTTTTTAAAAATGTTTATTTATATTTAGAAAGAAGGAGAAAGAGAGAACACGAGGGAAGGGGCAGAAAAAGAAGGAGGGGACAGGGAGACTATAGCAGGGGAGGGGCAGAGAGAGAGGAGAGAAAGAATTCCAAGCAGGCTCCATCCCTTCCGCACCAGTGAGGGCTTGATCAGGAACCATGAGATCATGACCTGAGCTGAAATCAAGAGTGAGACACTTAACTGACTGAGCCACCTAGGCGCCCCTGTTTTTGTTTTTCTTACAAATGTTTATTTTCCTCCAAATGCATTGTGTTTTTCTGTAATGCTGTGAAACATCTTTGTTTCCCTTTTCCCAGAGTTGAGGTTCAAAAAGCCAGCTCTCAACCATAGACTAATCTTTATCTCTTCAGTGTTTTGTATATTGATTTAGTATTTTTTATGTAAGTGTTTGTATTCATTTTCTTCAGGGATTTATACACCAGTATATAGAGATATATCCACAGTTTTAATCCTCATCTTTAAGTGTGTCTTACACAACTGTTCCTTTGTCAATGTCATTTGTGAGAGCAAGTCAGTTTCTGAAGAAATCTTGTTTGGTAGGTAAAGGATCCTTTGAGGGATTCTCATTAGTTTTTTTCCTGTATTCTGATCCACTGGACTTCTTTTCAAAGAACTCATAGAAGCAGCTATGAAAACCTTTCTGGTCTTGTCTGGGGTTTTAATCCTGAAAGATATTTGTTAACTCTGTCTTCCTCTGGACAGAATCTGACGGTGTCTTCTACATGCATCTCTTCCAGATAGGTCTAATTTTCCATTTGGACCTCTGCTGAGGGATGGCAATGGCAGCCTGTGGGTGTTTTTCTTTGTTCCTGTCTTAAATGAAGATTTAGCACACTAGTGTTGTGTTCTTCCTGTAGGCTCATGTAATCTCAATATCTTTTTGTTGGTGGAAAAAGTTAAAACTCCACGTATCTATAATAAACTAATAACTTATAATTAACTAACGTACTTTGAACTGTAATAAGCTAATAGTAATCAAAATCAGTATAGTTAATATCTGTACAACTTCAATGATGTTTATGAAATTGCTCATTTAGCAAACATTTTTAATATCTACTAACTGTTATGTTCTAAGCATTGGAGAGAATAATAAACAAGATAGAAAAGTCTGCCCTTAGAGAGCTCATATTGTGAGGGGGGGGTATAATAAACAAGTAAGATTATTTTTATTTTTTTATTAAACTTTTTTTAATGTTTATATATTTTTGAGAGAGACAGAATGTGAGCAGGGCAGACATAGAGTTATACACAAAATCTGAGCTGTCAGCACAGAGCTCGATGCGGGGCTCCTGCATCAAAGTCAGATGCTTAACCAACTGAGCCACCCAGGCACCCCAGATTATTTTTAGATTATGATAGGTAGTATACAAAAAATAAATAAATAATAAGAAAAGGGATGGGTGGCTACCATGGAGAAGGCCTCACAAGGGAGGTGATATTTGAATGCAAAGGAGCCAGGCATATAAATACCTTAGGTGAGGTGGGGGAGTGGGGATTCTGGGCAAAGGGAGTGGCAAATGTAAAGCTCCGAAATAAGGAACCAGGTTAATGTATTTGGGGAAGCACAGTGGCCTGGAGATAGTTTGAAAGACAAAGAGTGATATGACATGAGGGTGGAGAGGTAGACAGGGATCAGATACGATGAAAGACCTTTGTAGGTCCTGGTAAGGAGTTTGGTTTCTGTTCTAAGGAGGATTTTCAGCAGGAAAATGGCATGACCTAAGTCACACTGGCTGCTGGGGGGTACATAGATTCTAAGGAGATAAGGACGCAAGCAGAAAAATCACGACTATTGCAGAGGGCAGTGGCCTGGCAGTGGAGACGGGAAAAAATGGATAAATGATGGAGATGGAACCAACAAAATTTATTGATAGATTGAAGGAAGGAAGAGGAGAAATAAAGGATAGCTCTTATTGTTTTGCATGAACAGCTAGGTGGATATTGATGCCATTTACATTTAGTGCATTTAGGAGTAGGTTTGGGAAGAATTTTGTTTTGGACATAGTGAAGTTCAATAAGTTTATTAGTTATCTAAGTGATGGTAGCATTAGTGTGTAAGTAGTATCATCAGCACCTAAGTGGTCACAAGCCTGAATGATATAACCCAAGGAGGGAGAAAGCGAAGATCCATAAGGAATAAACATTTATTTCCCATTTTACACCTCCTCTTCCGCCCATACCCAACACAACAGATACATACTTCTAGGAAAGTAAAGTTTTTTTTCTAAATTATTTTACTAAATCACCACATTAAATTATTTTGCTGATTTACATATCCTTACTGGCTCATTTAAGTGAGAAATGAAGTTCTTATTACTTTTGTAAATAAGAATATTATTGGGAAAATATAAAAAGACAGTGGTTATGGGCTCTAGTTAAGCACCTAGAAAGATAATATTCTTTGGGTATAATTCATTTGAATACTATTAAAAAAATTATGAAAGTTAACATACATTTCAGGCTATACCATATCGGTAGTTTTGTTTTCTATTTATTTTCCCTTTTTTATTTCTCAGTTTGGCTTTATTTAATAAAGAATACTTCTTACTGTTTTCTTTATTTTATTTATAGACTAATAGAGATCATGAGTTTATACCCTGTAGATATATTTTGGTGTTATTTGGAAAGAGGGTCTTGGTGTTCCAAAGGGCTCGATTCTAAGAAAATGTGCAAACTCTAAGATTCATAACACTTATATATTATATATAATATATATACAAGATCTTAGAATCAAAAATAAAAATATAAAAAGCGAGAATGAGGTGGCTGGGTGGCTCAGTCAGTTGAGCATCTGACTTCAGCTCAGGTCATGGTATCGCGGTTCCTGGGTTCTGGCCCACATCAGGCTCTGTGCTGGCAGTGCAGAGCCTGCTTCGGATTCTGTGTCTCCCTCTTTCTGCCCCGCTCACACTTGTCTCTCTCAAAAATAAACATTAATTTTTTTTTTAATTAAAAAAAAAAGCGAGAATGAAGTGAGGGAAGTGATGAGGGCAATGAAATGAAGATTATCCAAGAGCACCCAGCAAGTTGAAGCTTTCCAATCCTCCAGATCCCTTGTACTTCCCATTTCATCTCCATACACATTGATATTACACCAAAGACATTTTTTCCCCAGGGCTGAAACTTAGAGAATTGATATCAAGGAAACAGAACTCTGTGATTGGTTAAGCTTGAAATTGGCTTCATTCATTTAGATATTTTCTTTTTTATTTTTTAATGTTTATTTACTTTTGAGATCGAGAGAGGGAGACAGAACATGAGCAAAAGATGGGGAGAGAGAGGGAGACACAAAATCTGAAGTATGCTCCAGGCTCAGAGCTGTCAGCACAGAGCCCAGTGCTGGGCTCAAACCCACAAACTGTGAGATCAAGACCTGAGCCAAAGTCAGACGCTTACTGACTAAACCACTCAGGCACCCCATGTTCCTTAACTTTCGAAGAAGTTTTTATAGACTTGGTTGCAGGAGCAATCCCCTATCTGTGTACTATAGATTTTAGCTATTCTAATTTCTGTTGAATCTTAGTGTGGGTATAGGTTGGGCTTTGGCATGATGCTCTACCACACTTCCAAAGAGCAAGCTTAATTTCTTGATTCAGCCAGTGCTGAGTAGTATCCTTCAGTTTCATATTGCTTATGAAAATTCTGGCAACTCATGAAGAGAAAAATCACCTGTGGTATCATTTAATCCTCCCTCACAGCAACCTTGTGAGACGGGCACTTGTATTTCTGTTTTTCAGACAGGTGAAGCATCATGGGTCAGAGCTAAATGAAGTAAACTGCTCAAAATACATAGCTAATAAATAGTTTACCATTGTTGATATTTAACCAGTTTTCTTCAAGTTCATGAACTGAACTAATCTTTTAAAATTATTTTATTTTATCTTTATANGTCAGCACAGAGCCCGACGCGGGGCTCGAACCCACGAACCGCGAGATCATGACCCAAGCGAAAGCCGGACGCTTAACCGACTAAGCCACTCAGGCGCCCCTGCTCCCCCCTTTTTTAAATGTTTGTTTATTTCTTTTTGAGAGAGAGCACAAGTGGGGGAATGGCAGAGAGAGAGGGAGACACAGAATCTGAAGCAGTCTCCAGGCTCTGAGCTATCAGCCAGAGCCCAATGTAGGGCTCAAACCCAGGAACTCTGAGATCATGACCTGAGCCAAAATAGGATGCTCAACCAGCTGAGCCACCCAGGGGCCCCTTATTGCTCCTTTTTTAAAAAAAGACCTAGAATTACATGAAAAACCTGCTCCATCCCTGGCTTTTAAAAAGTTTATAAACATGGAATTGAGAATTTTGTTTACTTTAAACCATTATCCAGTTCTTAGCATAAATATAAAACCCCATGCACAACATATTTCTTTCAGAATAACTCATGCACTCCTATTTTTAGCAATTCTTATTTACTTTTGTCGCCTACCTTGTACTAATTATACAAATTTATGTGTGGCCAGCCATTTGTATCTAAATACCCCAAACTCTGAGGGCAAATCAGCATAGTGTGGGCTTTGTGTGAAAATATATGTAGCAAACAGGAATTGGTAGATTCCTTTCAAAAATGAAATTACTTAGAACAGTGACTAGTACATATATAGCATTCAGTAAGTATTTACTATTTGCCACTACCACTGGGTTTAAACTGAATAGGCCGTGATCCAGTTTACGTAGAAAGATCACCATAATGACCCTATGGAGGAGGGATTGGAATGCCTCTAGACAGCACAAAGGAGAACCCTTATAAGGCTCTGGTTATATTCTTAGAGAGATTATGAGGGCCTGAACTAGGGCAGTGGGAGTGCAGAGAAGAAGTGAAATTCAAAAGCTAGTTAGGACTTGAATTAGATTAGATTTGATAGAATTATATCAATTCGTTAGAAAGGGACTTAGAAGAACATAGGATGAATCTGGGTTTTGGCTGGGGTGATTGGGTGGATGGTCCTGTCACTCATCTAGATGAGAACTGCAGTAGGATCCAGAGTTATATATTGTGTACGTTGCGTTGTCCTTTATATTAATATGGTATTGTGATGTTTAAAGACCCCTTCCTGAGAAAGCTGGGCTGACTATAGGAAACTGAGGTTAAGGACTAAACCATTGTAAATATCACAGCTATGCTCAAACCATTCTTTTTTCTCTCTTTTTAAAAAACTCTTCAGAGAATTTAAAATGTAGAAGTAGATGACTAATATCATGAACCTCCTATGTTTGCACATATCTGAACTTCAACAATAATCTATTCATGGCTTATCTCATTTTGTATATATTCCCTCCTGTATTGTTGTAAAGCAAATCCCTGACATCCTATCATTTTCATCATAAATCTCTCTGTGCTTCTATCTAAAAAAACTTCTTCTTAAATATATCTACAATATCATTGTTATACCTAGAAAAAATTAACAATAATTCTTTAATATCAAATATGTAGTAAGTATTCAAACTTCTAGCTGTTTCAAATGTCATGTTTTGTTTGCTGGGGTTTTTTTTGTAAAATAAAATTCAGTTACAGAAAAATCACCAAAAAGCAAATGTATGACTAATGAATTACTTTAAGGCAAACAGTTTTATAACCATCGATCAAGAAGCAGAACCCAAAAGCCATGTTCCATCCCAATCACTATACCCTCTCTCCCCTGTAAATAACCATTATCCCGATTTTTATAGTAATCACTTCCTTGCATGTTTAAATAGTTTTACCTAAATGTGCATCCTTTGGCACATTTTAGTCTTGTCCATTAAAAAAAAAAAAAAAGTTGAGAGGAACCCCTGAGTGGCTCATTCAGTTGAGCATCCCGACTTTGGCTCAGGTCATGATCTCACGGTTTGTGGGTTCGAGTCCCGCATCAGGCTCTGTGCTGACAGCTCAGAGCCTGGAACCTGTTCAGATTCTGTGTCTCCCTCTCTCTCTGCCCCTCCCCTGGCTTGTGCTCTGTCTCTCAAAAATAAATAAACGTAAAAAAAAAAAAAAGTTAATATCTTTTATATATAGATTTCGCTTCTGTCCCATTATTTTCCTTATGCTTTAGTTGTTGAAACTAGGCTATTTGGCCTCTGCAGTTTCCCACAGTCTAGATTTTATCTATTTGAAACTCACGTGCATCTCAATATACTCCACTATTTTCTGTATTTCCTGTAGTTTGGCAGTAGAATTCAGTGGCTCTATCAGACTGGTGTTTGATCCTTGGCAAGACTATAGATAGTGGTGTATTCTTTCATCTCCTTTTTTAATGATGTGAACACAACCGGTGTTTAATGGTTATAACTGTTAATTTCTTGTGGGTTGCAATTAGTGTTATTCTAACTACTGGCACTATCTTTATATAAAGACACTTTCCATCTTTTGCCCTTTATTTACCTGGAGGTACAGTTCCTCTAAGAAAGCAGGATACCTGCTTGACCCTTTCCCTTTATTGTCCAGTTTTCGAGATGACGACTTTGTTCCTGGTCTTCCTCAGAGGTGACCGGATCTTCACTTTTAAAAATATCATTAGGGGGTGCCTGGGTGGCTCAGTCTGGTTAAGCATCGCACTCTTGGTTTCGGCTCAAATCATGATCTCACAGCTCGTGAGTTTGAGCCCCACATCAAACTCTGTGCTGACAGTGTGGGGCCTGCTTGGGATTCTCCTTCTCTCCCTCTCTCTCTGTCACTCAAAATAAATAAATAAACTTAAGAAACTATCATCATGAATTTATTAATTTAAACATACTTGATTGGTTTCATACATGTGTACTTATTATCACAGTTAACCTTCAATTGTCCCATCTTTGGCTAGTGAGAGCCTCTTTTAATTGACTCTTGAGTCTCTTTGACATAATCCTAGTAGTCTTTGATGCTTGTTACCTGATTTTAAAAGATATTCGAAGTTCATCCTCTGTGTTTCCTTCCTGGCCTGGAATCAACCATTTCTCTAAGAAGCTTTGATATCCTTTAGGGAGATATGTCAAGTTTCAGTTAGGGAATACAGATGCTCATTGCTACAAGATTCGTCTTTTTTTTTTTTTTTCAGTTCTTTTAAATGGACAGAGATAAGATATATACACATATAATACATTATGAGTTCATATTGATACTTCCAATTCAAATCTTACTAAGTATCTTTTCCATTACATCTCATTTCCCTTTCTTCCATACTGAGAATCCTGGGTGGGTGCCTGGCTGGCTGAATCAGTAGAGTACATGACTCTCAATCTCAGGGTCATGAGTTCAAGCCCCACATTGGGCATGGAGCCTACTTAAAAAAAAAAAAAAATGTCAACATACAGAGAATCCTGATTTTGAAGGACATAGGGGATGAAAGGGTGATAGAATCAGTGTATATGATAATTACTTCATTGGTTTTATGCCATATTACATTGCTTACTGCCCCAAGTAATAATACTAATATTACCATTAATGTGGTTACTGAAAACATTAAAAGTGTTTTGCATATGTTCTTTCACCATTTCTAAAAAATGTGTATTTATTTATTTTGAGAGAGAGAGCAAGGGAGGGACAGACAGAGAGAGAGAGATTGAATCCCAAGCAGGCTCTACACTGTCAGTGCAGAGCCCGACACGGGGCTCAATCTCGAGAATCATGAGATTGATCATAACCTGAGCTGAAATCAAGAGCCAGATATTCAACTGACTGAGCTAGCCAGGTGCCCCTCTCCCCATTTTTTAACAGTCATACTTTATCCACGGTGATGGAATGTATACCCACTTATATACTATACTTTTTCCCTCCTAGCCCTCGTTTAGTCTTAGATCTGTTGGTAACTGTCTATTTATTACTCACCAGGTGTTATGTCCATGTCTCTGTAGTCATTTTGATTTTTAGAAGCTTGTTCTCTAGTGGTTTCTTTGGGAAGAGCTTATGGGTATAGTAATCCCTGAGTTTGTGCATTTTATATTTGAATTAAATTTAATTTGAATTAAATTCAGTTTTACTGAATACAAAAGTCCTTGGCTCATACTTTCTCTCAATTTCCTAAATATACTTACTTTCCTCTGGCATAATGCCTTGCTGTCGAAAAATCTGATATTCTTCACTTCTAGATGCATGAAGGATTCTTTTTCTTTGAAATTCAGAATGTTTTTGTATTTGTCATTCTGGGTTGATATTTTATTTCTAAACATTTTCTTGAATTTAGCATTTAGCATTTATTTTGTTTTCTTGCTTTGATCTTCAGATACTCTTAACTGTCTGTAGATACTTTGCTTACCTCCAATATTTGTCATTTTCTCTTGAATATCAGTTGTGGGAGTCCTACAGACTAGACTGTTGCAACCTTATTGTGCTCCTTGCACTCAGCTGGGATTGAAGAGGGTAAAATTCCTTGTCTCAGTTGATGCTCTCAAATTGGTCTCTTGTGCTTTCTAGTACATTCTTGTTGACTATTTTGGGATTATCCTTTTCGGAGTTCCATTATTATTTTTTTTTAATGTTTTATTTATTTCTAGGAGAGAGAGAGAGAGACAGCGTGAGCGGGGGAGGGTCAGAGAGAGAGGGAGTCACAGACTGAAACAGGCTTCAGGCTCTGAGCTAACAGTCAGCACAGAGCCCGACCCGGGGCTCGAACCCACGAACCGCGAGATCATGACCTAAGCGAGAGTCGGATGCTTAACTGACTAAGCCACCCAGGCGCCCCTCGGAGTTCCATTAGATGCAGCCCCACTGAGGGGCGCCTGGGTGGCTCAGTCAGTCAAGCATCCGATTCCGGCTTAGGTCATGATTTCACAGTTCGTGGTTCGAGCCGCGGGTCGGGCTCTGTGCTGACAGCTAGCTCAGAGCCTGGAGCCTGCTTCAGATTCTATGTCTCCCTCTCTCTCTGATCCTCCCCTGCTCATACTGTCTCTCTCTCTTTGTCTCTCTCAGAAATAAATTTTAAAAAACATTTAAAATTTTTAAAAAAGAAAAGATGCAGCCCTATTGAGTATTTCTTTATTGTGTAGGCTTTTTGACTATCAGTAGTTTGTATTCTGGGGCCTGTCATCTAGTTTGTTGTAAATGTTAGCAAGGAGTTTTGGTTTTGCTGTCTAGTGCTCGCTTTTTATGTGAGGATTTGGAGAATTTGAAAACTATGCTGTTGTTGCTGTTTTCCCAGATTCCCCCATAACTGGGGTGTGTGTGTGTGTGTGTGTGTGTGTGTGTGTGTGTAGTCTATTTGAATAAAAATTTAAATAAGTTTATATGTCTTATAAAAATCTGTAGATTCCCCTCTGTATCTATCCTCCCCTCTTACTCCCCTTCTCTCTCTCTCCCTCCCTCCTTTTTTCCCTAACAGTTTTTTAGTTGAAGAAACCGCTTTTGGTATCCTAAAGAGAAAGTCTAAAGACTTTGCTTACTGGGCACCTGGGTGGCTCAGTTGGTTAAACGTCCGACTCTGGTTTCAGTTCAGGTTATAATCTCATGATTCCTGAGACTGAGCCCCTTGCTTTGGACTCCATGCTGACAGTTTAGGATTCTCTCTCTCTCCTTCTCTGGCCTGTTTCCCACTCATGCTCACATGCAAAGTTTGCTTATGAGCAAACCTTTAAAGTGGTAGGTAGCTGGATCTAGAGTCTTGATCAGATTCCAGTTTCACAATAAAGTTGTAGATTAAAAACAAACACTGGATAGAACAGCGCAAAGGAGAGCAAACAGTACAGAAACAGAAGCACTGGAGTGAAAAAACTCAAGTTGAAAACTTTACTTTGGCAAATAGGCAAATCCATAGCAACAAAGAATAGAATAGTAGACACTAGGCAATGAGGTATGACTGTCAGTGGGTACAGGGTTTCTTTTTAGGGTGAAGAAATTAGACTGTGGTGATGATTGCATAACTCTTAAAAACCACTGAATTGTATACTTTAAAAAATTGAATTTATGGTATGAATTATATTTCAATAAAGCTATTATCTTACAAAAGGAAGTTAGACTTAAAAACAAAGAGGAATACCTAATCCTTTGAAACTGATAGGAAGAAGGTTGGCATGGTAAACATGCTCTTAAGTTTGTAGGTGACCTATCCTATAAGCTCACTTATAAAGTGAGACTTAATTATTTAACTATCTATTGAATATATCGATTGGAAAATTCTGTTGAGATGTCAAACTTGGTATCATTGCTGACCAATAGAAATGTAATTTTCTTTAATGTTTATTTATTTTTGAGAGAGAGAAAGAAACAGAGCACAAGCAGGGGAGGGACAGAGAGAAACACACACACAATGCAAAGCAGCCTCTGAGCTGTCAGCATAGAGCCTGATGCAGGGCTCGAACTAATGAAAAGTGAGATCNGATCATGACCTAAGCGAAAGTCGGACGCTTAACCGACTAAGCCACCCAGGCGCCCCTAGTTTTTAATTTTCTAATAATTAAAAAAACAAAAACAGATGTAAAATTAATTTTTTAAAGGTTTTATTTATTTTCGGTGTCTGGATAATTCTTTTTTCTTTTTTCTTTTCTTTTTGTTTTTTTTTTTTTACTCCAAGCTAGTTAACATATAATAATCTCAGGATAAGATCTCAGGATAAGATTTTATTTTTAATGATCTCAGGATAAGATTTTATTTTTAATCTGTATGCCCAATGTGGGGCTTGCACTCAAAACCCCCAGATCAGGAGTTGCATGCTCTACCGACTGAGCCAGCCAGGCACCCCTGAAATTAATTTTTATGTCTCTTATTTAATCCAGTGTGTCTAAAATATTATATTTCAGGGGTGCCTGGGTTTTGGCACAGGTTATGATTTCATGGTTCATGAGTTTGAGTCCCACGTCGGGCTCTGCACTGACAGTGGGGAACCTATTTGGATTCTCTCTCTCACTCTCACTATCTTTCTCCCACTCCCCCACAATCCCTCTCTCTCTCTCAAAATAAACCTTAAAAAACAAATAAAATATTAAATTTCAACATGTAATTAATGTAAAAGTTACTCATGAGATATTTTACATTTATTTCTCATACAGGTCTTTGAAATTTAGTGTGTATTTGACACTTAAAACATAACTCAATTCAGACTTCCCAGATTTCAAGTGCTCAGTAGCTGCATGTGGAATATACCTAGTTATTCGACTGTGCAGATGAGGAGGTTTAAGATGGAACTCATGAACTTGTTCCTGTCTCCTTGATCTCAGTAAATGGCACCTCTTTCTGGGGTTCATTCTCATATTTCCCTCTTTCTTACCATTCACATCGGTCACTTAGTTCTGCTGATTTTTTTTCTTTAAAGGTTATACACAGCCATCTCTTCTTATCCAGTCTACCAGTTGCCCCAGTTTCAAGACTTAATTATTTCTTGCCCAGGCTTGCCTCTCAACTGGTCTTTCTGTCTCTGCTTTTGCCCCTCATAAGTACATCTTCTACTTTGCAGCCAGAATCTCTGCCTAAAAATCTCCCCATGCCACTCTCCCTATTTAACACCTTTAGTGGCTTCCCAGTATTTTAGCAGTAGCCTGACCACAGTGAATGCACAGGTGATTTTTGGGGAATTTGGGAAAAAGAAAGTAGATATCCTTACTTCATTCTTAAGTACATTTAGTCCATTTCTTAATGTATGTAACACTAGAATGTGTAAGTAATTTATGAATGAATATAATTATACTAATGGAATATGATAAAGTGCAGGTTTATCTTTGTGGTGGTACTGATGGTGCTGATGCTGGTCCTGGTGTTAAGAACACTTAACATGAGATTTACCCCCAACGAATTTTTAAGTGTACGTTATCATTGACTATAGGCACTAGGTTGTGTTAGCAGGTGTCTAGAACTCGCTCATTTTGCATAAATGGAACTTTATACCTGTTGAACAATTCCCTATTAACCCCTGGCAAGCACCATTCTACTCTGCTTCTATGTGTTTGACTGTTTGGGACACCCTGGAATCATGAATTATTTGTCTTTCTGTGACTGTTAACATAATATCCTCCAGGTCCATCCTTGTTTACTGCATACGACAGGGTTTCATTCTCTTTTAAGGCCAAACCATATATTTTTTTTATCCATTTCATCTATGTCTGGACATTTAGGTTGGTTCTATATCTTGGCTATTGTGAATAATGCTTCAGTGAATAGGAGAGTACAAATGCCTCTTTGTGAGATCCTAATTCAGTTCTTTTGGATATATATCCAGAAGTGGGATTGCTGGATTCTATGGAAATCCTATTTTAAATATTTTGAGGAATCTCCATACTTTTTTCATAGCAACTATACCATTTTTCATTCCCACCAGCAGTGTAAAAGGGTTGTAATTTCTCTACATTCTCACCAACACCTACCTTTTGTTTCTATTTTTTAAAATAGCCATCATGACAGGTGTGAGGTAATACTTCGTTGTGGTTTTGATTTGCAGTTCTCTGATGATTAGTGATGTTGAGCACCATTTCATAGAGCTGTTGGTCATTTGTGTGTTTTCTTTGGAGAAGTTTCTGTTCGTGTCTTTTGCATAGGCTAAATTAAATTAAATTAAATATTTTAATTTAGGGGTTTTTTTTGTTAATGAATGAATGGAATTTCTTAGTTTTTTTTTTTTTAATATTTTTATTTATTTCTAGGAGAGAGAGAGACAGCATGAGCAGGGAGGGTCAGAGAGAGAGGGAGATACAGACTCTGAAATAGGCTCCAGGCTCTGAGCTGGCAGTCAGCACAGAGCCTGACGCGGGGCTCAAACCCACGACCATGAACCGTGAGATCATGACCTAAGCGAAAGTCGGACGCTTAACCAACTAAGCCACCCAGGCGCCCCTGGAATTTCTTAGATATTTTGGGTATTGACCCCCTATCAGATAAAAGATTTATCTCCCATTCCATATGTTGCCTTTTCATTTTGTTGATTGTTTTCATTTGGTTTTTGCCCCAGAAAGTCTTTCTATTCTAGGTTAGATGAGATGTCCCTCTTCCTAATTCCCATGAACGTTATAAATAACTGACTTGGCACTTACCTTACTATACTGGAATTCTGTGTGCTTATAGGTCTGTTTTGTCTTTCTTCCATCTGCCAAGACTCATACTGAGGGAAAGGATTTCGCCTTATTATTTTTGTGCTCTAGTCCCTACTCCAGTTCTCGGCATATAGTTGGCACTCAGAGATTAGTAGAATTAAATTGAACCCCTGAAAATGTTAGTAAGTTATCAAAGTTTGGGCCTAGGCATTAACCAAACTTAAAATAATTGAAGCCTTAGATCCATTATTAATACTATGACCTCTGTTTGAAAATTTAGTAGATAAATGAAACTGACAGTAGGTACTTTTAATTTTAGGTGAAATAGAACTGTAGCACACAGGGGTGCCTGGGTGGCTCAGTCGGTTGAGCATCTGACTTTAGCTCAGGTCATGATCTCATGGTTCGTGGGTTTGAGCCCCGTGTCGGGCTCTGTGCTGACAGCTCAGAGCCTGGGGCCTGCTTCAGATTCTGTGTCCCTCTCTCTCTCTCGCCCTCCCCTGATCACACTGTCTCTCTCTCTCTTTCTCTCAGAAATAAACAAAACAAAACAAAAAAAAAAGAACTGTAGCATACATAGAATACCAAAAGATTAAGTATGTAAACTCTACTAGGCTACGCAGTGTTTTTGTTTTTTTCCCTTCATGGATTTATTCTTAGTGCGTAGACCAGTACCTGGTACATAATAGTAAGTTACTGGTCATTAAATACTTGTTGAATAAATGAGTGTAGAAAAGCACTCTAACTTCATACTTTATTAGGCTTTTAAGACAAAAATTAAGTTCAAAAACATTTTTTCATTCCTAATTCAATTTAAAATTTACCCCTTGAGGGGCACGTAGGTGGCTCAGTTGGTTAAACATCTAACTTTGACTGAGGTCATGACCTTGCGGTTCACAAGTTCAAGCCCCGCATAAGGCTTTGTGCTAACAGTTCAGAGCTGGAGCCTGCTTCAGATTCTGTGTCTCTTTCTGTCTCTGCCCCTCCTCCATTCACATTCTGTGCCTCTCTTTCTCAAAAATAAACATTAAAAGAAAATTTTTTTAGTTCTTTAAAATTTACCACTTGAAACAAAAATCAAATTACTATATTCTCACATTACTTATATTTTTGTAAAGGAAGTCTGGTGTATAAATATATTTTTCTCTTTTAGTAAACGAAGCAAAAAAGGAGATAAAAATGGAAAAGGCTTGAGACATTTTTCCATGAAAGTGTGTGAGAAAGTTCAGCGGAAGGGTACAACATCATATAATGAAGTGGCTGACGAGCTGGTATCAGAGTTCACCAATTCAAATAACCATTTGGCAGCTGATTCGGTAGGTAGATCATTCACTTGACATTGATGTGATGGGTGATGTAACAATGTATCTCTGGGTTGACTATATCCTTGATTTAAGGACTCAGACAAGCTAGGGAATCCCCATCTCCTTTACTTGACGGTTTCATATTGTCTAGTGAGGAATTCTTTTGCTGTTGATTTTTTGTTTGTTTTGTTTTAGAAAGGATTCTTTTATCATATACTTAAACATAAAGATGACCATGTATTTTTAAGATAAAATTTGGGGAGTTACAAAAGGAACATTTTCTTTTAAACATACCTTTTATATTTGAATGACTTTGGAGACATTTCTGAGTCCATTGTTTAGTGTTTCTTCTATGTCTAAGTCAATTAGAAAATTTTATGTTGTTTTTAATTGAAAAAATAANGGAATCCCCATCTCCTTTACTTGACGGTTTCATATTGTCTAGTGAGGAATTCTTTTGCTGTTGATTTTTTGTTTGTTTTGTTTTAGAAAGGATTCTTTTATCATATACTTAAACATAAAGATGACCATGTATTTTTAAGATAAAATTTGGGGAGTTACAAAAGGAACATTTTCTTTTAAACATACCTTTTATATTTGAATGACTTTGGAGACATTTCTGAGTCCATTTTTTAGTGTTTCTTCTATGTCTAAGTCAATTAGAAAATTTTATCTTGTTTTTAATTGAAAAAATAATACATAATACATGTCTATAAAAAATTCAGTTATGGGAGGCTGAGTTGGTTGAGCATCCAACTTCGGCTCAAGTCGTGATCTCACAGTTCATGGGTTTGAGCCCTACGTCGGGCTCTGTGCTGACAATTCAGAGCCTGGAGCCTGCTTCAGATTCTATATCTCCCTCTCTCTCCACCCCTCCCTGGTTCACACTGTGTCTCACTCTCTCAAAAGTAAATAAACATTAAAGAAAAAAATTTTTTTTTAAATATTTGCAGTTTTTTTTTCCCTAGAGATCCATCTCTTGAATTTGTATTGATCCTCTTGTTTTACAGTTAGTTTCTTTTTTTAATCTTCATTTAATATTCTCTTCTCTTTCCTCAGGTTACGTTTGTTATTTTTCTACCCTATAAACTCTGATGTATACTTTATTTACTTTGATTATTTTTGTTTAGTAATGAAAATCTTTATGGCTGTGATTTTCCTCTTGTGTGCTTCTTTAGCTATATCCCATTGATTCTGATACAATGTTATACTTTAGATATTCTGCAACTTTGGTTTTAATTTCCTTTCTGATCTAAGAATGGTGTTAGAGTTTTTATAGTTCCAGATGATGGGAAATTTTTTCTGAATTTTCACTTTTATTACCTGTGTTCAGAGACTGTTAGTTGAACAATTTATATTTTTGGAATTGCTTTGAGATTTTTCTTGTGAGCCATTAGACGGTAATGTTGTTGTTGTTGTTTTTTCTCTGGCACCTGTAGAGAAGGTATATGGCATTATGATTCTCAGTGAAAGCTCTCAAAATGTTCTACAAGACCTATGTGACCTGGCCCACCATTGCCTCTCTGATCTCATTTGCTACTACACAGTGTCTCAATTACTACACTCCAGCATACATAACATTTCTTCCATTTTTCTTAATTAAAAAAAAAATCAGAAATAGATACTGAATTCAATAAAATTCTGCATAATTTTCCTGAAAATCTAGGAGTTTTACACCGATAGTTATGAATGAGATTGGTTGGGGGGGGGAGTGTTTTGTTTTGGAGTGACTGTGCCAGATGTGCTCCTTATCAGGCTATTACACCTATTTCCTTTGTCTGCATCTCTTTGCTAAGGAGCCATGTAGTTTCCTCGTTTTTGCCCAGATATCACTGTACCAAGGTATTTTTTCTCAGCACGTTTCATCATCTAACATACATTTTTACTAACCACCCCCATCCCCACCCCTGAATACAAGCAAGGGTTGGGTTTTTTTCTGTCTATTCCCTTCTGTGTTTTTTTTTTTTGATAATTTGGAAGGTTTGTAGTCTTTAGTTCTTTAATCGGTTATCTTTATAACTTTAAGTAACTTCAATATTTTGTTTCTTTTGTTAGTTATCACCTGCAAACCAGTATCTATTGATTATGGAGAGGAAAAAATTAATATATTTATATGTACATATGTCTCCCATCTTTCCTCTCTACCACAGGATTCAGATTGACTTTATTAGTGGTGGTTGTTAAAAGAATTATATTATTGGTTGGTCATATGACTTTAAATAAGTATATTGTGCCAAACCTATATTACTACTTAGTTTGTCTGTCTGAATAGTTCATCTGTGTTGAATCCCAAGCCCTTTAAATGTTGAGGAGAATATCAGCAGGCCTAATTTGTTGCTCATTTTTGATTTTTTTAATTATATTATCATTATTTCTACAGTGTCAGGATTTGGGTTTGTTTTTTTTTTTAAGTTTACTTATTTATTTTGAGAGAGAGAGAGAGAGCCCGTCTGCTCTTGAACAAGTAGGGGAGGGGCAGAGAGAGACAGAATCTCAAGCTGGCTGTATGCTGTCAGCACAGAGCCCAATGTGGGGCTCAGACTCACAGTCCATGAGATCACAACCTGAGCCAAAATTGAGAGTCAGATGCTTAAGTGACTGAATCATCCAGGTGCCCCTACAGTGTCAGGATTTCTAGCATTTACATTCAGTTCTATAACTTAAATCTCCTATTTATCTAAGTTTAGTTCTGTACCTTACATAGATTCATCGTTCTCCACCATCCTTTATTATCATGTCATTCGATTAATTGGATTTTGTTCTTAGGAACTGCTTGTCCACAATAAATCAGGAGCTTTTTCCACAGTCTTGAGTTGACACAGTTTCCTTCTTTGAGAAAATCTTGCTACCATTAAAAAAAAATCAGCTGAAGTAAACTGTGTGTTTTAGTCCTCTGTGTAATGACATTTTGTCCACATTCCCTATTTTCATTGTAGACTAGTAACAGTTTGCAGATCAGTATTAGACCTTGGACCACATACTTGAAAAGCACTGTTTACCTAGAGCTTAAAATATGCATTCTTTTCAGAGTCTAATATCCTCCCACAATGCAGGGTTTTAGCCCCCTTTAACTCCAGTACCCCTCTAATATACATATTCTTGTTATGTATGTTAGTTCTATATATATTTTTGATGCCACAGACATTGTTTTATACAGTGAGGTTAATTGAGATATACCCAGAGATTTACCTTTCAAGTGGTCTTCATTCTATACTACGTCTCCAAACTCCCATCTTAGATCCCATCCATCTTTCTTCTACTTGAAGAAGGCCTTTTAGTGTTTTTTAATTTAAATCTGTAGGTAACATAATCTTTACTTTTTAGATTGTTTTATGTTTTAGATTGTTTGGAACTATCTTTATCTCATCGTTACTTTTGAAGGATATTTCACTGGGATAGAATTCCTTAAGCACTCTAAAGATATAATAATAATATTAGTTAAATATCTTAATATCCTATGAGTATATCTTAACCCTTGAAATTTATCACTCATTAAAAATATTTTTTAGCAGGCCTATGACCAGAAGAATATTAGGAGAAGAGTTTATGATGCTTTAAATGTGCTAATGGCAATGAACATAATTTCAAAGGAAAAAAAAGAAATAAAGTGGATTGGCCTGCCTACGAATTCTGCTCAGGAATGTCAAAATCTCGAGGTAAGTGAGGAATATCTGTTTACAGATCGTAGTTTGCTTTATTTTACATAAGAAGCATATTAATTTAGAAATACATATAATATTAAAATATTTCTAATTATTTGTGTATACTTGGTCTTGTTTTTTAAAGCAGACTCTTCTGTGTAGGATTTTAGAACTAGAAGGAGATTTGGAGAAATGTATTATTTGGATTCCTGTTGAAACTGAGGGACATAGAGATTAAATAACTTGATTTTTACTGTTTCTTAGAGAAGATATTTATTTTATTCAAGTTTAATTCTGAGTACTCTGTATTAATAAATTTTTGATAACTGATGCATAGAAATAATACTTGATGAATTGTTTTATAGATCAAAAAAAAAAAAAAAGATCAAACTGGCTGTTTACTTCTTGTGTTTAAACTTTTATCTTTGACCCTGTCTTGACAGCCAGATGGTATTCATCCATATCTTTATCATAAAGGATAGAATGTTCAGCTTGCATGAATTTTGGAATGATGTATGCAAAGACATTTTTTATTCCATTAATCGTAATCATTATAGAAAATCTGTCCTATATGAGCATGTGCCCTGACCTACTGATTTTAAATTGGTTTGACATAATTGTACTGTCATGGGCATAAATGGAATAAATTGAGGCTTTGTTTCTGGAGATAAATATGGTCGATTTCATGTTTTTCTCCATTTCTTTTTCCCCTCAGCAAATCAAACCTTATTTAGTGGTATTATACTTGTGGATGGAGGGAGAAATTAGACATTCACCAGAAGTTATAGGATGTTATTCATATGCTGCAGTGGAATTTGAGGATCGTTTTTATTACCAGTAACATTAAGCTAATAACCGACTCTCAATAAGCAAAAATCTATTAGCAGTTACTGCATATTTACCCAAAGATTATATGGGAGAAAAATCTCAGACCCCAGGAGCTTTCATTCTGATTGAGAAAAGGAAAAATGTTCAAAAGGAGTTACCCAAACTGATTGATTACTCTTGTGAAAGACGTATGTACAGACTCTCTGGAAAGGGAGATAAGGGAGGGCTTTACCAAGGAAAGAAGAATCCCTGAGCTCAGTTATGAGGGAGATATAGGAGTTTGCCCAGAGGCTCAGGGCAAGGAGGGCCGTCCTGCGTGGGCTGCTCACAGCTGAATGTGAGCGGAATGCAGGCAGGGCTAACCCGAATAGATTTCTAAGTGCAAGTACAAGGCTTTGGAACCTGATCCTGTAAACTGTGGGAAGCTATTGAAAAATTATGAAGAGGAGGGCTGATAGGACACATTCTAAGGGATCACCCTGCTGGTGGATTGGAAGTTGAACTGACTGGAAGATGAGGAGGGAAATTGAGGGAGTGGATTAGAGATGTTTTGAGTTAAGTCAGTGGCATGAAGTTGGAGAAATGTTTTAGAGGTAGAATCTATACAACTTGGCCTGGTGTTAGATGTGGGGCATGAGAGGCAAGTAGGAGCCTGGCCTGGCCTGTCCCAACTGCAGATATAATAAATACAGAGTCCTACAACATCTTTTCAGATGTAGAAAGCCACACAGATTTTCAAGTGAATGTTAAGTAATTTAGGATGGCTAGAGGAAGGATGAGAGGAAACTCCTGGTACATACTAGAGTCAATAGGGAGCACTTAAGACTTAACACGATTGTCATTTAAAGAAAGAGGAAGTGGGGTCACCTGGGTGGCTCAGTCAGTTGAGCACTCGACTTTGGCTCAAGTCATAACCTCACAGTTTGGGAGTTTGAGCCCTGTGTCAGGTTCTCTGCTCTCAGTGCAGAACCCACTTCAGATCCTTCCTCCCTCTGTCTCTGCCCCTTTCCCCCCCGCCAAAAATAAATAGTTTTAAAAAAAAAAAGGAAACATGGTTGGAGTAGACAGGAAAAATGTCATATTTGATGTTACCAACTTTTGCCCAAAGACACAGTGAGGAACTCAGAGAAAATTCAGAAAGAGTGAGGAAAATAATAGTTATGTGAAACTGGAAATTTGCCCCATAAGCATATTCCTTACCATAGGTTGGAATTGTGTATTGAATATGTAGGCTATTTGTATTAGGAGCTATGCCCACTTAAAAGCCAGTTAAACTGCGATCTTAAGTGAGATTTTACCTCATTCTTCATGTTAGGGGCTAATGTAGCAAAGTAATTAATAATAGAGTCTCTGGCACCAGGTGGCTTAGGTTCAAATCCCGACTCTTGCCACTTACTATGTGACCTTGGGCAGTTACTTAACCCTTGACGCCTGCATTTTTTTACATGCAAAATGCAGTACTTCTTCATAGTGTTTTGTGAAGATGAATTAAGATAATGTGTGTAAAGTGCTTGGTTGAGTTGCTGGCACCTAGAGTAAGTATTCACTAAATATTAGCTATTAACTCTGATCAGAACTTGAGTAACAAATAGCAGCAAGTACTGCTTGCCAAGTATTCATTAAGTGGATGGATTTCATTATAGATAACAGTTGCCATAATTATGCTATCATGCCTGCTTTCTTACTCTAACCCTGCTCCCCAAAAAGATGTGATTTGCCTTTATTGATATTGGTAGTTAAAATGGGTGGAGTTTGAAGAAAAATTATTGATAACTCAGAATTGGGACCTGAAAGGTAGGAAGTACTTTATATACCACATATGTTCACGTTCTTTTGTAACCTGTGTTTTAAAGATCGAGAAGCAGAGGCGGATAGAACGGATAAAGCAGAAGCGGGCCCAGCTGCAAGAACTTCTCCTTCAGGTAAAGATGCCGGGATGGTTTTCATTCTCTTCTGTATTCTGCTGCTCTGCTTACTTGTTTTTAAAGTCAGTGTTTAATACTTGGGTGCCTTGAGTCGTGTCTGATGGGACCACATTGGGGCAGCTCCCTCCACATCTGAGCCCACCACCATCTATCTCCATGGTCTTCTATCTCCATGGTCTAGCTTCATGACGGTTCCATCTCTCACCATCATCATGGCCCCTGGCAGCTCACCTGCCTTGTGCATGACTCATATATGCAACGATTTACTCTTGACACTTATTCTGACTCTGAACACAGACTGTATCAGGAGTCCTTTCGTGTGTGTTTATTTTAGCCCTAATTTGGAATGTCAAGAAGTAAGACTAGTTAAACTTTAGGCACCTGGAGTAAAATAATCAAATCCACCTGTCATACTTAGTATCCTAAATAATAAAATGATGTCATGATTCAGTAAGCTTCATAGAAATACCAAAAGTTAAAATGCCTTTCTTTTAAGAAAATTAACTTTTACAGTGTAATAAGGATCCCTATATTTATACTGTTTTGGATAATTGCCTGGAATTTGGATTTTTTTTAAATATAATAGAGCCACTGTATAAAATCTTTTGAGGTAGAATCACATGGACTTATTAAAATTTTTAGTTTTGGTAATTGCAGTTGCTATGAAAATTCACTTTGAGTAGTACACTGGGGTCATTTTCATTGCAGTCAGAAACCCTTTTTAAAATGAGTCAGAGGGTCTTTATGCTTTTTTTTTTAATCAGCAAATTGTCATGAAAAGTTTTCAACCACTCATAAAACCCTCTTTGATTTGACAACTGTTAGATCTTACTTACTTTTTGATGTAATCCACTTTTCAGAAATAAAGGTAACAAGTTACCAAATATCAGCAGTTTTTTTCCGAAAGCAGTCCCTTTGTCTAAAGGACAGAATATGTTAGGTATTTTTAAATATTCCACACTTTTGTTTTTCACTTTCTAGATGCCAGGATTTGTTCATTTGTTTCACGTTCCTGTATGAATGAGAACAGCAAGGGAAGACGTTCAGCCCTTGCAGAGCCCAGGGACTAGGGCGGGGCAGAGGAGCAGCAGACAGAGCAGAGGTTGCCCAGACACAGCAGGCCCGGGACGTGATGTCTCCACCCTGATTAGGCCATTCTTTCTTCCTTACTCTGTTCCCTGTCTGTTCTTCACACCCCAACCCCATTGAACCTCCCTGAGGAGCGAGGGCTGGAGCAAGCATTTTATGTATTTTTCATACAGGATTTCCAAAAAAGGTTTTATTTGGAGAGAGGGTTCTGCAGCTTAAAAAATAAAAATAAAAAACAAACTTTAAAGCTGATGGTTTATTCCTGTGTTCCTTCTTGTGGAATTCTGCCTTCTGAGACCTGGCCTACCAGGCGCTGGCTTCTAACCCACACTGCCACTTTCTTTCCTCACCTGCCTCCGCTGTCCCTGTCTCTGCACTATTTCTCACTAGCTCACAGTCCCTCACTTCTGTGCCAGGTCTTCCTTCGATTTCCTCAAAACCTCCATGGAACATTATGGAACTTGCTTTTGGGCATAATGTTACTGAAAAAAACCTGTATTTTAGTATGCCTGTAATAATTTGTTTATCAGAAAGAATGGTCCTGGGCACGATCACCCTCATGTATGTGGAATGTTCACATCCCTAGAGAGCCTTCATAAAGAATGAAGTTGAGGGGAGCCTGAGTGGCTCAGTCGCCTAAGCGTCTGACTTTGAGTCAGGTCATGATCTCGTGGTTCATGAGTTCAAGCTCCGCATCGGGTTCTCTGCTATCAGCACAGAACCTGCTTTGGACCTCTGTCCCCCTTTTCTCTGTCCCTCCCCTGCTCAAGTTCAATATTTTTTCCTCTGCTTCTCTTTGTATAATGAACATTGTATTTTTATTTATTTTTATTTTTTACTTGTAATGTTTTTATTTTTGAGAGAGAGAGAGAGAGACAGCCCTCCTATTCTGAGACCCTCCTGCGGCACAAGGGCCACAAAGCTAGGCAGAGTATGAGAGCATCTCCTGAGATGCTGCTTCTAGTAGAAGGGAAGAGATTCTAGGCAGAAGTATTCAAACATTGCATTATTTTTCTCAGTTTTACAATAATAGCATATATTTTTCTATGTTAAGTAAATTAAGCAATGAATATAAAACAGCCCTCATTCTTCAGCAGCAGAAAATAATGAAGTGCGTGAAGTAACATTTGATAGTATTGACAGTAATAGTTTTTTGATAGTGATTGATATTGATAGTGATTTTTAGATACCCTGTTGGGGCTAGAATAAATAGCTATCCCATCTGTTTTCTGCATTTTAAGAGTAAATGTTCACTTTCTTTTTTTTTTTTAACTTTTTAATGTTTATTTATTTTGAGAGAGAGAGAGACAGAGAGTGGGGGAGGGGCAGAGAGAGAGGGAGACACAGAATCTGAAGCAAGCTCCAGGCTCTGAGCTGTCAGCACAGAGCCCGACATGGAGCTCGAACTCATGAACCATGAGATCATGACCTGAGCCAAAGTTGGTAACCTTAACTGACCGAGCCACCCAGGCGCCCCATAAATGTTCACTTTCTAGGGATAGTACCCAGTCACTGTAAGATAAAAATAATATATTTTTTTATTTTTTTAATGTTTGTTTATTTTTGAGAGAGAGAGAGCAGAAGAGAGGCAGAGAGAGAGGAAGACACAGACTCTGAGGCAGGCTCCAGGCCCCAAGCTATTAGCACAGAGCCCAGCATGAGGCTCAAACTCATGAACGGTGAGATCATCACCTGAACCGAGGTCAGACACTTAACCTACTGAGCCACCCAGGCGCCCCTAAGATAAAAATAATCTTAATCAAACTTGGGCTATGGTTTGGAACCTAAAATCAACAACCCTAGGATAAGATTGCTAAAACATAGAAAGTAACTTAAACTCATCACTACTGAGAAGATGAGACACACTGATGAAAGAGAATGAATGGATCTGACTTTAGGAGCATTTAAAACCACTCTGTTTCAGGAACAGATGAAAAAGTTGAATTGCATAGTCTTTCTAGCTGTGGAATTCTATGACACATTTGCCTTATTAAAAGGGAGTTTTAACTCATCCACATTAAATGACCATATTCTTTTTATTGATCATTACAGCAAATTGCTTTCAAAAACCTGGTTCAGAGAAATCGGCAAAACGAACAGCAGAACCAGGGCCCTCCAGCTCTGAACTCCACCATTCAGCTGCCGTTTATAATCATCAACACAAGCAGGAAAACAGTCATAGATTGCAGCATCTCCAGCGACAAGTGAGTGCAGAACTGGGGCAAGAGAGTAGGGCTGGCCTCCAGGTAACATATTCCCATCATTTGCAACATAAAGAAAGGTGTACTTCCTAATGTGAGGCCTCCCAGGCTGACCTCCTGGGGCATGTGAAACATCTTTGCAGACAGGGAGTGTTACCATATACTAGTGCATTCTTCCTCACTCATCGTCTGCCCATCCGCGCCTGGCACTGTGCTGCCCGTGCTAGATACATGGTAGAGCCTGGAGCCCAGGCAACATGTGGGTATATGTAGGCATATGTGCTAACTCTGGGCAAGTAACTGCCTGAAAGTAGACCCTCCGTGAGGGCCTGCGACAAGGTGAGTTCACTGAGGATTTACTTCCTCGTTTATTGTCGAAATATTTTACATCAACGTGTGGCCTTAAAGCGATTGTTTCTTCGTTTTACTGTATCGAAGTTAAGTGTGCTTCTGTTTATTAATTAATGGACATGAAAATGTTAGATGCGTTCTCTGCTTTTTTTTTTTTCCTTATCTATTTTATAACTAGAAGTTTATACCTTTTGACCACCTTCAGCTATTTCACCCACTTCCCTTCCCTGCTTCTGGCAACCACCAGTCTGTTCTCTGCATCTATGAGTTCTTTTTTTTGGATTCCATATATAAGTGAAATCATACAGTATGGGTCTTTTTCTGTCTGACTGATTTCAGTCAGCATAATGCCTCAAGGTCCATCCAGATTGTTGCAAATAGCAGAATTTCCTTCTTTTTTATGGCCAAATATTCCATTTATACACACACACACGTTTTCTTTATCTGTTCGTATGTCAGTGGACAGTCAGGTTGTATATCTTGGCCATTGTAAATAATGCTGCAGTGAACATGGGGGTGCAGATATTTTGTGAAATAGTGCTTTTATTTCCTTCAGATATATACCCAGAAGTGGAATTGCTGGATCATATGGTAGTTCTATTTTTAATTTTGTTCTATTTTTAATTTTTTTACATTTTAACTAAGATTGATGATGATATTTATTACAGCAAGTGAGAAGTAGCAGTTTTTTAAAATACTGCTAAGAATTAATTTGTGATTTATTTTACCCTCCAAGAAAAAGTAGTGGACCTCAGCCTGCAACTGGGATCCTGAGATAGTGAAGGGAACAGGGTGTAGAGGGAGACAGACCCGAGTGTGGAGGGTGGCTTCCTCCCCCCCCCA